>NW_009259719.1:3898555-3949544 GCF_000687185.1 Egretta garzetta
TCCCTAGTTTTTAATTAAATGCACCAAATATGAGTGATTGTGAAAACTGCAGCTTTCATTTCAAAGTCTGTTTCTTCTTTTAGTTTTTCTATAAGGTGACAGCATATTTTCACATTAGGATAATTTGATGGAAAAATGCATTGAAATATCCTGAATGTACTACAGTCTCTGAAATTCCTGGTGCTCTGAGTCTAGTGTGTCTTGCCTAATGTAGCTAAATATGGATTTCAGAGGTTTTACAAGGCACTTGGTTGATGAGGAAGATTTACGCTCTATATGTGACTCAGTGAATGGACTCCAGAACTATCACTATTTTTCATTTTATTCTTCAGCAACATGCAAAATTTGGATAACTGTGATTCTAATATGATTTTCATATTAATCTGTTTTGAACCATGAAATCTGATATTTTCCCCATGACTAATCCATGAAATTTGTCAACTTTGTCTGTGATTTACACAAGCTCTATTTATAAAGAGAACTTGTTTGAGTCCTAAGGCATGGAATATTATTTCCCAGAATGCATTTGGTGTCTTTTTACTAATAAGTATAAACAAAATGTTCTCATTGATTATATTATTATTTTAAGATCAGGAGGTAAAACATGAGGAATGTTCAAGAGTATATTCCCCATAGCAGTGTATATGAGTCTTAAGCCATTAAGAAGAAAATAACCTATCATATCAGAGTTGGTAAGAATGGTTGTGATCATAATGTTTACCTAAAATAATTGGATAACTTGCTTGTAGATTAAAAACATATGTGATACTTGTATGTCTTTATGCCGTAGGCTTTAGAATTAATTGCTGTCAGCATAAACCAGACCAAACAAAAATAGATTTGCATCAATTCTTTGTAATGGGGGGAAAAAAAAAGCTTGAATGACAGTGAGGATAATTCTATTTTGTTTTTGGGGGGGAAATAGCTATACAGTGTTCACATGCTGGAGTGTGATTTACTATATATGGGAAAGAATAAAGATCCTTTATGAAAATGTAATAACATGCAAGTAATACCTTCAAAAGGAAAGAAAAAAAGTCTCTTGTGTACAGAAAGTTACTCTACTCCAGCTGTCCTCTCTCACTTTGTGGGGGGAAGACATTTGGGGAAAGGCCAAAACACAGATATTCACAAAGCATCCAATTTTTAGTCAGCATAATGTCTTAATCATCTTTTACAGAGCTGCTCTGCTCTGTACCAAACATGCTATAAATGTGCAATACATCCATACATGTAAATAAGTCACACTCCCTGTGGTGATGAGAACAAGATGACTACATATTTCAATAACTGCACAATGCTGCAGGTAATAGAAAAGCAGCAACGTCCACTTGTTTTTCAGCTGAGCAGGGGGCTAGAGCTAGAACTACTGAATACTACAGCTATCTCTACATCATTTCAAATTCTTGGTCATACAGTTTTATGAAAGATCTCCAGAAAACATACACATTAACGTCACAGATGGCCAACTTGTGACAAGATCCATAGACTGGAGCCAGCTAGCAAGAACTTCAGCTGCTCTGTAATCTGGTCTTTCTCCAAAAGAAATGACCATAAATCTATTTCCATGTCCATCAAATTATCAAAATACAGACATCATCTGCCATGTTCCCTCACTCAAGTATGTGATGTAAAATGCCTGTTTTTAACGTCTCGTTATGTTCTGAGAAAGGACTCAGGTAACACAGTCTTTAGGTGTCTTCTGCAAATGTCATGATGTTCTTACGTAGTTGCCCAAGCCATGGCAGGGGAACTCTGTGCCTTTGTGCTTCTGGTTGGCCTTTGCTCTGTCCCGCCTCCTTAATCACTATAGCTCATGTTCTCAGAGGCACAACTGCCTCTTAAACTGATTTCTGAATGGACTAGAGAATTGGTAACTGGAGAACTAATAAGGTTTAACTAAATGCCTGTGAGTTTCCAGAAAGTATAAAGCTATCCCTGATGAAGACGTGAGTTCAAAACAGCTACTTACTGTCCCTCATAGTACAATTAATCTGAGTATCAAATACAATTAGCAGTTGGGGAGTTTAAAAAAAAAAAAAAGGAGGGGAGGATGATGGAGTATTTCTTCCTATGAAATGCAATTAATCTATAGAACTTCTTGCTACATGGTGCTGTGAATGCCAGAGTTTTTACTGGTACAAAAGGATTTGATGAATTCATGGGGGATGGGGGTGGAATCCATCAGAGGTTATTAAACACTGAGATACTGTTTGCAATGCATAAAATCTATGCTGTGAAGGTTGCTTATAGATGGGAGACTATCCCAGGAGCCACCACAGGAGAAAGGGTGTTGTGGTGGATGGACTTGTGGTGTGCTCCAATGTTCTTTAGCTCTCTACCAGGCCTTTTGTAGGTACCCCGCCACTCAGAAATTCATGTCTCTCAATGTTCTAAGACTCAAGGGGAAGTGTGGCCTCTACTCCAGGCTGGAATCTATTCTTGACCCAGGAATTGTAATTTATTTCAAACTTACTCAAGTAATGAGTCCACAATGATATTCTGTGGAGGACAGGGAAGAATTTGGGGCAGACAGATGAATGTTTTACACATAATGTTTTGTGCTTACGGAGCTAAAAAGCAATTGAATTTTTCTTCTGGTTGCTCATAATGTAAGATGAATCTCAGCCTTTTAAGCAGTATTTTGAAAATAGTGTGAGTGAAAATTAGATGTTTAGAATGAAAGTGTGGTTTTACAAAATCCCATTCAGATTTAGAAATCAAAATGATACTGATCCTTGTTTTCATTAAGTGCATCTGATTTTGGTATCTCAATATGTCTCCACAAATACAACTGTTCCCTTTAGAACCTTAAAATTTCTTGAATGCTACTGGAATTTATGAATAATCAATAGTCTTACATAAATGTTGTTACTTATTCTAGATATCCTAGATATTTGGGGGTAATGTTTTTATGTATATCTAATATACATAGGATTGCTCAGGACAACTGAAGCTGTGTCAAACTATGAAAGCTTTTGGCTTTATCTATTTACTGAATCATTAAGCAAATACTCTTGTGTTTTCTGCATTTAGGGTCTTAATAATTATTGTCTTTATGTTATAAAGGCTTCTGTTTTACATGGTTAACAGGACATGAACATGTAAGACAAAATGGTCTCCAGTGTAAATTAGGTCTACAGAATTTACCTAAGTTTGTTGAGTACGAAAGTTCTACAGCAAGGCCTCTTCCTAATACATACATTTGTCAGCTAAAATCTTGATTGTTTTGCCTGTATTATGTCACTCACGTCTGGAAAGAACAGCATCCTGCTGTTTGTGAAGCTGATCTCCTGCTGCTATGTAGCCACTTGTAGGATTCTGTCCCAATTCCTTTAATCCGCTCTGTTTCAATAGCACCATATTTGGACTCCTTCACACATTCTTTTGCTGCTCTGTTTGGGATGCTCTATGAGCTGAATTAGAAATTTAATGTTCCGTTCAAAACAGAAGGAACCTTTTTGTTAAATCAGAGTGTAAGTAATGACCTCTTTTGTTCCCTTGGATAGAATTTCTACACATGCACTATATTATTTTCCTTCAAACTATTGTCCAGAAGTTTGGGGCACTATTTCAATATATTGGTTTACTTTATATAAATCAGATCCAATTTGAGGTTTAATGTTGCAATAAGGCCTGCTACCAACTTAAATTGTTTCTTCCCTGTTGTAACTCCACATTCAGAGTTCAGTGCTCCTTGTTTCCATTATGTCAAAGGTTTACTGAGATCTTTTTGAGCTGCTTGTGCAAGTCAGGACTCATTAAAGAACAGAACCAAAAATGGTTTTAGAAATGACACCAAAACGCAAAGTGATCTGTAGATATTTTTGCAGTATTTTCAAGAAGTTAGCAAAGATTTGCATTTGTATTTTGCTAGTAGCTATTTTCTGAGCTGTACATAAAACAATGTTTAGAGAAAACAACTTACAGCTTTATTGATATACCTATATATACATTGCCTGTCACTGTACTTCACAGCTAAGCCTATTGACTTTGGTGGAACTATTTGTGGCTAGGACAGCAATTGAAAAAACAGGATAGCAGAATGTGATCCTTTTTAATGTAGAGCTCCTAGGCTTCTACTTGCTTTAAGAATTTTCTTTAGTGAATGGGATTTAGTTTACTGAAAAATAAAAATGTGGTTGAATTATGATGATAATTTTACTCTATGAAAAGAAAGAAGTTCTTTGGATGCAATGTAATATTGCATGAGTCTCTGTTGTACAATTTCAAAATTTTCATTGCAGTGTATATAGATTACCTAAGTGTATGAAGAGAATAAAGACATCCAGGTGAAATGTATTTCAATAATTTCATAAAGTGTCTCTCACTTGTACCATGCTTCCTGCACTGGAAAATTTAGAATGTGTTTTAGAGCATGTACCGTGTTTGTTTTAGCTGTAGCTTTTTGCATCCAGAGTTCCCTCAGTGTGCTGGATTATCATCGGCAGGAGCCAGGATCTGATGTGAAACACCATCCCATGAATGGGGTTAAGGATGCAAGCAGAAACTGGAAAAGACAATGGCTACAGCAGCTTGATAATATATAAATTGCTGTCAAATTTTACAGCTAGCAATGGAACAGAGAGGCTAATGAAGAAAAAAGGGGAAAGGAAAATGTCTTCAGAAAGTGAAGGTGAAACAGGGGGAGAAGTAGAGTAATATAGGAGGAAGCAAAGGAAACAGTACCGAAGAAAAGTGGGACAAAGCAAAAAATAATATATGGCCTCCTTTCTTGCTTGAGTTTGGCAAGTAATGTGTATATGATTTGTTCACAAATGTGTTAACATTTCTAATGCTAGAAACATGTAAGAAAGAAAGACGTTTAGAAAGTTTTATCAAGGGATTTATTTTATGTAATACAAAGTGAAGAGATTTCTAAGTGATCCTTCTATGCAATATTAGCTTGAAGTCTTGTGGTTCTGCTGCTCCTTCTCTGTTTGTACTTTAAAATTAATTGAAAGCCTCATTGTTTTGTTTAAACTGTGAAAGCTTCCAAGGTCAATGAGTGAGGTAATTGACCTGCCTGTTGTAGGACAAAAATATGTATGTTAGATTGCATAATTAGTTTTAATTACATAATTATGGTGTTTAATGTGTGGAGGTCAAAGGTTACTATTACATTTAGAAGTCATGGCAAGAAACACAAAAATAAGCAACATAGTTTAATTCTGTATTTCTTTGGGTTTTAAAAAAGGGCTCCACTGTGATCTATCCGTGACCTTGGATATTTGATGATTATAGCAAATAATATGTTGCTGTTATACTTTTTGGAATCATAGAGACACCTTTGTAAATGACTAAGTGACTTTACCAAAGACTTCATTTAGGTTCAGAGTACACGAAAGTTAATCAACAGTGGGAACTCAACTGACAGCAATTTAATCTGATTGGGTAAGGTAATTACATGATTACCAGGAGTGTTTATATATGGACAAGGATATTTTTATTGGAAAAAAACCTAATTGCTTTCTTACTGAGAAGAGAAAAAAACAAACAAATTTGTTGTCACAGGTTAAGAGGACATCCTTCGTTCCTTGAAATAGCTTCTCTTCATATTTTAGTGACAAAATGAACTCATAATTCTTTGCAAATTTTCACTGGGATTATGCTATGGGTTCCTCTGTTTCTAAACTATAAATAATGCCATCGTTAACTTGTTTTGGTTAAGCAGCCCATCGGTTACACATTAATTGTGTGATAGCCTAAAGATGTCATGATTCTTGTAATTCATGATCTCTTTTACTGTGTGTAAACACTGTTGCTTAAATACAGGTTGATTTCACCAAACTTAAACCTAAAGGTCCATTATACTAATGGGGATTTCTGGGAAGGAGGGCATTATTTGTTTTTCTGTGATGGTAGGGAAAAAAAAAAGGCACTATGTACAAGATAGGTAGATAAGAGATGATGTTCCTAAACGCTAGAAGAAACAGTCTCACTTTAGGCACTCTGAATGGTCCTTTAGAAAATGTTCTTTCAATCTATTGACAATGGAGGGAGTGCTGGGAGATGAATCTTCGTTTACAAACACTAACCTCTGTGAATACCTCCCCAAAGTGCACTACAGAGTACAACCCCATTTGGCTAATAAATAATGGCTTGCTCCAAAGCCTGTTTAAATAATGGGCCAGACCTGGCCTTGGCACTTTGGATGGTTGTGTTAGACACCAAAAAAGGAAATTGAAACTTAGAAGAATAAGTCATCAATAACTATTGAACGCATTATGCCATGGGAAATGGGATACAATCTTCTAAAGGCTAACTTCTAAGGAATTAAAAAGTGAATGAACTAAAAGTTAAGAAATAAATTAATTTTTTAAATTAACTATATAATTTTGGGAAGAAGTTCTGTGATACATTCCGTGTTATAAAAATCATTTGTTCTCCCTTTTGCTAATTTTTGCCCAAATAAGTTCTTTAGAAAATATTACAATTTTGAATTGTTTTTCTAAACCAGATGATCCAGTCACTGTTGGAGGCACATAGCCACGGCAAAATCTCATGCTGTACATTGATCACCTGTCCAACCTTTGCCTAGAGTGTGATCCCCAGTTCCTTCAAGAGATCCATCTTTACCTGTCTATAAAGAAGAGGAGGAGGAGGGAGACATCTGGGATATTCAAGTATCAAAGTTTAACACCAGAGCAGGTTGACTCTCCATTTATATTATTCTCTATATATGTTGCTAGTATTGACTTGGATATTTGGCTGAAGATTCTTTTCAGTAATTATGTAGTATGCTCTGAAGTTTTACCAGCGTTAAACCTTTTTTGTTCAGACTCCTCACTTAACGAAACTACACATGCATTTTTCATAGTTCCATGGTGTGAAATTGAATCCAAAGTCATTTTGCTATGATGGAAGTTAGCTAATACGAAGAATGCCTGGCAGTCTGTACCTGTCTCTTGAACATACGCTTACCACAGAGCTAAAATGGCTTGTTTAAAACTCTTCAGTGTACTGTAAGTTGTACCATTCCATATTTAGCACACACAACTAAATCCAGGTCCCCAGCAACTATGCTCATTTTCATTGACTTGCTTCAGGCAAGTTAAACTTACTTCTTATTCTTCCTCTTCCATTTCCAAAAGGACTTTGATATCCACAAAACAGACAAGGTTTCACTTACTGTCCTAAGGACTGCCCCTTTAGGAGTCTAGCACAGCCCACACACAATCCTGGAATATGTCCAACTTGTTCTTTGAGCAGAATGTGAACCTCTGACCTTCTGGGCCTCCGGCAAGAGTGCTGCCTACTGAGCCACCAATACCCAGGCCATCAATAAGTTTTAAATGCCAGTTGCAGACTTCACAGAGATAATGACTTCAGTGTGTAAAGGTTTTGTTGTGGAGGCTGCAGTTTCACATATGGCGTGACAGAGTAAATATGCTAAAACCATAGAGAGCTGTTGCATAACTTGCCTTGATATAACAGTTTTTGTAATATGTTTCAAGGCATGGAATATTATTTAAAGGGACCCTGTTATGTAGACTTAGGCCCAAAATGAAGCTATTATAAAAAGAATGTTTAGCAAAAACAGAAATATGTCCATGAAATTGTTGGAGTGGGAATTTCAGGGTAAACTTGCTTGGATTTAAACAGTCGCCTGCATGACATTGCGCTGTTGTGCTAGGGAATGAGAAACAGCAAATGAAAATACTATTGAGTGAGAATCAGAAACTGAAACTGAGCAGAATTAAGATATGAGAATTCTATTACTGTTGTTATAACTTCTTAAAAATCTTACACATCCTGAGAAAGATGAGATGAAAAAATAAATTCCGACTTAGTAATTCAAAGCAGCATTACTGACACAGGTAAATAAATGTATTTGCATTTTAATATTATTTTTAACCTGCTCTCAAGTAAGTTCTTGTATTTTGTATACATATAAAGCAAAATTAATATGAAATAAGCTTATAAACTTGGATCGGGAAGGAAAGCATGGCCACATTCAAGCCAGGACTTACGTTATGGAAATGCCATTAGATAAATTGCATGAACCGTCTATGGAGCAAAGGCCAGGCACCCAGCACTCCTTTTCCCAGCTGAGTGCCCAAATCACTAGGCTACAGACTCTTGCTCCCTCTTGTGTTCTTTCTCTGGCCCAATGAATCTTGAATTATTTTCTGTACAATGATACAGCTTCAACAGGAGAACTTTAATATATCCCTATCCTCGTCCCAGCATTTGTGCAGCCTGTAGCCTATTGATTAGAACATTCTTCTAAAAGACATTGCTTTGAGTCCTAGACTGAAGAAGGAATTGAACCTGGGGATTTTGCTTCTGGGATGAGTAGTCCTGCTGCTATGCTAGGAATGACTGCTATTCATGTACCATTTTAGAAAGAAATAGCACCTGAAGAATTTTGTAGGGAACCCACCTAGCTGGTGTTTATTAGACTGGTTTGGGCTGGCTTTGAGAGCATGTGTTGGATCAAACTCCTCAGATCATCTCTGCAGGGGTGGGCTTTATTTCTAGATCCCAGTCAGGCTTAGACATAAGCTGTGCAGTGAGATGTTCAGTCCTGGCTGGGTAGGTAAACTCTGGCCACGCGCAGAGATGCAGCTCCTGGGTCTGGCCTATCTTACCATAGAAAACTCTGTTGTGTTCAGAGAACCGACATCTCCAGGGTGATATAGAGGCCTCTAGGATCACCAGTTTGTCTGGAGGTGCCTAAATTCTGCTCATGTCACATTTTGAATTCCCATATTTTTAGGCCTGTAATTAGTTTATGTTAATTTAACAGCTCCTTTGAATGTAGAACAGGGATTTTTACGAACCTGTTTTTCAAACAGAACTTTAGAAGAATGTGTTATAATTAAACAAGATGAGAGGAAAAATTTGTGGTTCAAAAGTGCATTTCAAAAGTTATGAACCATAGAAAAAGACAGTGCATTTTGAAGGTCTAAAAAGTGAAATTGATTTAAATATGTTAATGCTTTTCAGGCAGTTCTGTAGAGCAGTGTGTATTAGATCTGAACTCAGGAGTAGCCAACTAAACTAACTGCATTGCAGTTATAAAGCAGATGTTTGTTAAAATTTCTGACTTAATTTCTAGGCTATCTATTTATTTTTTTTCAATATGTATGTTTTTATTAAGTCCTGCAGTGCAGGTCCTTATTCATGCAAATGTATTTATCTGCCTCAGTGGAATTATTCTGGTAAGTCCATGTCTAAGATCAACTAGGATGAGTCTGGTTTTCTTTTTAATAGAAATGTGAATTTTGAAAATGACATCTGTGAATTATTTTTAGTCTGAAGAGCTATAGACAGTATAAAATTAGAACTGTGGACTTCCTTAGTAGTTCTTTTATTATTGTTTCTACCTGTTTAAAACACTGGAGGAATAATGTGATTTGTTACACATTAATTTTCTGGCAGTAGATGTATCACCTAGTTGGTGTCCAAATGTATTACACTGTGAACTACTGCTTCTTTGTGATATGGTAAATTGGGGGTGGGGGGAATAGAAACTTATATTCATGACAGGCTGTTGGTTTTAAAGACAGGTCTTCTGCCTTATTAGTGTCTATCTTAATTGCAGTGGAGCTTTTCATATAGTAGGACAGCACTCAGCACAAGTAGGAAGGATGCAATCTGTATCATGATGATTGACTGAGTAGATTTATGTGCAGTTCATTGGGCAGCATTTACGTTTCCCCACACAGGACTTCCGCTGTCTCATAATCTGTCTTTAGAAGGTCTACCATTTGCACAATTTAACACCATCTCTCTTTTCACAGTGAACAGAAGTTAAGTTGATAAAGATTGTACGTCAACATCATATTAATGATTTTTCTTGCATGGGGGCCTTGCAATGTAGGGAACTGCTTAGCACAGCATTGACTTGATTGCTCTAGAGGCGTGGAGGTTTGTTAGTATGTGAAAGGTGGAAATCAATGGGGGCTTAGATGCCAGTGTTACGAATTTGGGATAAATCACTAAAAAAACCACTTTAATAACCCATATAAGGACAGAGAAGGATAGAGAGGACTGAAAGAAAACTGGAATCAGAAAATTGAGTAGGAGAGTGGAGAAAACAAACATTTCTACAGAAGGGAAAATTTTTTAAAGCTGTGACTTGATAGAATGGTAAACTTTGGGGGTCAGTAAAGGTCTTCAAGAATGAATAATTTTTGTGTAACTGTGGATAAGCTATGTTACGTGGTTCTGGTTGATTTGCATCTGTGTACTTCGGAAAGCCCTGCATAAGGCAGTTACAATAATTAAAAGTTGTGATCAATAAGCATCTTTGATAGAGTCAGGTAATAGTCAAATGTAAGACAAGCTATAGAAATGAAAAACAGACCTACAGTTAAAATCACATTAAAATTATTATTTAATTTGGAAACAGCATATTTTCAAGATTACAGATAGGAAAGATAAAAAATCACAGTAAAGATGACTGAGATTAGAGGCCTTATCCTCCCAGGTAAAAAAAAATTGTCAACTTCATTGTCACTTAGCAAAAAAAAAAAAAAGTAGTATGAATGCTGCTGTGTTTTCCCTTAATCAATTTTAAATGGATACAGTTTTCATTTTATTGTGTATTTTGTTATTTTTATTGTATATGAGAGATTCGTTGATGGATGATGAGTAGCAATGATTCCCCAGCCTTAAATCACTTGATATCTTGCATGGGAAAAGACTGCATGGCCTAGTGTCACTGTCCCCTCTGTAGGATTGCCACAAAGAAAAAAAAAGACTGTTCAGAAGTGTGTGAAACTTATTTGCATTTGCTCTTGGAAATACTGAAACTGATAGGGAATTTTATAAGTTTTTGATAGAAACTGTTGCTTTATCAAATCTGAAACCTCTCTCATATCAAAGGTAGTTTAAAGAAACTTCCTTTAGGAAGCTTTAATTTCAAATAGCAAATAACTAATTTATTGAAAATAGAACTGCTCAACAAGAAACCTTGAGAGAAATCTGCATTACAATACCCAGAGCCTAATCATTAGGGCATTATCCTTTAAGACCATCGACTTTGGTTGAATTTCCTTTTCTGAATCCAGCTGAATAGAGACTTAAACCCAGTTGAATATCTAATGCATCCAAGGCAACTGTCATTACCACTGGACTATTGTCTGTAATAGGTTGGGTATCTCTGCTTTTGTGGAAATTGTGAAAGGATTTGCCCTAATACTAACAAGACCTTTCTGAAATCTCCAGAATTCTTATAGGCTAGGAAAGAATCTTTGTGCCTAGCTTTATTCATAACTCCCAGGCTCTGAAGCAATGCCTGTAATAATCATTATTTTATATATTCATACCAGGCAACATTTACTAATCTGGTCTCTAAACTAAATCTCAGTCTCAGACTCCATATAGAGCTGTCTTTCCATGCCTCTGGCTATTCCTATCAGCTATCTTAGGTTTTCCCTATATCCACACTTTTAACAATTCAACTGAATGTGCCTAGCAGTAGTACTTGGGATATAACAGCAATGAATTTAATGGCATTTTTCAGTATAGTTTTCTATCTTTGTTTTTCCACCTTATACTTTATTATGACAAGGTGAACTCAGTGGTGATCACTGTTGAAGATGCTTCTAGTTGAAATGTGTACCTACTGAAAAAAAAAAAATAAAATTCCAAAACCTGTTGTAAGTAATTTGATTGTGGTTGGGACATTGTTTTGGAATATGCAGTCAGTGAAGCTACAGGACTCAGGATTGTTTTGTGCCCTGTCAGTGTGTAGGTATTCTTCTGAGATTACCAAAAGGGATCAGTTACCTTGGTAATGTGTCCACCAATATTTATTGTGTCTATTTCTTTACACAGGCCAACAAACATTCATCATGTGGGAATGTTGGCCATGATCAGCTTGAGCTGAATTTAAATCGATGACCTAAAGGTTAAAGTCTCTGTATCCCATTACCTCTCCCTTGAGCTGTCCAGTCCCCCTACAATTGGGTTTAACACCATTTTATTTTATCAGTGTCTTTGGAGAAAGAGCAGTCTTTAGAAGTGTTGATCTGACAAATACCATTGCTGTCCTGTTTAAAAAAAAATATTTCGGTATGACTTTTGCAGCTTGTCAATACTTGATGAAGAAGGTTCTGAACAAGTATTCAGATGCTGGACTAATAACTTAACCAGCCTGTTAGATAGCTTTAATCCAGTCATATGGGAACATAATGCAGTGTAGCAGCCCAGTGAAACATGAAACTATGAGAACAGCTGAATAAATTTAAACACATTTTTGAACATTCTATCCTTTGTCATAAAAATCTGATAATATAGAAGAAAAACTAATAGCACTTTCTTTTGGTTTTGTTATTCTGTACAGTAGTTGAGAAGACAACATTTCTTGTGGTTGCTGACTTTAAAAAAGTAGTGACAATTTCCAACACTACTTTTTGCCCCATACGAAGTCTATTCTTTCTCACTCATTAAGGAATGAATCTGGTTTCTGTTTTATTCAATATTGTATATACATCTCACCCATAAATATTTAAACTAAGTAAATATAGAATCTTAAACATGGAATATGCTTTCATTCTAAAGTGGTGGCTGTGGGGGAAGGTAAAAATATTTTATTCAAAGACCAGTGGTCCCATTGAAAGAGGAAAAAAAAAGTGGTTTGCCTAAAAATTGGATAGACTTGTGCTTGCTGTAGGGTAGCAAACTTTTTACCAGATTATACCTATATTGTTATATTTATATGTATGAAGTTCAGACTATGAAGGATCTATAGGAAAGGGTTTGCAGATACTTACTTCAAAAGCACATGGCTAGTATTCAGCCCCTATATCTGGGGCTAATTTAATTCTTCTCCATTCAAAGCGCCTCACTCCTGCCTACAAATGCAGAACAGATTCCCTGTAATTTTCTTTCTTGGAAGTACTGTCATTTTATTCCTAACTGGGAGTAGCATGCAATGGAAATACATTTATGGCTCTGCTTAAAACCAAACACCAAACAAAATAAAAGCAGGGATAATCTGAAAGATAGTTCCATAACAAATTGATGCAGAAAAATAAAGAAATATGAAGTGTACTGAAAAGTACACAAATGACATTTTTTCCTTTAGCAAACTGATTTTTAGAAGCGGCATAATGTGGCATACCTAGAGTATTTAATTAATTTGGCTTTATTGCCAAAGTTGGTAATGCAAATTCATGGTTTTAATTTGATCCATGCAAGTAAAGTTCAATACATGTCTAGGTATGTGGCAGGTGTGGATGCTATTCTTAAGATACAGTTAAGAGAGTTGTAAAAATAAAGTTGTATTAAACTGAATACAATGAATAGTGGGCATTTGTGCTTTACAATGTCGTGACTGTGTGACTCTCCTATTCCTCACTTTCCTTCCATATATATTGTACAGTCTGAAATGCTGAGGGATACTGAAGGCTACATCCCGAGGCACAGTTCTGCTGAGGTTTCTTGAAAAAAGACAAGCTCTTTGTTATGTTTTGGAGTCTGTGGTTCAAACCATAGCTTATGTAGGTAGTAATGGGTCAGACCAGCCCCTTCAGTAAAGTCTGGGTCCTTTTGTGGGTAATACATCATTAAAAGATAAAATAAGATTTGATTATAAAAGGTGTCTTCTATAAACAAAGACAGTTAAAAGTATAGCACTTCGTGTTCACAAAACAAGATCAGACTAAACCTCAAAACAGAAATGGAAAGTAAATGTCTTATTATGCATTACAGAGATGTAATTAACTGATCAATATGAATCTCCTTTGTTGAATTTGATGAGGTCGCAGAATTAATTTTAAAGGGGATATAAAAGTCCACCCTTTATTTTAATTGATTTTTATGTGCCTGAAGTGCCTGAACTGGAGCAGTGCTAGACTGCTTATCTAAGTTTAGTATTGCCTCTCATTTTTCTTTTATCTTTGTATCAAATAGAAAAAGAAGGTGTGAGAGAACATAAAATGGTTTAATCTCCATTCATGTGGAAAACAGGAGAATAGAACAGTATTTTCAACAAGATTCAGTGGTTATTGTTGACTTCTAAAATGTTGAACCTGTTGTCATGGAAATCAATGGCAAAAGCTTTGCTGATTTATAAAAGAAAGATTGGGATATGTTAGTTTTGCCCTCTGTAATTAGACATAATATTTTTTGTTGTAGAGTTTTCTAAATAGCTTGGTCTGGAGCTACCCTTTCAAGCTCTGCTGGTTGCAGTGTTACAGTAATGAATACTAAATTCAGAGATAATTTCTTAAGTGTGTGGCTTTGTTTTCCTGTGCATGCTGACAGATACAGGGAAAACAAAACCTTTCTTTGGTCTTAGATCAATACTGTAATGAAAACGCAAATACTTGTGTATGTTACCACAGTTCCCATAGAAGCACCAGTCATATATTGCGCTTTTTTTCCCCCCACTTTGACTATCTGTACTGGCCCACAAATTCAGTCTCTGTTGGCACAGAGCCCTCAACATGGAAAATCAAGACAGAAGGGAAGTGTCCTGTCATGTCTCCCTGTGATTTTATTTCCTATCTCTGCAAACTGTCCTCCTCCTGAAATTTTCCACTTCAGCTACAGGGTTCTTTAAGTACTTCCTTTTACTAAATTTCTTGAGTGACTCTAGACCTCTGAGCTCCAAGCACCATTTTCATATGCATATAAGCTCTTTTTCTCTTTGTGGGCATCTTAACTCTGCTGTGCAGAATGAAGTACAGTCCCTTTGTCTGTAGTTGTCATATAATTCATTAGTTTCCAGAAGACAATAACTTGCTTTATTCCCATTTTAGAAGGATTAATTATACTCAGAAAAAGCACTCAAATAGCAAACAGAAAAGGAAACCAGATGTTGCAGAGTTATTTAACCACTGTTATTTGCAGGCAAATATTTAAGCTATGTGATTTAATTTTTTTTGTGGAACCTTTGGAAGCTGGCTACTGAGTGAATAAAACATCCAAAGTGTATATGAAAATATATTTTACTTGATGCTACCATTCTTTTACCTAACTATTGCAGGTAAATACTTTATCAGCTCCTGGCCAACAAATTTGCAAAATTATTTTATTAAAACAGGAACAATCCCCAAGGCATATTGTGTGTAGATTCATAATTCATAAATAGGCTTTTGTTGCATAAGGCACAGTTGTGCATTTCCAACTGTTTCGGTTTTCTGTGTGCTAATGAAATGGGATAGTGATAAACCTCTGCAAATTTGTTTTTCTTATAGATGCAGAATCTAAAATAATGAATGTTTAGAAGAAGTAAATGAATTCATCATCTGAACACAAATATTTAAATGTGTTCCAATGAGAGCAAGCTTCACTTCTGGAAATGGTGTTTTGGAAAACAGATATGTGCAATTTCTCTTATGGCAATGGTTTGTATAGGAAGTTTAAGGCATATTTAAAAGTTAGCATATGTTCCTAAAACTGTTTCTACCTGTTTTAACTAATTTTCATGTTGTTTAGTACCCGTAAGATTTGTAAGATACAGTTCTAAAGTATTGAAGCTTCCTCTTCTAGGCATTGTAGGAGAAACAAGAATATCAGTTTATATTGTCCCTTGCATAATTTCTACATTGTTGACATCTCAGAAATCCTGAACTGTGGTATCTCCCAAAATCTGTCTTCCAGCTGTTGTCTTGAGCACCTAGAGCTTGTCTTCTGCCATCCACTCCGGTCAATGTGCCTCGTGTCATTAATAGAAATCATCTAAATGACAAATGTTGCAATATTCCAGTTACTGATATCTCAGCACTTGTATGGGTATGCCTCATACTCAGCTTTGACTACCTAATTCAAGGAAGCACCTTATTTTGCCAGATTTGCTCTTTTAATATCTTTCATTTCAATGTCTCCTTTCTTATAGCCTCTAGTGGCTCTTCATTCTCTTATGTGGTCTTTCTGCTGTGCTTTCCTTTCCTTTTACAACCTCTTCCAGCTGCAATATTCCTCCCAGACTTTCAGCTTCATTTGATTTATTTTCAAGCCCATCTCCCGTCTCTTTTCCCTTCTCTCCTCTTTCCTCATTAGTAACCTGCAGGCTCTTCAAACTCTTTTCTTCCAAACTTAAACCCCCACTTCCCCAGCTTACATCATCTATCTCCTGCCTCATCAGTTTTTTCCTACTGTTCTCCAGTGGCCCCGAAGTTTTGTAGCAGTTGTGTTACAGTCATTTTCACTGCTCTGTTCTGACCTTACAATTTCCTGTTATTTGGTCCATGCAAGTGCTCAACCTGGTGGACTTTGCACTGAGCATAGACAGAGAAAAAGCAAGTTATGTAGTTTCTGTCATCGGAAATGATAATAATCTGTTCCGCTTTTTATAATGCTGTTTCCTGTTTATGGGAACCCATTACTGCTGACAGTTTATTGCAAAGAGGCATCATTCTTAAACATACATTCATCTGAAGAAGTTTGTGCGTTTTTTTGTACTATATGCAAGAACTATTTGCTTTATGTAACTATTTCCCTTGTCTTAGTGTAACTTGCAGAAAGTGATGATAAACATTAAATGGGTCTTGTAAAACTGTTAAATTGTCAGTTCCAAAACTTAGTAAAACATTGATGTTTTCATTAGATCCCAGCACTAAGGAATGTCCGGCTTTCATCATAACAGAGTTGTTAGTTCCATCTGAGTCTAAATACTCTGCCCTTGGGAGATACCTTACCGTCACCTCCACCTAAATTGAAAATTATTTGTTCAGCCAAAGGTTTTTGGGTTGGGTTTTGGTTTTTTTTTTAAGAAAGGAATCTTTTTTTTTTTATCTGTTAACAGTCATTTTTGATGTGGGACAGAATCCCTTCAATGTAAAATAAATCAAAGCCTGAGATGCTGTTAAACAACCCTTTAGTTTAAATATATCCAGTTCTATATAACCAAAACCTGTTCCTTCTTGCCCTTATTCTCTCCTTCTCTATTAAACAGATGTGTAGAGTTTCACACAAGCAGTTCTATTGGCTACATCGTGAACTTCTAATCAAAAGTGATTTGCTGATGAATAAAATGGTGCTAGGTAAACATATTTAGAACACATTCTCAGTATAAATATCTAAAAATGTTTCTCTTGAATAACAAGGGTACAGCAAAGACAGTAAGTTAATGTCATCCAGCTTAAAATACAATGTTTCTCATCTCACCTAAACAATTAAAAGCATCAATTTAACTCATAATGTCAGAAAGCCCTTAAAACAGTATAGCACAAATACAACCTTGATTTAGTTGTGTGTAAATAAGAACTGTTGTCACATTCACCAAGCTGCATTCGGCTTATGCCTAAACAACGTGGTTTTTTTTTTTAATAATGCCCTGTTTATCTTTAAGAGGCATACAGATGTAGGGCCAAATCAGATTTTGCTTGAAAGGAATGAAGGAATGCATAAATAAATGCATTAATACCTAGTTGAAGCATGTTGTTTTGAATTCTGTAGGGCTTTTTTTTTAAATAATGATTGAGAATATTAGCAAGTAAGTTCTTCCAGTAGATACAGTTCTTCAGGATGAAAAAGGAGCATGAGGCAAATATTACAAGACTAGAAAAAAAACTTTGAAAATAATCAGATACAGAAAGAGGGAAACAGACTTTATGGTGTTTTACGTTTATTTTCCTAGTCTTACAACCAAGAAACCCCCCAAAAAACCCTACAGAAAGTTCATCGAAGCCTGAACTGTGTTGCATCTCTGAAAACCATACAATATACAACTCTAAACAAAAAAAAGAATGTGTGTAGGTATTTTTTAATATCTGGGAATATTCTGTAAGGAACCTATGGAAGAACAAGAGTTCATGTCCTCCTCAACTCCATTGAAATAAAAAACTTCCAGGCCCTGTCTACTAAAGCTGGTATGTCATTCATGACATTACATCTAGCTTTGAATCTCCTTGGTATCTCCTGTATTTATGTGTTCTGTCTCCAGATCTGCCCCCTGTGGCAGTCTAGTTAAGAATTCCCCATATATGACGTGACTATTATAATCCTAGCTTCATAGTCTGCACAGAGGCATTTCTTAAACATGTGCCCTCTTCTACACTTATGAAATATATGTGAAAATTACAGATAGATGGAGAAAAGTGCTTCTGTGCTGTTCTGTTCTTTGCTTTCATTGGCATGTTTCAGAGTCATTTGGTCTCTTTGTCCAATGGTACAGCACTCTCTTATTCTTATGTCTTCCTATTCTGATGGTGGTATGTCCACTTACTAAGGAACATTTATCTTTTCAGAGACAGCCTGTAATACTTTTTCTGCTTCTCTTCTTCCTCTGAAATTTCTTTCATTTCTGACACTGTAAGTTCTTCACTGCTTAGTCTTTGTTTTTAAGACAAGAAATAATTCTATTGACCACACGCACTGTCCTACTGGAATAGGGCTCTGCCATTATCATTGGCCTTTTGATGCAGCATCAGACACCTACACATTAGGTGTCTCTTCCTGATATTAGAAAAATGCCAATTAAAAAGATGATGATTGAGGAAGACCTAATTAACAGAAGTCTCAACATGGAACTCAGATGTATTACAGATTTATCTTTCTGCCTTCCCTCCCATTCAGATTGCAGACACAGATATAAAACTTAAATTGTCACAAGGTGCAAAGTGATCTACAGACCAAGTTGTGTGTCTAGGCTGAGAATACCTGTAGATTTGACAGCCACAGCATAACATAATACTGTGTGATTCTGGGCAGAGATGAAGAGCATTCTTACTTGCCTGGTTAACAGAGTTGCTGTGAAACCACGTCGTCGTGTCTTTTAACAGGAAGTGTAAGGAAAAATCCTACTTAAAGGATTTTTACCAGTCTTGATCAATTATTTGCTACAGTGACACAGAGATGAGCAAGTAGCAAAAAAAGTTTTCTACTTTATCCCAAGTTCAAAATAGTGGTCAGATAATTAACAAATAAGTATAACTTGTTTTTTCTATGTATATTATGAATTTATAAAATGGAGGAGAAGGGGGAGAAAAATAATTGCCAATCCTAAAATGTGCATGACATCTATTTCTGTTAGTACTATGGACTTTGCTTACAAAACCAGCAGATCTCAGATGATTATGTGCTAGGTTGCTTTTTATAAAAAGCCCACGTTGGACCAGGAGGTCTTTGCATTATATACTATATGTCTGTGTATATGGATACATCTATGATCCTGGTAGTGTAAAAGAATGGGTTTGGGTATGTAAATAAGGTCTGTATGTTTGTGTGTGTACTAAGCAAGGATGATTTGTATTTGTGTGTGTATATACACACATGTTCATTTTATGTATACATACCTATTAAGCAAGTTTAGGCAACACTATGCAAAGAGCTGTCTAAAATTGTTGGTAGGTTGCAATCCTGTTTACAGCCTCTGGGCATTACTTTAATATAAATAATGAATAGGGGAAAAAAAAAGATGTCCACTAGAATTACTTATTTAGCAGCATTTTTCACACTGGTTTAGTGATCTAGTAAATTTATTTCCATAATGGACAGCACTGGATGGGAAATAGCTGTCATGTCTGCCACCAGGTTGACAACTGCTGGTTTAGTGAATCACAGTTTCTAGAAGCCCAATCCAAAGTTTTCCCTGTATTGATTGTGTGGGATATCCAGATTTCTTAGTATTTAATTTCTTTTTTCCCTCTGGTGTTGATTGTATTGATTTATTTTTTTATTTATATCTCTTTTTCTGTTTGTGCTTTCTCTTATTTACGCAAGTCATAACTTCATTTACTATTCCTAGAGAACTTGGAGACCATTTTATGTATATATATACACACACACACACATAGAGGAATTTCTCTGATCATTGAGCCTTGCATCTTCTACACAAGATTTTACTCATCATGACCTGACTATAAATTCAAGGTTTAAATGGTAGCTACAGTTTGAATTCTGTAATAGTGTCTAAGGAATACAAAAAGATGTATCAGTGAATGGAACTATATACATGTATGTGAAGAGCAAAGCAACCTGCTGTTCTTGCAATTATTACTCTGGGACACTCAGGTTCTTTAAGAGCAAAGTCAGGGAGGCATTTTCTATATACCACTGTTATTTTCACTGTTATAATTTCAGTTTTTGAAGATACTAGAGACGGCTGACATATTGGTTAATAGGCTGGTCATATTGATAGCAGTACTTACATACACTAAATATTTACATGTGCTGTAGGTCTGCCAGTTTGTAAGAATATTAAAATTCCTTCTTTTTCAGTAACTGTTTTATATTGCATCGTTTTTAATGAATTTTTTGGAAATCAGTATTTATTCGGTACTGAATGCACAGAACTGTTTTGTCAGATCTAAGCCTTCTAACTTGCATACCTTAAATATAAGTAGTTAATTAAAAAAAAAATTAATTCCATTGGTGCTCAAAAGAGGGTGTATTTTGTAAGATTTTATCCTCCATTATATTTAAGGTTTTACATGAGCCTGTAGCAAGGATCCAGGGATTACATACCTTTTAATAATTAAAAAAAAA
The DNA here is from genome assembly GCF_000687185.1 of Egretta garzetta. Lineage (NCBI taxonomy): Eukaryota > Metazoa > Chordata > Aves > Pelecaniformes > Ardeidae > Egretta > Egretta garzetta. The sequence continues at coordinate 3,918,947 of NW_009259719.1, forward strand.
AAAAATGGAATTTTAAAGGGGTCTCTAGAGTAACTGTTTCATCAATCAGTTAGACCCTATCTGCAATAAAAAACTCAGTATAATTGCTACTGAATATTTATATTTGGTACAGAATATCCATGCTTTAAATGCCTTTATTTGTGTCTAATGTTAAGTTTGTATTTAGCCTATATGTATTTTAAGATTTGAGAGTAATACACAGTATGGTAATTGTTTTGCCTTTCAACCAGAAAAAAATATAAATTGAAGTTGGCTGAGGCTGCCAAATTACTTAGTTACACTTAGTTAATTATTAAATCCATTGACAACACGAGTTAGAAGTATACTAGTTAAAAACATCATATATAATCAATATTTTAAAAATAGTATTTGACAGCTTTGAATTTGTACTAAAGAAGGAATGAATTATTGAAGCACTGAAACAATGCCAATCACAAAGCCATCTAAATCCTTCCCTGCTTTTGTGTCATTCACAAGAAAAGCTCTTGTTATCCGTTTTCAATTTATATTCTGCGTTTCTGCTCTGTACCCTCAGTTTGGAAACACAAGGTCTAGGAACACCTAATGGCAAAACTGAAGTTTCTTGAAGCTAACAAAATAATTTTTTAGTTCGTCATAAATCAATTAGCAATGATTAATATTATCTACATACTATGAAACTAACCATTAAGAGAATATCTAAATTATAGAATACAGGAAATTAACTGGTACATGGGTTGCATTCTTTCCTTCTGGGTAAAAGTGCATAGCATACATATCAAAGCTCAGCCATGTGTGACTTCCAATGAGCGTGCTGTCAAATCCAGCAATAGTGCTGCCATACTATGTAAATCCAAGCTGCTGAAAAGTTAGCAAACCGTTAAATGACACCCTTTGGAAAGCTTTTAACTTAGCACTACCACAGGATGCATAGTTAATAACAAAACCAGTTGCATAGACATTATTGGATGCCATAATCAATCTGATAAATCTGCAGTGACATATGTCTGTGATGAAGAGGTCTGCCATTAGTGGATTTTTTTCCTTTAGTGATCATATGTATATCTATAGTGTCTGGTTGAAGAATGAAGCTCCATGCTTAAAAGCTATCTGGCATTTTTATGAAAGTAAACATGAACTATATTTTTGTTTAGCAGTTTGTTAGAAAAATATTTTCAAACAGAAAAATTGCTAATTTTCCCTACCTTTTTGGTAAACTGAATAATATTACATCAAATCTGTGACCAGTGTTACTTTTATCATCACCAGTCGTGCACTTGCAGCACATACACAAACACAGAAACTTCTTTCAGAAAGAAATTTACTGCTGTGTATATGACCTACTAAATCACTGTTGGAAAAAACACTGAATTCTTAGTATTATGGCTTGCATAGGAGTGTCTTTTCTTTTAGCTCTACAATTCAACTTTCATTTGAATGGATATAAAAATCTCTGAAGGAAGAACCAGGTCCAATATTAAATATTCTTTGCATTCCAGATCATTTTCAGATGTCAGCTATATTTCCCAGTCCCTATACAATTGCCAATGAATAGATGCAAACTACCTAAGGCACTGCCTTCGTACTGTTTTCCCCTCCTCTTTCTAATGTGCGTTAGTTTGTCTGGGTTGAGGTTTGGAAATTTTGGGGGTGGATGTGAGAGCAGAGAGGGTTGTATGCAGTATACATAAGTTTCAGTTCCTACTTGAACACTCCAAAAGCGCTTCCCTTTAGAAGTATTGAACTGCTGCCTGCAGATCAGAGGGTCAAGTTCATATCTTGTGTCCTGGAAGCTGTCCAGCTTCCTAACAGAGACTCATAAATTCAAGAAGTCTGTTCTGATTTTGAGACCAGTTGGAAATTGCAGTAGCAAATGAGAGCTTGGACTAGTTCATGGGGAAATAAGGTATGCAAAGAACAAATACAAATTATTTAGAAATTAGCTTAGCTACTGCTTACCAAACGCCAATGGAAATGTTCCTTACTTATTTAGGATTGTCCAATTTTCCACAATAAGGATAACTTCTTTTGCTAGTGGGTTAAGCTGATGTTAATATCTTAATATTTTTTGTTTGGAGTTTCTCCTGTTGCAAAGATAATTAGATTAATTGAGATGTAGTAATGACTGTAGTAAAGTACTATAGAGACATTAACAAAAGTTTATTTTAGCAGGCGTTTATATCTAGATCATGGACCATACTGATTTGTTCTTTTCCTAATTGACGTATAAACCAGATGGATGGATAGAGATGGACTTTCATTTTAAACATTTCCTTGTTATTTAATAATAAATCAGTGTTGCTTCTGGAGAGGTTTTTTTCATCACTGCATTTTGAGAGAGAATTGCTTTTGGTCCGTTCATGTTCCCTATTGTCATGGATCAATGTGGTTCATCTTTGATAACTCTTCTTCATTGGTGGTCATTACAAACTATTTTCACTTTCTCCTTGTTATGATATGTAACAAATTAAGAAAGTAAATGCCTTGGGCTAGATGGAAATCTGTAATAAGTCATCATACATGAATAAATGCTATGATCGTGATTCAGAAAGCCTGTGGAAATTTTGGCCTAAAGTGTTTTGGAAAATCTTTCCAAAATCTGCTGAGCTCTTTTCTTCTGCCAGATTAGTGGTTTTGCTCAGAGTGCAGGTTAACTTTCTCATATTTTACAGCTCTATGCAAAACTGCTGATGTATCTCAAAATTCACGTTGCATGAAAGCAAAGCTTTTGTTATTTATTTGAAGGATAACTACAACTAAGATATGTGATTGCAAATCCAATAGTTTCATTATTTCCAAAAACATTCACCCATACAAAAGATGGCATCGTTCCAGTTTCAGGCACTCTAATGTCACTTGCAAATGACAGCCTCCAGGGGAGAAGGAATGCAGGGTTCCTAATCCTGGTCCACAGTCGCTGGGAGCCAAGGCAGTAGTGCCCTGCTCAAAGGTGGCACACTTTGGCCGCTGCTCTGCTCTGCTGGCAACAGCACAGGCAGGTCTGGTCGCTTCCCTGTGCACCGGTTCAGCGACACGAGTGACAGTTTTCTCTCTAAGCAGTATCAGCACTGCTGCAAGCATAGGGTTTTTTCAGGCTGGTATTTTCAGGGAGAAGCAGGGCAGTTGCTGCAACTGGCTTTTGCCCATAGAGCAGAGGCAGGAAAATACAAGTTTTGTTTCCCCTGCTAGGAACCCCTGTGTGCAAGGCAGGTCTGCACGGCACACTGTTCTTATTGGGATCACACCAGCCCCTAGGTCAAGCATGCCGCGTGAATGTCAGGAAAATAACACCAGTGAAATGATGGAAAGCAAATCATCTGGTTTGCCTGTACTTCTGAGAGATTGCTTTGTAAGCAGCGTGACATCTTGCTATGGGTGTTAAAATACTTGTGACATTCTGTAAGTGAAGAGTTATATATGGGGAACACCATGACTAAGGTCTTGTATCTTAGCGCTGCCCCCGATTGCATACATAAGTGCCTGTGTGTGCGTGTGTGGCTTTCAGCCTCTTGTAGAGAAGTGGCTGGGCACACAGATAAGAGAGACGTCTGCTTCCTTTTTTTAGGATCCAGTATATGTTACTAGGTTGAGCTTTAGCATCTTACAGTGTATAAAAATAATCTTTATATGGGGATAATTAGGAACATTTTTGTTGAAAAATCTAAAATTCTTTCAAAAAAAAATGTTTTGAAGGGTGCAATAGTATTTGCAAATTCAGGTCAGATTTGATGAACAGATGTGCACTTTCTTTTAAGAAATGTTTTTCAAAAGTTTTAAATATTTATTTGTTCTATATAGAAATCAAATTAGGATGAATTCATTGACAAGCACAGCAGGTTTTCTACCACAGTGTTGAACCCTGTGTGTACAAAGCAGCATATACTTTTGCATTTTTTCTTTTATAATATGTTTAATTTTACTGCATGTTTGTATTAATTTACATAGATTTCATATACATATGGTCTGTCATTTAATTCTACGCTGCGTCATTACACAAGAATGCCAAAGCTGATTCTAATTGTTCAGCAAACTAAAGGAATTTAGGGAGGTTGCCCAGAAATTCAATGTTACTTAAATAAAATACACATGTATTTTAAACCTTTTAACAGACACGTTCTGTGCCATATCCCCTTTACTAATATTAAAATAAGACTTATCAGAGCAAGCTGCATAAGGCTGTGCTGCTGGAGCCAAATCCTGGGATCAGCATCCAGGCCACGAGCCTGCAATCAGTTACACTTATGTTGAACTTCATGTGCATTTGTCATTCTTTTGAAATCGGCAGGACTATTCACCTCCATGAGACAAGTATGTGTGGAACTGATTCCATGAGCAGACCCTCCATTTTTATTGGCTTCATTATGAATCTGAGAACGGGAAGAGGAAAATCTGCTCTTAGGGATCATATTGGAGACAAAATTTTGGTCCTCGGACTGCTGGTAGTCACTGAAGGAGAAAAGGATCACGCAGGCGACACACATGGCCAGCAGCAGAAGGCGTGTTTTGGGGGATATAAGAGACTATGGAGAACAAGAGAGCAGAAAGTTATTCCATTGGTTCCCTGGTTGAGCTGAACCTTTTGAGGTCCTGTGGAAAATCACAAGCACATCATGAAATGGTAGGAATGGTAGAAAAAGAAAAGAATAAGTGTAGAAGGAAAGATTAGAAGTTTTTTTTGTTTTTAAGTTCTTAACATCTGGATCTAGTAAATATTTTGATGCTGGAGTTTCCCAAGCTGTTTAGCTGAACCTGCAGGAGGATATTTTTTGGCTCATCCTAAATTATAATGTTAATATCATCTAGGAAACATTTTGTCTTCCCCAGACGCTGCTTTTTTATATCACTCCTGGAAGTGCTGTATGCAGTTTGCAGCGTTGTGTGCAGTAGTTGTAGAATTTTTTGCTATCAGTGCCAGTATTTAGCAACAGAATTTTAAATGTATGCAGCAGTATGATAACAACGATCTTATTTACTTTGGTTCTTGAGGAATTTTTGTTTGCAAATTTGGGATTGAATCTTTTAATAATAACATTCATGCCCTCCCTTAACTGCCCAAATAAAAGACCAATAACAGCTATGAGGAGATTAAGACAGGCTAAAGGAAATCTCGTTGCATTAGATGAACATAACTGGTGCAGGTAATTAACACCTTTCGTTTTGAAGAATGATTTCAAGCACTTGAGGGAATTTGGAATGATCTGTTATGTTTTATTCCAACTAGTAATGTAGAAAGGAAATGAAATCAGACTAACTTTATTTTCCATTTTTGCTGTCTCTCTTCTCTCTCTGTTCTTTCTCTTGTTGAAAAACTATTGTAATTTATGTCATTAAAACACAGAATTATTGCCCCCGGACTTTCAGTGAACCACAGCTGTTGACCTTTTTTGTCAAAAGCTTTGAATACAAAGCTACGTTGGGAACATTTGTAGCCTGTGGACCATGACAGTACTGTAGACTTCTCTCCTGTCCTGACAGAAGAGAGTGCCAGAGGGTGTGCTCACATAGTGCCTGCATTATTTTCTGGCAATTGTGGTAAAGATTTCCTCGCTTTTGGTTTTTCTGCCTCCTCTCAAGTGTATATTCACCCTTCAAACCTATTATACCACCTCCTGAATACTGCAGCTTTGTCCCTTGGGCTACATAATCTATTGTTTAAAATGTTTAGCAGTGCTGTACAGATATTAAAAGAAGCATTGCAGCTTAATGTGGAATGTGTAGATACTTGAAGCTAGATTTAAAAGGCATCCTGATTTCCTTGCTATGTAATAGTATATTACATTGAAAGGGAAAGTAAGTTAAAAATTAAACTTTTCTAGTATAGGAAGTGCTAATTTTCAGTGAAGACTTGTGAATATTAAAATAAATACCGAATACTAAGCATGTGAAAAACTCAAGATGTCTTCACTTGAAATATGACATAAGCTCTTTTATTTCTCCTGGTGATTAAATTAAGCACTTTTCAGTAGTGCACACCAGCTGCTGCATCTGTAAGCAAACCAAGGACTTTCCCACAGTCCATGCTGTATACTTCAGTCTTATAGCATTTTATTTTGATGGGTAATCTTTATTATTCTGCATACTAAGTCAAAATTCAGAGGATAAGTAAAAATTAAAGGCAAAATACGGCATGTTTCACAATTTCTGTGAATTTAAATAGAGCCGTATTTTTATTGACAAATACCAGGGCATGCAAAGCTCCATTTCTAAATACATAGTCTATGCATAGCATGAAGTCTCAAGTTTGGACCTAATTTCTTTCTTCTCTGTACAAATGCCACTCCCCCAGTCTTTCTCTTGTGAATGTATGGGGAAAGCAGGAAGGGTGGAAGTGGTAGCTGCTTTTTTTCTTAGGCTAATTTGCGCTGTGAAACTTGATCTGTCTTGGTTACGTTTGTGAGATTTTGCAAACAGAGAAGCAGCAATGTGATGTGAATGCAGAAATCATACATTTTCAATACAATTCATTAGATTACACTGCAACTTATAAAAAAAAAACCCAAACCCTTTCATAACTGAACTGTCTAAGCATTACCATAATTGTAAGCATACACTTATTCTAAATGGTCTTTTCCCTTAGAGAATAAACAGGTACATTTTTTTTGTATCCACAGTCAAGTCCACTTAAAGGTGCAAGGAACAGAAATTGTACTTGCAATTCAACTGGTATTTTGAAATTATACTGGCAGAAGAGAGGCTGCCTTTCAGAAAACTGATTTCTACACACTTCCCCCTCCTGTCCCCCCTTTCTATAACAGGACAATATGCTTCTTTCAGCTGAACCACAAAGTTCTTGAATATCCTGAAAATCAAAATCTGAATTAAAGCTTGAAATGTATGCACCTATAGCAAAAAACTCAGCCTGTGAGCTAAATGTGACTCACAGAGCTCTGGCTTCTGGTCACTCCAGACCCCAGGAATCAACATTAGGCACACGGGGGCCACAGTGATTAAACAGGAATGCTTTTGGTAAAACCACAGAACTATAGTAATGTCCAAAAGACTATATAGCAAAAAGGATGAAGAGTAGCAATAGGCAGTGATGACATGGTTTAAGACCATTTCACCCAATAGCCTCTTCTAAATTAGCAGCAATATTACTTGAAGACCTTAGTGTTGAATTGTCTACAGCTCTTTATAATTAGAATATCTGTTTTCAAATTATACTGTTATATTTTATATGAGTTGTTAGTAGCATATGCGATGTATAATTTTTTCCTTTTTGTGTGCCTATATGCTTTGTAGTCTGCAATGAATTAGCCACATTATAAAAGGCATTCTGTGTTGTCATTTTTTACTGCTGTTATTATTGGTAGGCCTGTATCTCACCAGAAAAGGCTGCCTGCTAGTTGATGAATGCTCCACATGCAGACCGGAATGCTCCATAACTGCAGCCAGCAAGGTTAGACACCTTGATGCACAAATACTGCCCCCATTCATATTTTTGGGACTCTGCAAATTTTCTTTACTAGTAACACATGTGATCATTCAGCTGCCCGGAAAAAGCATCCCAACAAATCATGTTTTAGTTAGGAAGGTAGATGGCATCAAGTTACTTAAGGGTGTGTGATAGGAAGCAGATCTCTCTGGCTGAGGATGCACTTCAAAGCACAGGAATGAGCGATGCTTCTACAGTGCTGAAGTGTGATGGAAAAAGAGAGTAGGAGAATTACGGTAATGACTCCTTACACTAATTCTGAACAAAGCACTTAAGTTGAGTCAGATTTATGGCAGTGTTGAGTAGAACAGTTACATTGTTTCCACTCAAATCCATCTTGTTTTCCTAATTTAATACACTGTTATACAAGAGAGAGGTACAAAACTTTTCCTTTCTTTCGGTAGTTGACATAGTACATCTACGTTGTTTTCATTGTAATTGCGAGGAGAACAGCATGAAAGCTATTATATCAGAGGACTAAAATGCTGATTGCATACATGTATTTATCTCTCAATTCTTTGTAATAGGCTAGGAAACAAAGGTATATTCTGTCATCATTGTGGTGATCTAGTCCTTCTTTGTTTTAGCAAACCTAAAACTATAAAACAATTCTAATATAGAAAAAGCTCAAATGAGGATTTGTTATTGGAGGGCACAGCAGTGGAAATAAGTAGAGACTTAGCAAAAGGTTAAAATAGGACATTAAGTAACTCAAGAGGAAACACACAGAGCTGTAATTCAAAACACCTAGGATCTAGTGAGGGGAGGCCAAATCCAGCAAGGTGCTGGTGCAGCAGTTCTGATCTGTCAGTCACATACCTTTCATATTGGTATATTCTAAATATTGGTTAGGTAGTTAATGTTCATCTTTAGGAAAAACAAAAACTTAGATTAATAAGAAGGTCCTATCTGCTCACTTATGTGTTTTGAAAATGAAACAGCTAACCTGTAAGGGAGCTCATGTGCAGGGATCCTTACATTAGCACCTATTGCCAGGGGCTGCTTTCTCCCAGCTCAGGCTGTCCCTTGCTTGGCATCCTTACACAAAAGATAGTTTCCTCCAACTCTTCTGACAGGGAGTTTTAAAAAGTAATTCTGTCTGAAAACACAGAATGGCAAACCTTCCTCCTATCTGAGAATCTTCCCCACAGCTCTCTCCTATGTCACTGTTTTCTTCTCTTTTTCAAAAAACAGAATATATTTTGCATAAATATCCATTATCTCCTAACTTCCCACAACTGCCACTTGCTTCCTCAGATTGCTTTCTGTGACCCAAAGGTGCTTACTAGCTCCATTGAGTATGGCAGTGTTTTGGGGACAACACAGAAGTCCAAGCATACTGGTCCAAAAAAAAGACTGAATTATTGAGTCCTGCAAAGGTGAGGTTTCCTATGCGGAACAGCATAAGGCAAACATGGGAGAACTTACAGAAATGGTATGGGGAGTATAGGAAAAGGTGTGAGAAAAAGAGGAATCCAGAGTTTCTATGAATGCATAAGATAGGAGATTTCAGCCCTTGCTCTTGCCTTAAGTGCATTCAGACGGATCGTTACTTTGATGTGCATTTCATCTCCAAGACCTTTTCAAGGTGATCTTTGTCACCTGATTAAGTAGATTTTCCAAGAAAAAGAGATCTCTATCCAGAAAAAAATAAAATTGCTTATTGCTATTATTAAAATTTGTGAGGGAAAAAAGGTTACAGCATTGGTTTTGAAACGTGGGGTTAAATTTTTGAAGGCATATGTGGGAAGTTAAACATATGAATCCCACTGACAATTATCCCAACTCAGATGTGCCTCTCCATCTTGTAGTCACTGCTCACAAAATGTTCTCCTTTGTGCCCCAACATTTAGCTTTATCAGGGACTTACTGTGTTGTATTATTTTGTTACTGTGCTAGTATCAGAAGCACAGCAAAAGAATTTTTTAGAAGGAAATTAGAAGGCACTGTATAGTTCAAGACAGTGGTTCATCCTTAAGGGGAAAATGGTAATAATAAAAACAAGAAAATAAGTCTCTCTGGAAGAAATAAGAAAGAAGTAGGAACTTATTGGCACTTTTCCTCCCCATGTGATATTCTTGAAAAACAAAAAACAATAATGAAAGCCAATTAATTATTTTTCATGTCATAAGCTAGATAAATAAGCTGAGATGTTTTTAAATTTTTTACATAATTGAAATCAGTATCTATGTGAATTGCCAAAATAAAATACAAGGCTGACAGATTCATAATATGAGCAAAAGAACGGTTTTGAGCACATTAGATGCAAAAACATTGGAAACTATTCATCTGATTTAATTGTAATCTTTTGCCAAAAACATTAATGCAATACCTTTGAAGAGTAATTGGTATAAAGAATATCCTCAAAGAGGAGCATTTCCACATGCCTGGGCTTTATTTTGCCCTCATTAAACTTTATTCTGAGTTGAATATTTCCTCTCTATATAGCATTAGGATTATTTTTGTTCTGCAAACATCTTAATCTTTTAGTTTTATCACATTATGCTCTCTGATACCTTTTCCAGATGCAGATCAATTAACGACAATCAAAGAGGATTTTTAAGCCCTTCAATGTTTTCAGGTCTGCCTTTCTCCCTTGCTTCATCAGACAGGTTTGGAATCTCCTTCTGGTCCCTGAAACAGGCAAATTTATGAACATTAATTGCTTTCAGGCTGCATAGGAACCTATATGTACAGTACAACTAAAGTTCAACACAACTGTGAATTAAGAATTGAAGAATGATAAGAATGGAAGGAGCCTTAGGCAGGATGGTCGCCTACCTTACTTTTAGTCCTTGCAGGACTGTCACCTACCTTGCTTTTAGTCCCAAGAGTAAAACTTTGACTAAAGGAAGCACATAAGTAAACTCTTCATCATCATACTCATTTCTGTATGACCTTATATTACACTTTCTGTCCATTTGCAGCTTTGAAGTAATACCTTTTTTGAGTTAGGAATTAGCTATGTGTGCATCATGATGAATCCCTGGTCATTAGCTAGTCTAATTGGATAACATCAAGGATTGTTATTTTTATTAGTTTGTATCATAATAAAATGAATCGATGCCATTGTCTATGAACTGGATTTATTTCCTCGTAAGCTCAAGATCCACCAGATGCTTAGAAATCAAGATGTTGTCACAAAATGGAAGATATATTCAAAATGAAGTCTAGACTTATTATCTCTCTCTCTTCCCACCCTCATTCTCCCCCTCTCCCCCAACATCCTCTTTTCCCCACTCCCATTATCTCATGAACTTTGCTTCTCACCATAAATTTGTCTGATACTGACATTTTCAAGATAGTGAGTCTAGACTTTTGGAAACTCTGGAGACTAATGAAAAAGTCATTGAGGTGGTTCTTAAGTGTCTTGGGCAGCGTTCCCAGGGCACCTTTGACAATCAGTGTTACTTTAACATTTCCGTTCCACATTTAGAGGTCTTCTCCATTAACTTCTGCCTGAAGCTAACCCTATGGACAAGCAAATGTTTATGTTAGGGATTTTGTGGGTGTATGATGCAGTAGGTTGTCTCATTAACTTCTTGTGGCATCTCCAATCACAAGAAGTTAAGGATCTTTGCTTTTGCCTTTTTTTGTGAGCCAAAGGTTCCTGCTCCTGGGGAGGTAATGCTGGCCACACAAAGCTCAGTGAAGGATATTGGCTATTGGGGGTTGGACTAGATGACCTCTAGGGGTCCCTTCCAACCCAAAACATTCTATGATTCTATGATTTGATTTTGCCTGGTATTAAGCAGCCACTAGCAACAGATATCATGCGCTCTCTGCACATGCAGTATGACTTTTGCTATGAAAGCAGCTTTACCAGTTGCTATCTGGGGCACCATAATTTCATTTGTTTGGAGACTCTTGTGCAGCCATAATGAAGACTTTGGCTGGTATTTAGCATAATTCTCTTTGGTTTTTAGTTTACTTGCTTACTTACAGCTTATAAAGTGATGACAAAAGCCAAAGGAAGAGAATCACACTTCAGAAGAGGTCTATTTTGGTAAGACAGGAGCCCAAGGAGTACAAGAAGGGGTCAGGATGCTAGTGGACACCCACAGACCTCTGTGCAACCTCATTAAAAATATCTCCCTTGTTAATGTCTTTTATCACTTACTGCTAATGAGACTGGAAGAGGTAGAGCTTTGAGGAATGTCGTATGTTTTCTAAACAGAGAGTTTCGTCTGAGAGTGTGTTTTTATAAGTTATGGCAGAGGTTCTGAAAGCCTTGACTAGGTTCCCCTTTTTCACAAATAGTATAATGATTAATGGTGAAGCAGTGTACAGAGATGAACATCCCAAGACGGCAATTCTTCCAGGTGCCAGGCTGCATTTTTTGCAAGCTAAAAAATGAATATGCTTTTTGGGATTTGAAGAAAGCCCTGCATGACAGGATTATTCTCAGTGTGGCAAATGTCGTATTTCCATTAGTGAACTTGAATTGATTGTATAAACAAGAATTAATATAAGAAGGAATATTTCCATCCCGCCTGAAAACTTCTATTTCCCAATGACTACATGTTTAGGAGTGTGAAATCAGGTAATGTAAAGATGTCTTATTTTCAAAACCTACCAGCTCAAATGATTTAAGAAAATTTTAAACACTGTAATGCTCTTGTTTCACTGCTGCTATGGCGTGAGTGTCCACCATGTATTGCCTGTATTATACATAGTAGACTTAAGTGTATTTGTAAAGAGATTTGGAGGCATATTTGAGTGTCATTCTCTAATCCAGTCAGTGGTGCACAGAGATTTTGTTCACAGAGGTTCAGAAGTGCCTGACTGCACACCACCCTGCTGGCACAACCCCTGCGCTAGCACAGCATCTCTCAACACTTACTGAGCTGAGAGCTGTAAGCACGGTACATACTGAGAAACCCCACTGGCATTGATGGCTCTCTCTCAGACATCAAGTAAAAGTAGTTTTCTGTTTGGTGGATTCTAGTGGCCCTGTCCTGCCCCAAAGCTTGCTTGTTTGCTGCTGATGTTTGTGCCAGCGTGAAATGCTGCTATACAGCAACAGGGTATATGATTTCACCCTGTTCATCTCTTCACAACTTCTCTGTCCCTTCATTGTTAAAAAAGTGGCTCTCCCACTACAAGAACAGATTCCCAGTTTCCACCCATAATTAAACATACACAACTAACTGTACTGCTCAATCTTTTTAATGCACAAATTAAATCACTAGGTTATTCCATGGGAAAAAAAAATGGATGCCATCTCAGGTATGATTATAAACATGGCCCTACATATGTACCATCAGAAAGCATCAACCATGTTACATTTAATGTTGTTGAGAAAGATTTTAACTCTTTTGCAAATTGATGGCCTGATCCTCACTTGGATTAAATTGCTATAGTTCCACTGAAACCAGCATAGCCATGCTCGCTTACATTCTCCCTACTGTCAGACTTGTATTTACTTTTAGCCCAGCCAGCACTAAGAAACCTATGCAATAGCTTTGATGCATCTATCTGGCTCTCAGTTTTCAACCAGTTTTTCTGATACACCAGTTCCTCTTCATATATGGTATACCCATATGTTTCTTTGACCTTTCTTGGGAGGTTGATGAATGTGTTTTTAACCATCCGTAAGTGAATTGTAATATATGCTAAAATTATATTTTTGCAATATTTCTGCCAAAATGAACTACAGTGGATGGCTTGTGTCCACATTACGTTGGAATGTGCATGCTCATAAAATTTTACACCGGACATTTGACATTTTGCCAACATTCATTTGCTATCACATCACCATCGTTTCCTACTTTAAACTTATTAGTACCAAGTGCATATACAAGCATAGTTGTGTGCTGGTTAGAATATTATATATTTAGAGGGGAAGGAAGATGAAGTCAGGAAGACTGTATGAAGGTCTACTTAAACAGCAGAGTAATGCTTGAACTTTATTCCTCCTGCCTTAGACAACTGTATGAGATGGGTAAAAAAAAATCTATAAGCAAGCTTTCTGGTATTTCTGGTATCTACATTCTAAAAGCTTATCTCTTATTAAGTTAAGGAAAATTTTTGCCGGTAACATGTCGGAGCTATTATGTCTTCATTAATATGTGCATAAGCTGTAGTCCAGGAAATTGCAGGTCAGAGGGTCCTGTGATATCTGAAGAAGACAATGAAAGGAGCTGTTTTCAAGAAAATTTTGCTTAAAACAGTATTTCTTCTTTTAAATAGAATTCTAATCAGAGAATTTAAAGGAATATTGTCAAGGTAAACTATATAGCTCCTACTCAGTTATTAATATCTTGGGCTTCTGCAGCAGAAGTACAAAAATTTGTATTGACTTCAAAATTGGGTTCATTTGCACATTTTTATCTCATTCATTTGTAAGGAAGAATTATGAGACTGTTTACTCTCACTTTTGGCATTTTTTTGCATTACCTACCCTGGTCTTTTTGTTCATAATGCCATTGTGTTTGGGATCGCAGCACAGGTTAGGGGCTCACAATACAAAATAATTTCAATTATTATTTATGTTATTTTTAAAATATCAAGGCATCTCTGCTCCAACTGACTTTCCAAAATATCTTTCCCTTTTTTTTTTTAATGTATAAACCTATATTCTGAGCCCTATTAAGTGATGCTGTATTTTAAATAACTTACTACTGTTGGAAATTATCTAGATATGCTATGTGGGAAATCTGCCATACATCTACACATAGCAGCAAAGCTCTATGCAAACACAGGGGCCTGTCCTGTCACCTGGCAGGAGGATCAGAGGGTCTCTTCTAGAAATGTACATCCTTTTTGGCAAGATGAACTTTGAAGAAGATGGACTGATAAGCCTGTAATGTGAAGGTATTCTCAATAGCCAGTGATATTTTGGAAAGGGAAAAATGGATTCTGAGAGGAAAGCATATGAAATTGAGAGAAGAGAAAGAAGATTTTATTAGCTGAAAATAAAAAAAAAAATAGAGGAAGATAAATATAAGCGGGAATATGAGAAATATAAGAGGGAGTAAAAGAGGAATGGATGACCCCAAAAGCTTCCAATTACTCTCAAGTTATCCAAATTTTTGGACTTTACCTGAACCATCTAGACTTCTATACTGATTTTCTATATTACATCTATATGAGCTCATGCTATAAGAAACAGAAGTACTTGAAAGAAAATGAACAAGAAAATGAACAAACAAGTCTGGTCTTTATTAGCAAAAGAAAACAAAGGACTAAAGTGAAATGAATCCCCTTTGTAACCATATAAAGTTAAGAGGCACAGCGCTATGAGACAAACAACAGAACAATTACATCTGAAGTCTGTAATAAGATTTACAGCATTGCATTTTAAGGAGCTTAAAACCATATTTATGAATGTTTTGCATTTTATATGAATCTTGTGAAAAGATCATTTTCCGTGATTTTTCTACTTTAGGACTAAAGCCTATATAAAATTATAACTTGCTGCACTGCAGACTGTTCAAGATTTCATTCTGACTCTGCTGTTGCTGGGATTGGCTATTTAATTTCATTTATTTTGTGCCATCTAGTCACTGTCTGCTTAAAATATAAATGTCAGATGTCGTTTCATCAGAGAGTATGCATTTCTTATGGAATGTTCTGCTGTTGACCTACCTCTGAAAATGGAAATGGTTCTTATAATGATCTTAGTTGGAATCTTTCACTAACACGTATGTGAGATAGCACAGGTTAAATGCATGAAAAAAGGGATTGTAAGAAAAAAGACGTATAGTGCTGTTGTTTCTTCTGAAACTCATCAGACTGAGGAGAAAATTATACATTCCTTGCAGCATTTTATTTAGGCAGAAGCTTCTCTCCACATCTTGCTGCCGGAAGGTGCAGACTTACCCCTCTCTATGGGTTCTTCCCAAGGCAAATAGGTCATGGACAAAATAAATGCCATTTATTACCACAGAGTTGTGAGTGTTCCCATTTTCCCTCTTTCTGATTTTCTCTTTTAAAAAAAAACCCTAACACAATAGAATTCTGTCCAGGATTGTGTATAACATGACTAAAATTCAGGAGTTGGTAGGATTTGGCATACTCCAACATGAGGGAGGGTATAAAACTCATACAGCCTAAAGCAAACCCTAGGTCTTGACCAGGAATATGCAAGTGCAGTGGATATGTTCTTTCTTCAGTGTCTTTTTCTAAAAAAAATAAAAACACCGTGGGCTGTTCTGAGAATGAGACAAGTTCAAATTAGAAATACCATCTGCATTATGTGTGTTTAGTATTTGGGTGGATAACAGTAAGTGTTATGTAACTGTTAAGGTTTGGACAAAAAAACAATGCCTTGCTATCCCCTTGGTAGACCCTCATCCCCTGAGTAACTGAACACTCATTTTCCATAGTAATCACTCAGCCCATTATTTTCATCAAATGATCACATCAGATAATACATTTTAGCTTGCGTAGCCTAAAACTAGTAATCCTATGAGATTAATGAAATTATAAATGTAACTAGAATTAATCAAGTTTAATCAAGAGAAAGGATTAACACAGTACTATTTTTATTCTTGTTGTCAATCACTCAAAAGTACATGGAAGGCAGAACTTACCCCAGAGTGATGTAGCAACACTTCAGCATTTCAAAACTTTGCAATTTCCAAAATTTCTACATTGGAATTGTGACTATATAAAATAGAATGAAGAATCTATGTCCAGCACATTAATTCTATGCCCGTATGCCTTTTAAAACAAGCTACCATTCAAAATATAAAATAATGTCATATATAATACATGAAAATCCATACATGTGGCATGAATAAATTGATTCATCTACGAAGAACTCCTGATGATGGAACTCCCGGACTTCCATTTTTTAAAGAAGTGATGCTGATTAGTAGAGATCCAAGACCATTTTTTCTGATTTTTCACTTGATACTGTTTTGTTTTGTCAGAATAAATTTTCATACCTATCTTTGAAGTAAAGCACTGACTCTGTCTTCCAGAGATCATCTTTAATCTTGTTATAAACAGGAAGTTCTTTGTACTCCCTTTAATCGTGCTAGGAATGCAGCTTTCATGGTCAATTGTTGCCCACTTGGAGTCATGGACAATAGAAATTAAATATATATATATATACACATTAGTTCACCCATTCTATCTTCCTGCCAGCAAGAACTACTCCCTAAGCAGCATTTTCTGCTGTCATGCTCCTGAAGCTTTTACTTTTGCGTAATAATGAGACTTCAAAAACAGATTTTCAGTGTATGCAAGACTGGAATTGAATACAGAAAATAAGAAGGTTTGTCTTCCAGTTAGGTCTTAATTTTTAGCTGGAGTGCGTTCTGAGTGACTAACTTACGTTAATTTAAGGATCTACCTACTTTTGGGGTGGAACATCGTTGCAGGGAGTGAGGGCTACAGTCTAATAGTTCCAGCAATGAGTGGGCCATAATTCTATTGTAGGAGGTGAAACACACTGCTTCACTTCCGACTTAGCTGCCATTTTCAGTCTTATCTGCTTAGAATGTTTTTCAGTACGCTTGCACAGCCTTTTCAAAGGCTACTTATTATACAAATTTTTGATAACTATAGAGTTAGTTACAGATCTACCCTCCCTTTGGAATAGATGTTTCTCTCCGTCTCATATCCCACTGAAGAGTGAAGATCTGGAAAGGCCCACATTAGCACTGTAATGTATCGTGCTTTTGACATTAAGATAAATAAAAAGCAAACAAACATGTCTTTGTCTGACAAGTTTTGTCTTGAGCACACCCACTTATCCCTCATCAGCCAAGATAAATTGCTTCAGAGGGAGGACTTCCATGTTCACAGAAGGAATGCAGAAATTCCTTCTGTTTTGTACATTCTTGGCGTCTTTCCTTCGTTATCAATTTCCTCTGTGTTTTGAAGCTCTGCTTGGGAAATGAGGTTATAAATATTAAAGCTCTGCACAAGTTTTTAAGAATTATTTGGGGGTTTTTTGTTTTGTTTTGTCTTAAATATTCTTTGCTTCTGCTATTTTTACCTCAAAGCTATCCTTCCTCATCCAAGCAGTGTATTTTTAGCTAGTCCAGATAGTTGAAAAGCTTGTTATTAATTGGACAGAGATTACTTCTGGCTTTCTTCTTTTCCAGTTCTGTTGTAGTATTGCCAGCACTGAGAAACACACACTTAGAACCAATTTTGCAAATATTACATGGAAGATACAGAATTTGTATTTTGAAAGTACTTTAATAAGTACTTTACTTTTTTTTTACTGCCATAAACTTCAGGAGTTTTTTAAGTACTGGAATGTGTGTCTTAAGTTGGACTTCATGAATTAACATCCAAAGTCTTTGTTCATAATTGCATAGGACTTTGTAATTAAAATTTTAATGCAATCAGGCTGTGGTTGATACAGTTTCTATATCACTGTAGACAATGCAAATATGTTTCTGGCATGGCTTGAATTAGATGAGAATTTCCATTTTCCCTCTCATAAACACTTACAGTAGTTATTGACACATACTTGAAAGGCCAGGATTTTGTCTTTTAACTAGGGGCAAATATATATACATATCTCGTGTTGAACCTCTAGCTGTAGACCCTGTTTTTAAGCTCAGGTTCCCTTTCACACTGTTCTAGAAAACTAAAAATGATGTGGAACTTTTCCACAGTTCCCTGTATTTTGTTTTTCTGGCTTGTAAATAGTCTAAATAGACCCTTTTCCTTTATGTGAGGGTAATGTACAGATCCCTGTCACTTCCCACAATCAGCTGAAGCTCCGTAGGGGGACAGTGGGAAAGGATATGGCGTAAGCAATAAAAGGAACAGTGCAAGTGCAATGCAAAAGAAAAAAGAATACTTTCCATAATTGGAAGGTCCATAAATTACTGTAGCCCTGGGGTCAAATATTTATGTGTGGAATTGCTGGACCATTTAAGCAGCTACTCATTAAAACCATGTAAATGCTTGAACAATCAAGCTATCATTTTACACTGATACTCGTACCTACTCCCAAGGAGGGAAGGCAAACGTGCATTGATAAGGTTACATATACTTTTAAAGAAGGGTAGATACCCACATACACAGCCCTTCTCCATACAAACATTTCTTTAAAGGCACACTGTCAGGTGAACTTTGCAGACTTTCAAGCCAGGCATCTTTATCTCTATGTTAGGATCTGCTAACTCTTATGGAAAAAAGCCTACAAGAAATAAAAAAAAATCCCTTGTAGGTTGCTCCGGTTTTTGAATGGTTTTGCCTGTTATTGCAGCAGGAGCAGTGCGGTTTTCTCCTGTGAAGCGAGCAGTGAAGTCTGCAGAGATGACAGGGAATCCTCAAGAGCCACAAAGCTGTTCTCAGGGGCAATCGGTGCTTCTGCACTGCCCCTGCACTTCAGTCTTCCCCCGTTCAGTTTCTCAAACACAGGGAGGAGGGAAGGGTTTGCTCAGCAACAGTAGTTTGCTCATAGTTTAATTAATGCTCAACTGCGTTCACTTTTTGGCAGCCTTCCAGCAGAGTTCAGCGAGGATGGTGGATATCACTCATGCCTGTACCTGCCTTCTTCCTCTTCCAGAACTGAGGAAGCTTCTCAGCAGGTTCAGAAGCAGCGGTGACATCCATCAGTCTCCTCAACATACTCTGGCACAGAGAGGCCCTCAGGTACGAAGTCTGCAGTCTGCCTTTGTTTATCGCACTGGGTTAAACCCTGTTTTTCTTCTAATGCAGTCTTCTCTCTTTAATTGCCCAGGGTGTTTTATCTATCTGTACCATCTTGGCCTTTCTCCACGGCTGTATTTAAATTAAGTTTTCAATTTTCCCTGTGCTTTTCCCTTCCAATTTTTGATTGCAACTGTTACAATCAGCTGCTACTTTATTCTCTCTGATCCTTTCACCACCCCACTGAGGTGAGGTCCCTCATGCTTCAGCCCCATGTGATGTGAGTGGGTGAGTAGCGAGCAGATGACAATTAATTTGCAGGTGTCTCCCTCCTTTTGCTTTTGACATCCTGTCATTTACCATGTCCTTATATCTAGGGGGTGATTTCTCAGAGTTGTGCAATCCTTTTCTAGGTTAGCATTGAGCAATCTTAATTATTTCAGAGACAGTCTATACAAGCAGGGGTTTTTTGAGGGAAAAGACTTTCAAATGGTTTTCCTTTAAAAACAATTGAATCCAGTAAAATGGAAAAGGCATGGAAGTAGCAGCATTTTAAAGCATGTCTGCAGCTGCTCTAAGCTGTGAGAATGGAGTAGTTTGTAATAAAAAAAAAAATGCCCAACTTAAAAAACTAAAAGTAATAGTAAGATTCATTGCTGCATGTTCCTTTTTCATCTTAGGAGATGATGTATATTGAAGATTTGGTCTACCCTGCACGCAGTTGCCTCCTAGTGAGGTGAGGCATGTCTGTTTGCAGAAGAGCAGTGTGGTTGACTTGTATGTGAACTTCTTATTTACAGTCTTATTTGTTTACAAAACCTGGGATGGTTTACTACAATGAGTGTTTGGAGTATTCCTACTGTACATCCTTTGCGTGTCTCATTGTGCCTGGTGAGCATCTCTCATCCATACCATTAATTAAATTTCTAGAGGGGGAAGGGTAAATGAAAGGTAATCTGTGCAATAGTGTAGTCAGGTATGAGTGAAGAATTCTAAACGTGTGTTATGTGCACGCTTAAATCTAATCGTATTTATGTATTTATTTACTGTTTAGTTCCCTCTCAGCATTCTGGTGTGCTCTTTATTATTCAGTTGGTTTTTTTTCTTCTGTTGGACGACCCCCAAAACCATTCATTGTTCTTAATCACTGATATTCTGCCTCATCTGGGGAGAAGGCTGTAAGTAAAAATGTCCAAAACTGTAGGTCCTGTGAACGGTCCTTTGTCTTTGAGCACTACAGATATTATTTCCTTGGAATACTTCAGCTGTGCCTAGCCTTAAGGGAAATCATCTTTCTCTTTAAGGAATTTCTTTTCATTATTTTAAATGTTTCTGAGGATGACAAGTGAGATTAGCTGAACACATTGGGGAAAGGAAGGATGAATAAGAAATTTAAATAACATGAGCAGCAATATTCCTTTTTATGGGATTCATCCTGTATGTTGTTTTATGATTACAGAGGGCAAGTACTGCTAAGAAGTCATTAAAGGAGACCCCATTTTGTTTATCTCTAACTGTGACCTTAAATGCACAAAACTCATAGTAAAATAAATGTGTGCACATCTGTGATGTGATAGCAAAAAGAAGTAAATGCTGGAATCAAATTTGTAATTATTCAGTGCTCACTCTGAATGATAGTTGATTTTATGCTCAATATTACAGTTCATAACTTGCAGTGAAATAAGAATCCAAACTAAATTATTCAAAAAACAGAAACATGTCTTGATTATTTTTTTGAGCTTGCATGCTCTTTGCTGAAACTGTTGCTGTAAATTCTGAATAGCATTTAGAATTTAATATGATTGCATTCTACATTTCAAGACTAAATGGAATGATTATCATTTATTCCTCAGAAATGACATAAAAGTTAAAATTCCTTTTGCTAGTTCTATGTTCCCACTGACTTCAGTGGGAATTATTGGTATTAAGATCTTTGAAAATTAGGCCGAAAGACAACGTTGTGCAATGCTGTTTGTGGAGCGATCTGCAGACAGATGTGCAAAATGCAGCTCTGACACAACCAGAAATCACCAGGAAGCTCCATCCTCTCCAAGCATCTTTGTGGGAGGAAAGGTTCCTTTTCTACAAATAAATTTATTTCCAAACGTCCCAGATCAATTAAAGTGTATTTTAATTCATGCGAAGCTTTTAAAACAAAGCTGGCATCCTTTCTGTGAAATTGAAAAAGTTTTAACACATTTGTGTCGTCATTTGGTTTGCTTTTTAAACTAAGACTCTGATAAATCACCCTGTTTTTATGAAGCTAGAGATGGGCCAAACCAAGCTGAACAAGCTCAGTTATCTTTAAGATGCGACAGAACATTTGACCAACTGGGGAAAGTGAGGGAGTGAATGCCTAAGCCAACCTGTCTAATAAGGGAGCCTGTAACAGTTCTCCCTGTCACAGAAGGCACTTTTACATGCTCTATTTATAATGTCCTGTTGCCATTTTATTGTGCCTTTAACAGCTATGCAAGGGTGATTAAAAACAGTCCCCAAGTTTCCCGTGTCACTTTTCACTCATCGTCACTGCTCTGAATGGTGACAGTTTAAACCTTCCCATACCCGTTAGCTAATGTTTATTCAGAACATAATATTGGCCTCTTACTTTTTATTGCAAACTAGATGAGTCTGTATTATTAATTGTTCATTGTCAGGCTTATGGGACGGATCCAAATCTGGAAATTTAAATAACAATTCATCTTCCTTGTTTTCTGGTCTTACAAATTCCTCTGCGCAAAGCTCTACTTGAGACAGCATTACTTTAGAATTAGTTTCACTACCTTTGCCTAGCAACACAAATACATTTTACACTTTCCAGGCTTCTCCTGTTAACTTCTAAAGCTGATGGTTGTCACCGGTATATCTTTGTTTGCTATTTATTTGTTACTAGGTGTCACGGCTCTGCACAGGCTCCCCTAGCTGGATGCTCCCCAAGCTCTGTCGGTAGATCCCACCACACTGGAGCTGTGCTCTCTCAATCTTCCTGACTTTGAGCAGAACCCGGGACAGCCTTTGGCTTGGGGCTTCTACGTGCCTTCTCAAGACATGCTCTCCTAATTGCTCAGACCTGCTCTCTGTTGCTTAGGCCTGTACTCATGCCGGATCTCTGGGAAGATCCTCATGCTTTCCCAAAGCCCAAATCTTTGCACTGTTGTTCTTCAGACTGAGATGGAAATTTTCACTTTCAACTTTTGACACTACAAGAAATATACTGAATTCAAAAGACAGAAACATCTTGATGTTCTTGCATCATTTTCTTCCTGTGTTAGGAACCCAGCTTTTAGAGAGGGGCACAGTCCCTCTTTGGAAACTTGCAGCCTGTTTCTTGCTGCCAGTCATCTCCCCTTCACTTTTGCCATTATACAGTAAGGAAAGTTTATTCTTTGGCCCAAAGCCTGCGCTTTTGTTCATCTCTCTCCTACTTTTTGCCTCATCTGTCTTCTTGACCCACCCTATCTTCATGGCTTTTAAAAACAGTGTTTAATACTGTGTTCCCTTCAGATTGCCCCAGGAGGGTGGTTCTTTCATCTCAGGCAATCCTTAGCAAACTTGCTGCCCAGCTCAGCACATTCTTGAAGTGTTAGCAACATCTTTGCTTGTTCTGTAGTTTCTCTGAAACAGAAGGTGTCAGAGGACAGTGTCCTCATCAGATTTACTTGGTGTGTGAAATGGAGGTGAAAGAGTGAGGATGTGGTTCACAGCCTGCTGGTAACAGGAGCTGATGCCTAATGCAGAGGTAAAGCACAGCTGCTCAGTGGGATCAGACTTTTGGGTGCAGCACAAGTTTGCCACTGCCTGTCCTAGGCTCTGTGGGAGCTGGCGTCGTTGTCCTTCCTATGGGCACCCGTCCTGCATGCCCCTTCCTGAGCCACCAGCCCACCGCGGCTGCTGCTTCCTGCAGCGCTGCTGGAGGCCTTGCTCTGCGCCCTGACAAGTTCCAATGCTCAGCTGAGGAAGCAGCTCTTGAGCTGTCTGGCTACGTAGGGCCCTTGACACCTCAGAAGGCAGTGGGCACCTCGGGGATGGGTTGAGTTCCAGCATCTTACTGGATGTGCTGCTTCTTCCAGCACTTAAAATGACTCAGAGAAGAAAAAAAAGTGGCAGCAGGTAAGACAGTGATGCAGTCAGTGCTGGGTTGCTCAGTAGACACTTGTGCACTTACAGCCACACCTCAGATTTGTCATTTAAGAGCTACCACCAATACATTCTGCACCCAACTGATGCCAGCAGTGCTGGGAGCCCCTGAGCTCCCATCTGATTTGCCTGTCTGCATCTCTTCCTCTTGCTGTCCGCTCAATCGCAGCCCCAGGGGTTGTCACCTGCTCACATGCAGATGTGTCAAACTGACTAAGTGGAATGAACCTGTGAGCAGAGCCTGTGCTCGGCTGTCTGCAAGGGGCTGGTGCTTATGTTGTTCCTCAGCATATACGTTGCCTTGAGAGTTGACTCCTTTCAGGAGCATGAATGAAATGTTACTACAGAATGTTCCGGGGAGGGTGTTTTGTGTAAGACACAAGTGATTCCTAGTTTTGTTGATTTTTAACAACATGTTGTGGAAATTACACAAACATGAGGTCATTACCTATTTGTTCTTTCTGTGGACAAAAAGAAGGCAATTGACTGAGGATGGCTTTTTAGTGCATGTGCCTCAGCTGCACACACATTCATGAATCACAGTCTGTATTGGGAAATACATTGTTAGTAGAGTTCGCTTGGTGAAATGAAACATTTAAAATGAATAATAGAAAGATACTGAAGAATTTATATTAAAAAAAATATCAAAAGCAGAAAAGGACATGACCTTCTTATGTCAGTGATGTTTTTTGTTATTATAGGAATGAGAAGCTTAATTCCTGGAAGTGCTAGTGTGTTTTTGGTTGGCTGAATGTGTCCTTCATGGTAGTCTGTTTGTCATCTCAACCTTTTTCTGAAAATGGAATTCAGATTTCTAGCCAAAAGCATCATAATTTTTGCTTTGCATTGAGGTTATATAACAGATGGTGAGCTAAAATGCACTCGATGTTTCAAAATGATTTGATGACTCATAAAACTGAATAACACACTTTCTTCAGATCATGTTTTGATTCTATCTAGGGATGAGTAAAACTGTTGAATCAGAGAAAACTCCATCTAAAATGTTAAGCATGTATCTGAATTGTGAAAGTCTGTTGGGATTTTTTTTTAAATTCATTTACCTGTGGCTTGTCTTGTAGTAGGAAGTACTCAAAATCTCACAGGGGAACAATGTGCAATTCCTGAAACGTTTAAGGAATAGCTGTAGTTTGGTGAACATTGAAACAGCAAACAAAACTTCAAGTTCCCTAACAGTTCAACCATATAAGTGGCAGCAACTTAAAGCATCTCTCTTAAAAACTGCTGTTTTCTCATATATTTGGAATCATTGGGAGTCAGGTTCCTTTGGAAATACTTTAGAGGACCTATGAGGAAATTAGGCATCTAGTTCATTGAATTTCCATAATAATTGTGTGATGGAGAAGGTTTAAGCATGGGTCCATATTTTGGAACTTTCACACCATGGACCTGTTTGGTTTCTGCTGGTATGATCCATCAGTTTCTTGGACCTTCTCATAGGTGCCCTTAGCTACTTCTGCACCTACACTGGAAGTAGGATAAAGTCATTGACTCTGTTATTAGGTCTTGGTAATGCACATTTGGTACAAACACTCCCTGGCCATAGTTCAGTCTGACCCCTTTTAAGAAGCAAGGCTAGTCATGGTACCCTGCTTGAAGCAGATGATGTTTGCTTGAGTTAGGAGGGAAAAAGAACAGTGTTTGGGGTCTTAGCACACATTAAGGTATTTGTGAGGTCTGAAGCTACACACAAGGTTATGGAGCTATGGAGGTTATGGTCTCAGGACCACAGGACTGTCTGAATCAAGGGGGCAGACAATTCTCTGACCAGGTACTCGGAGGGTCTGACACAGGAGGTGGTAACTAACCAGCTGTCGAGTTCAGGTTCAGGATTTTGACTCAGGACAAACTCTATTTATTCAGGCCTAACAGAAAAACTCCATTATTGTACCTTACTACTCAGCTCTGGATATATTGTTAAGTTAACATACACATTAGTATAGAAGAAAGCAGGAAACTCAGAACACTTGTATTTTACAAGTACACAAGAGTATATTATGTATACAAAGAATATACAATTTCAAAAGGGCTCTTAGGCCTGCTTGTGATGTTTACATAGAGAGTTAGTATTGCCATTCTAGGTGTATCGGTAATATTTGCCTGAATAAGAGATGCCATCCCTTGGATTTTCTTCTTTTTTGAGAGGTTATATTTTTGCTCTGTATATATAGTAGCACAAAGCTTGTTTTTCTACAAGTTGCTCTATTTTCAAAGATAATAGGTAGATGTTGGAGTTCCAGCTTTTCTTCCTGATATTACATGTGTGGCTCTATTTGCATTCTCTCAGCTCATATTTTCTCAGATGCAGAAAATTATGTAATTAGTTGTGGGGTCTCATACCATCATTTCAGAGATGTTTCCCATTTAAATTAAAGGCCTGTTCTTTTACCCAATCAGTAATTGTCTAGATCTTTTAAGATCTCCTTCAGCTTGATTTAATTGTTAAACATTAATTTAGTGGGAAAAAGGCTTCAAAGGGGGAAAAAAAAGAACTGCTGGAGGGGCAAAATATTAATAGGTGCTTAAAAGCAAAACAGTAATTCTTCCCTTTCTAAGCCTGCAGCCCTTCAGGCCTAGCAGAAAAGAAACAATTGACTGTATTACAGGATTATATAGGTTTCATTGACTTAAAATGAACTGAAAGCAGCTGTAGGGAGATTTACCTCAAGTCTTTATTATTAGGCATATGAGGCAGAAAGAAAAACAATGTTTTGTTTGAATCAGAAAATACAATTTTCAATGGTGGTTTAGAAAAGGTTAGATAAAGAGAGCATTACTTTTCAATAGGGAAAAAGGTGAATAGAAAAATTCTGTTTTGCCAGCATTATATACCATATGAAAGATCTCAGCCAACAGAAAAAGGCTATCTCATACTTGTAGGGTCTTTGTTTTCTTTCATTTCTGATGGATAATCTTTGAGTTTAGTACACTTGATATCTCTTTTGCTTACTAATGACAGTAATACTTCACTCCTTTGAATACTTCTACCATGCAAATGCACATAAAGATCAAAAAACTGTTGCTTTTTACAAAGAAAATCCTTCATTGAAAAATACATTCATACAGGTTTCCCTCTAAGATTTCTGCCCTTGTTAAAAATTCTAATTAAGAAAGAACGGAGGGGATTTTATTAAAAAAAAAAGTTCAGGATGCAAAGTCAGAATCCATTTTAAAGATCCAGAATATTTCCTTACCATGAAATTTTTAAAATATTTAGGATTATTTTACCTACCATAGACTTTTCTGGAAACCATACACATCATTGAAATGCAGTTGAAAGTAGTTGTTTTAGAAACTGTCTATGCTCAATTACTTTTGTAAATCAGGATGTTGCTTTAATTCCAGTGCTGAGAGTGGGAACTGCTCACTCTCATACTTAGTACAAGTGCACTGTTGTGCTACAGTGTTGAGTGAGAAGGCATCTGTAAATACATACATCAACATGAATAAAAACTGATGCCTGATATCAGTAACGAAATACTACTATTTCAGAAAATATAAAACTTTCTGTTGTATTAGGATTTCTGGTACAAGTTTCTTATTTTCTGTAACCTGCCTTTGTCCAAGGTGATCATCTGTAGCCACACGTATTTTGTTAGGCTGTGTGACTGATAAACTCTGCAGTACGTATTAGAGTTTTTCTTCTGGGTTGTTCAGGTGAAGTGCTTTTACATAAATGTATCCACTACAGTATTCATTATGATGCAGGATGGAATTACATGATTCTGAACATTGTATTAGCTGTATATTACTTTGGCAATGCAGCAGCAACATTTCAGCAGAGCCTAACTGTGATTTAGAGATATGAAAAAATAGACTAAAAAAAAAATCTATGGACATAGCCGAAAATCTGGAATGAAATTCTCACTGATACTCAAAAATATTTTCTTAACCTGTGGACCAGCCGCTCCACAGCACATTTTTGACTGGAGTAAAAACGAAGCATTCTGGGATAAGGAAGGACAACATTGTGTAGCTACAAGTGGCAGCTATACCACTCACCCATTTACCCATAAAGTTCCTTCTTCAAAGGAAAGTCTCCAAAGAGAGATGTGGCTGATTCTGTCTGCAGAAATGTAGTTTTGAAATGTAGTTGCATTCTGATACTCCGTGTATGCAGAAGCGGAGTTTTCCCATGTTTAAGATTTGTCTTACACTCTCATATTCAATTCCTATTTTTATGCAACATACAATTTCTCAAACTTTTTCCAGTGGGACAATGACTTTTTGAGGTATTATAAATGGTATCTTTCAGAACCTGCAGCACTGTCACGTTATCAATTTTGAGTTTGATATATTTGTGAAAGAGACGTTCTCAACTCTCTGACATTCATGGAGTCAACATACCATTGAACTGCCAATTTTTTCTTTTCAATTCTTTTCTTAACTCATTCACCAAAGGGTTATCTTTCTCCAGCAGCTCTTGTCAAACACAGCTTCAAATTGGTGAAACTAATTTTTGGATCCTAAGTTAGAGAAAGGCTGAATACTTTGTGAAAGTAAAACATTCTTTTTTTTTTTTTTTTTTTTTTTTAAATTTGTCATCCAGAACCACTATTCAGTCTTTTAACAGGTAAGACATTCAGATAACACTGCATATGTTTTCAACCTAAAGAAATTGAAAATGTTGTAGCAGTACAGAAAAAAGTTTAGTGTTTGCATCTCACTTTGATCTGTAGGTTGTAAGGGACTTCTCCAGGTTTAGTAGCTGCTTTTTTTAATTTTTAAAGCTGAGAAAATCTTGATGCAGAGAGATTAAGCAACTTGCCCAAGAGCTTAAAAGGAGCCACAATCAGAGCTGATCACTGAATTCCTGTCCTGTTGTTCACAACACCCAAATCGCAGGCTGGGAAGGTGACAGTTGCTCTGGCATTCAGAGGAGTTTCTTCCTGCAAGCTCACCCCCAGTTTGGTTCTCCAGCAAAAAATCCCAATCTTCCTTATCTCCCATAATTTCCAGTAGATTCCTCCTCCCTTATGCTATCAGCAGACACCTCTTATTATCAATGTTGCCTTCTAATAAGAAGTCCAAGTACCTGCCACTGTGTGTAGGAAGTGGATGCTTTCCTTCAGGTTGATGTGTTTCATCCTCAGAAGTATTCACCTCTAATTGTAACTTCTGGAAGATAAGAGTTCAACAAGGGAGTTTGATATATTTGCTGTAGACTTGTTGTCAGACTTGCTAAACACCATCCCGAACACTAGCAGGGGTGGGAAGCAGAGAGTGAATACAAGTGACCTGAAACACACCTGAATTGTTTGCAGAACTGCACATATAATTACTTGATATGTGCATGCATTTACAGTGCTGTAATTGCATGTCTGATGTGCTTTTAATTATGTATTCATCTGTAAATCTGCTGAAGGGAACAGAAATATTAAACAAAATCAAAACATTTCTAGTAAGAAATTTTATTTCATCCACATATTCACAAAAAGAAAAACTAACCTGTATATATTGTGACTTTAGGTTTTAGTGTTCTTGACAAAGTGGCTGCTGCTGCTTGTAGGACAGGAATAATCTCCCTTCTCGGAAGTGACTTCCAATTATTTGTGTATAGGAGGTACAGAAAGTTCTGCTTCCTTGGGCAGTGGTCTCTGTTCAGAATTGTGAGGCACATGTTCATTGTGTTGGTAGTGATCAAGAGGAGTTATGAATTATCGAAAGTTATCACACCTTCCAGGCATTTCAGGGCAGTAACATATAACAAGAAGAGGCACATTTCCCTTAATGAATACATTTTCATTCAGTGGGTTATTCACTTAACCAGCATTAAATGTAATCCTCTTTTAATCTCAGTGGCCACCTCCTACTCTTTTCCTGTCAGTCTTCATCTCCTGCAAAAGCATGAATTCAGCCTTCAAAAGAATAGTAGTTTGGCTAAATCACTGTGTATCTGTAAGAAATACAAGATGTATTCTATAGAATTAGTGCAAAATAGCTCAAGGTCAGCAGCTCCTAATACTTTGCATCATGATTAAAGTATTCACATTTTGTTTGGTCTCTACTAACTCCTTTTCTTCTCTCTCCTCCCCTCTCCCCTCTCCCCTTTTTTCTTTTTTCTTTTTTTCTTTTTTCTTTTTTTTTTTCTTTTTTCTTTTTTTCTTCTTTCTCTTTTCTCTCTTTCTCTTTTCTCTCTTTCTCTTTCTCTTTCTCTTTCTCTTTCTCTTTCTCTTTCTCTTTCTCTTTCTCTTCTTCTCTCTTTTATTTTCTGGTTTATTTTAATTCTCTTTTTCCCTCTTCCCTTTTCTCTCTTCCTTCTTCATTTTTCCTTCTTTCTCTTTTTTCTTTTTTTCTGTTCTTTTTAAGATGGAAGGTATGTGTCTCAGTAATATAGCATCATCACCTCTTTTATGCTAATTTTATTTTCAGACAAGCCAGATCACACTGCTGGCCATTGTGATTTACTGCACACCAGCATTGCAGAATATAATCGAGCGAGACAGTGTTCTTTTTGATGTGGTTAATCTCTGTTATACTTGTGCCTCTCCTGAAAACTGCACAGTGTCAGAGAGCCTTTTGTAGCCAATGGTGACAGAAAGATCAACAGAGAGAGGTTGCTCCATTAACCTCTGAAGTAATGAAGTTGCATTTCAGGCAGTCAACACTCACACTGCCAATTTATTATCATTTAAGAGGAAGCGAAACTACTTCGAGCCACTCTAGTGTCCACATTTTGATAAATACAGAGCTTGCTAATGTTCTAATGCTAACAGTCAGCCTTGAGGGGACCTCTAAATGGCATAGGATGCTGTGGCTGTATGTCGTCTTGCTCTTGCAGAATGATCAGTCATCAGCACCAAGAAAACGGGCTAAGCCTAGTTATTGCCATACTAAATATGCAGATATAGTTTTGCTGATAATGCCAGCTTTATCTGTCCATGTGGAAATCCTGAAAGTAGATAAATAATTTGATAACCAGTTTGTGTAAACTTTCAAGGGAATTGAATTCAGGTCTCCAGATTTGCTTCTATTTAATTCTGGTTTCCCAGGGGATACACATTTGTAAGGGGATTACTTTCCATCTTAGAAATGGACATAACGAAAATCTCGGGAACACATTTAAACCCTCAATTTGTTAAAATCTTGCAGGATTGTCTGACCTTATAAGATTTTCATGGCCAGTAGTGAAATCTGTGAGAACAGCTTTCTGAGGAAGCAATAACACTGGTCTCCCCCACCTCAACAGTAAAACAGGCTTGTAAAAGAAAACACGGCAAAACTGGCATGACCATACCCCCATTCTTCCTGAGTTCTGCTCCTAGGCATGGTCTTTGGCATACATTTTTCCTGCTAAAGGTAGCGTAATTTACATGTCTGGCTTTCCATAAGTACTGAAAACACTTTTTATATAAAAAAGTCCAGGTGGTTTTGTAGCCATATCATACATTCCTTTTCTCCCAGGGTGACATAAATAGTTATTTATCCACGGTATTTCAGAGACACAGAATCAAGGTGGTC
>NW_009259719.1:3949572-3958088 GCF_000687185.1 Egretta garzetta
CAAGTTTTGCCTGCAGATGGGTCTGAGCATTTGCTTCCTGGGACTATTTTGACATAGCTCCACTGAAATAATTTCAAAGACTCTGTCTTCCATGGGATTTGGATGGATCCTTTTAGTGTCTTTCATCTGTGAAAAAGTAAAGCAGGAGGAACGTTACCTGCATTTTGTAAAAAGATATTGTTTATGAACAAACTACTCAGCCGTGGCCTCATGCCCATGGTGCGAGATGTTTTCTAGGCTCTCCTGCCAATAGTCTGAACTATCTTCTCCCTCCGAGCTGTAACTCTTCTTGCTGTTGTGTAGATTCTCTAGATTGCTCTCATGTCTTGCCTCTGCCTGAGGAAGGTGGCTGCATCGCCTTGCTTGGGCTTTTCTTTCAAGAGCTGTGGTTGCTGGGCTATGTAGCCAGTGACTGATGGTGCAGAGCTCTGCCAAGGCAAGCAATGGCCGTGGCCAGTACAGTTTCTCACCGCTCGCTCTGTACCTGGTAGACAGCATCCTGAGATCTGTATCAACACCACAGAGTTTAGAGCAGTGTGTTGCTGTGCTGTTTGCCATGGCTTGCTATAGACCTGGTGCCAGAATGAGGACTACAAGCATCTCCCGCATGTGCCTCAAAGTTGCATCGAGAAATGCAGCCTGCAAAGCTTAATGTGTTTTCTCCCACTCCCTCTCTCCCTACCCCCACAACACATTTTTCTCTGTACTGAGAAAACAGGTATCTCAAAACTCTCCCTTTTGCTTTTAGGCAGAGGGGTTTGGAAAGGGCCCCCTACCAGGCTAGAGCACAGGGCTGCTGTTCGAGGACCTGACTTGACACACAGTGGTTGGCTTTTTCAGCTGTTCTCAGCTGGGAGTGGATTAGAGCTGTGCTCCCAGCTGAGCGCAGCTGACGGCCGGGAAGGACGCGTACCACCACTGTCTGCGCTGCCGGGGAAGCACTGCTGGGCAGGAGCACAGCAAGGCTTACGGCACACGACAGCATTCCCAGGAAAATCCCAGGTTTTGAATATTGAGGGAACGGGATAGGGAATCTCTGCCACCACACAGCTGGTGGCAGCTGCAGAGCACTCAAACTGCCTATGTGTCCTGGACACGGCCGTCAAAGTTTCTGCAAGGGCATATCACAGAGGAACTGGAAAAGCTGTCAAGAAATCTGTAGCAATACTAAAACCAGAGAAACATGGGCAACCCTCTGTGGGCCAGTACTGTTTCAACACTCTCTGCCCTCTAAACCCCTGGTTTACTCGATATTACTGGCAAGCGAAACACACAGTGTGTGTGTACAGATGAAGAGAACTGGGGTACGTGTTGTGTGGTATTGCAGAAAGGTTTTACTGGCATCATATCAGATTTTCAGGTAGTGAAGATGTTTTCATTTAGCACAAAATTAGTTTATATTTTGTAGGTTTTCAAAGAAGTAAGATAAGATTAGGCAATACTGAATTATAATTTATAAATCTACAATGTGTTATTGGTTCCTGTCTGTAGTCTTTTTATGTGATTTAAATATACAGTTCACTAATCTTAGCTTCTTCCTTTCTATGTTTAGCCAAAGTGAACTGTTAAAGAATGTGAAATATATTATTTTATTTTATTGGCACTGACTCACAACTGAGTCAGTGAACTCTTTCGCACTTACAACTAAAACTGGATTCTAACTTCCAAAAATTTATGACAATTGCTCCTTCTTGTGGCTTGAATGTTGACATATAATTAATTTAGGATTTCTTCTTGAGATTTCCTGTCTAGGTTTGTACCTGTCACAAAAATATCCTTGGAAGTTTATCTAACAGCTGGAACACCACGAGAGTAGATTGAAATTTAGCAAAGAGATTTACTGGGGCCAACAGGAAGTGCTCAGAGCAGGATGGCATAAATATGCAAAAAGAGCCCTTTTATTTTGGCTGCTTTAAAGGGTCCCAGTACAGGCTGGTAAGGGCATAATCCTGAAAAACGTTGACACTGTGTCAGCCAGCAGCACCAACACAGAAAAAGATTCCACAAGCATGGATTGGCACTTTGTTGAATTATGCGCAGAATGGAAATATGTCTGTCACCTTCCCTCAATCCCAGCTGCCCTGCAGGCTTCAGCTCATTCTTTTGAGAAACCAGATCTATTTAATGGGAATTTCCCATGAAATAGTTTTGAAATCTAGTTTGTTCCTCTGCAGGATTAAAGGAATTCTGAAAATTCAAAATCTAGGTTGCAGTGACTTGAGGGACTGGGCAGTAAAATGGCAGAAGAAATTTCCTTTAGATACATGTAAAATGAAGCATATGGGAGAAAAGTAACTCTAACATTACATACCAAACGTCAGGATGTAAATTAGCCGTTACTCTTCAGGATGGAGATGTTGGAATTATTGTGCACAGTCCTCCAAAATCTCAGCTTTATTTGCAGCAGTAATCAAAAAAGCAAACAATATTATAAATACTTAGAAAAGAAATAGATACCTAAACACAAAGCCATTTTAACCCCTGTACCTGCTCAAGGTTTGCCCACATCTTTGCTATTCCATACATTTCTGATAAGCCACTAAGAAAGAACAGAGAGCATAGGAAAGGCTAGAAAAAAGGATGGTGGGGATGATAGAGATTTCAAATTGTTTCTATGTAAAGAGAGGCTATTGCAATATAATTCTTCATTTTGGGAAAGAAGTAGAAATATCAGAAGTTTCTAAAATTATGAATAGTCTGAAGGGTGTGAATATAAAATGATTGGTAAATTTTCCCACAATAGGGACACTTAATGAAATGAGCAAGCAGTGGATTCTAGATATAATACAAGCAATAGTTATTCAAATATCATGTAACTGTTGCCCAGGCTTGCCATGCCAACTGCAGAGACCACAAGTATAAATGAAATTGGAACAGTGCTGAATGGTTTGTGGATGGTTTTGGCCTATTGATGGTTATTAAATGCAATGTTCTGGGTTTAGCAGGGAGCCCTGAGCATTCAGGTAAGTGCAGTGCAGGGAGCCCTGGAGGCCGCGTTCCCTGGGGGGGGAGGGAAGGCCCTGTTTCCTTCTGCATAGGGACAGTAGAAGGTGTGAGTTGTTCTTGATCCACACTTCAAATTTTGGAACAGAGCTAAATTAGAGATTATTGCTGGAACAAGCTGCATTTTCTGTGAGCCTACAAAACAATTTGTGATCATGATTGTGGCAATTAAAAGTAAGATTTCATTTAATGAAATGAAAGTAAAGATCTCCAAACATTCTATTATAAAAAAAATCCTGCAAAGGACACGGGTCATCCTCCTTTTCCTCCTTTTTTATATCCTATGTTTGTGATCTCATGACTTATGTGAGAAAATAACTGGGGTTTTTGTTGATTTTTACATTACTGTTAGTTGTTGAGCTTTGTTAAAAAGTTATTCCTGGGTTATTTAATTGTTTTTGATGATAAAACAGTTGATAAATTACAGTTAGGGTCTATGCTACAAAAATTGGCTTGTTCAAAAGCACAAGTAGCTTAAATTAATAAAAAGTTAGTTTGATTTGATCTGTGCAAATGTTTGTAAAAGCAAGGTTTTCTCATCAAAAAAAATGCAGTGAAACCGCGTTCTTTGACTTAATCCTCACATTTTATATTCTAGCCCTCACAATGCAGTATGCTAAATTCAAATATGAAATCATGGTCCAGCTGTGCTTTTTTTGCTGAATTTCCCACATCTTTGTGTCCAACTCTAATGTTCTTTATGTAGCACAGGCCACTGTGTCTCATATCCAAAGGGCATAAACATGAATGTGGAGGTGTACATAGCAGTGGTGACCTATATTACATCTTAAAGTTCAGATAGAAAATGAGGCAAGACATGCAGGTGTGAGGAAAAAAATAAATCCAGAAGATCAGAAATAAATGGGCTGGATAATTTTATTTGTATTTAGAATACTTAAAGAGAAATTAGGATGCATTGTCAAATTTCGTTTTCTCTTCTTGAATTAGAGAGTCCGGTAAGAACAAGGTTTTTGGAAAGTAGTCCTGAAACTATCCTGTCTTTCTTGTAACGTGGTTATTTCAGTGGAAAAGATTTTTTTTTAAGTATCAGTTTTGTTGCTACTCCCTCTATAATTAATGGAGGAATGAACAAAGTTTATACTGCCATCATTATTCTTATTTTCCAAGTTGTTTCTCTGAGTTCAGTTCCACTCTGGGCTTTACTTTTTCCTCAGTGGGGTTGACACATTTATGCATGCACAGCAAGAGTATCTTCTGGTTTTGTTTTGCTGGTTTTAATTAGGCAATTGTTGTCCTCAGAAATGCTTTTGTGAATTACTCTTCTCGTGTTTTATCTTGTTCCAACCAACAGAACTGCAATATGCAGGTAAAGTAGATGGTGATGGTATCACACAGTTTCCAGCTCTAGTCCAATACCACCACTCAGCAATGAGCTGGTCAGAGACTGGCAACAGAGACTGACAGAGTGGTAAGAGCACTGATGCCGCAGAGAATGGAATGAAAAAGAGTGGGGAGAAATAAAGCTTAAGCAAGCAGAAAAATATATAGTGAAAAATAGAGAAGGTGTGTGCACAGTTGGAATGGGTGGTTGAGAGGGGAAAGAAAAAGGGCATAGGGAAACAGGTATTCTGTGGAAAAAAATACTGTTCAATGTGAGCTGTGATTAATGATGGATTGTAGTGATTACTTTTGCTCATATATTTACTAGTCTTGTATTGCTAAACACAGTTAAATTGCAATGCATCAATTTTTTATAAATGTATCAAGTAGAAAATGTTGCCCTTGTAATTTTATATGATTTCATAATGAAGTTTGTGTTTTTAGCTGTATATATTTACCTGTCATTCTATACTCACATGGAAGGTCTGAGTATGTCCTCTGGAAATCTTGCAATCTAAGCCTCTGATCGCGCTAACTCTTTCATACTTACATGCTTTTGAGTTAATAAATGGTTAAAAAGACAGTGTTTGGAGATTGGGGGGAACAAGATTTTGCTTAAACAAGTTGTTTATTGCTTTTTTACTACTTCCCTTTCTGTCATTATTACTGGTATTTTACCATTTCCCTTTATGCCATTGTTATCGGTGTGCTGATAACTGTGGGTCTTCAATCTGCACGGCATATTAGATGCGTGCCCTTAGTGAAAGGATAGACTGTAAGGTCCTGTTCAGCATAGACTCTTAAGCATTGTCTTAATGTTATGTGCACATTTAAGTCTCACTTAGAAAAAAATTAAAACACATATGCTTATATTCTTACCAGAACTGGTCCCTAAGTCTTCCCTATCATGCACTGAGAAATGCGTGGGCAGACCCATAATTGTGGAGAAGCTCATAATATCGGGGCCTAAAGTATAAAAATTATTGCATAATTAGACCACACAAGTTAGATTTCAAAATGCTGCATGTTGTTTGGATGGGTATTTAAAAAATAAGTAGCTGTCGAGCATGTATGGTCATGTTCACACTGCCACACACAGTCATTGTAATGCTTTAGCAGTAATGCTTTAGCAGTTTGAGGAGTTTTAAGTGGATCCAGCCTTGGTCTTACTTCAAATAGACCAAACGTACCAACACTTTCCTTAGTTGTACCTCTTTCTTCTTGACATTAAAAAATGCAACTGTAAATATCACACTTCACTTTTATAAGTATGTTCATACCATGAACCATGTAAAATAAAAAATATTTAGGATCATTTGGAGGGAAAGAAGGTGAAAGTGTATCTCATGTGCTATAAAACAGGCTTTTGGTACATAACAAAACTCTGAGCTACCCTTTGGCATATTGATTTCTTTTATATTTTTATTAATACAATAAGCA
This sequence comes from Egretta garzetta, assembly GCF_000687185.1. Classification (NCBI taxonomy): domain Eukaryota; kingdom Metazoa; phylum Chordata; class Aves; order Pelecaniformes; family Ardeidae; genus Egretta; species Egretta garzetta. The sequence continues at coordinate 3,955,357 of NW_009259719.1, forward strand.
TACCTCACAATGCCTTCCACAGCACAACTGGTATTTAAATATAACTGATAGGATAATTTTAAAGAGTACAGGGCTATGAACTAGCAAAACAAAGTAATGAAATGGCATATTAATGGTTTACCTAAATTAGGAAGTATAGATAGGGATATACAGCTATTGGTACAAATATTCAGATCCACAGAGCAATACCCTGAAGCTTATTAGTTTACTCTTGACTTGAGAAGATAAGCAATCTAAGGTGATTGTAAAAGCAGATGCAAGCCATTAGCTGCATCTTTATTAATTTTCTTATTATTATTTGGTTAAGAAAAAGATAATCCCAGCAAACTTCTGCCAATTTACTGGAGTCATCTGCCCTAAGGACACCATGTTATGCCCAGCACTTCCAAGAAGGCTTGTCCTCTCTAGCCAAGAATCCAGCCTTTTCCTGAGGGAAAAAATAGGCCCACACATGAAGTACCTCAAACCTGCACTCAGCCCTCACCACCTCTCTTCCTCCTGACTCCATCCAGCCTTTGGGTACTTCAAAAGAAGGAGTTCAGCCCTTGTATGCCTGCTCAGTGGCTGGAATGCTTCTGGATTTAACTTCCTCACCACAGCCACCAAATTTATTAGTATTTACTCTGGTACAACATCTAGTAACCGATATGCTTCTAACAACAGAGTGTGGTGACAGCCACAGTGACTAGAGTTGTCCAAGCACAACAGCCAGCCAATTTTAGCTATTAAATATTGACTGACTCTGGTAGGATGTGGGAGGTGAAAACCAAGTCATACTCCCTACAACCAGACAAATATGTATGAGATTTTAAGAATTTCCTTCTGGTCCCAAACTATCAGCAAATCTAAAAAGATGACAGGAAAAAAAAAAAAAAGTCCTGCAAATTTTAGAAATTCCCCTCATCCAGAGAAAAGCCACAGCTATGACCTTGCTTGGCTCAGGTGAACTCATACGAACAGAAAAGAAACACTCCTTCATCACTGGTGGCCAAAGAAAGAATGTGCTTTGCCTTTGACATAATTTTTGTCCCTCCAAAAGGAGTGGCCACTCATTGCTGTGTTTTGGCAAGTCGGAGCCCTCAGCAGCGCTGCCAGCAGCAGGGAGCTGGGTGCACCCAAAGGGTGGCTACGCCTGAGCAAAAACCCTGTTGCCTCACCCATGAAGAAACAGGGGAGGGCACCAGGGAAATGCCTGTGAACAGACAGATCAAAAGATTGCCAGCCCCTTCCCTCCTTCAGCTGTGACCTGTCTTTATCGTTCTCTGCACGTTTAACCTCTTACCTAAGCTTTAGCTCATTTGGGAATGAGGGCAGTGGCAACACCTAACAGGCTTGAGAGAGACACAAATGTTTCAGATACACAAGTATTCAGCCAGCTCATCATTTGCTCCATATCTACAGCCTGGTAACTCCTGGCAGTGATGAATCTGCAGGGATTTACAAAATGTGGGACCACAACACAGTTTTGAAACAGAACCTTCAGAGCTCAGGGACCATGAGCATCCTCATCAATGTGCAATAGAAACCTTGCACTATACCCTGAAAAAAGTCTAGTCCTTAGAGAGATAGGAAGGGGCATTCTTCTGATTTGTATCTCATATTAGGGTTTATAATTTAAATCTACCCCTCAGTTATATCAGTAATATCTCCTTTCATTAATTTAATTCACCTTTCTTGTCCATTTCACAATCCAGTTTTTAAAATCTGAATTAAATATTTGTTTTATCTTAGGGAAATGAAAAAAAACAAGAACAGTGGGGAGTGTTGATTTAAATAAGTGGATGCTCATAAGTGAAACTTATCCCAGCTGAGATTTTAGTGGGTTCGTTTTTTCTGTTTTCATTTTGCAATGAATTTCTAGCAACAAAGATTTCTCTATCCAGTGAAAATTTTCTCTTTTAAGAGAAAACAGCATCTTGAGGTTTCTTTCTTTTTTTTTTTTAATTAAACAAAACACGCAGCAAGTTGCAATTAAATTTCAGTTAACAAAATGCAAAAATACACCCAACCTCCATCTGCCAAAAATAAATAGTTCAAAAACTAATTTCACATTCCTGACAATGACGACTGTGTTTATGACATATTTCTGGTGCCATATTCCACTCTCCTATCACTGCCAGCTTGCGTCCAGTATTTAGAAATAAAACAGAAACACATTGAACTTGCTGAACTAGATGTTGCCACACTGCAACTCTAATGGGCTTAGTGACCACAACCTACAGGGGCCAGAACGTGTCAACAGCAAAAGGGCCAACCTCAATCACTGTCTGTGCTTTTACAAAGTTGTTACATGTTTAATTCTTTGCAGCTTAGTTCTCCTGCTGTTTTGGCTGCTCAAACCCAAGGCTCATATATTGCAGCAGCCTTCTCTACCTCATATAATGCCACAAAGGTCCCAGCAGGAGACCTTTCAGTGGAGCAGACAAGCCACAGGCTAGGGCAAACAGGGCATCACAACTTCCTAATAAGATGACTTATTAGATTGGGGGCTTGACACAGCTTTTATTTAACCACTTCTTTTCCCAGACACCAGAAACACAAACTGTCTGCTTGGAGCACAGCAAGTGGTATGTGGATTTGCAGCAAGCACTGCCACGTGCGTTCAGTCCAGTCTCTTAAGTAGAGCATGGTTTCTGATGCCATCTTTATCACTACACCAATACAGTAATTTTGCCCTTAATGTCAGATTTCCATCCACGCCATTTTTTATTATATTAAATGAATGCTTTCCC
>NW_009259719.1:3958125-3980716 GCF_000687185.1 Egretta garzetta
GCACTTGCAATGGCCTAAGGCAGTGCCTGCTGTTCAGGAGTTAGAGAGAGTGCCTTGCCTTGTCCCAGGTGGCAGACAGGCAAACCATGTTATTAAGAAGCAGAGATCGCAAAACCTTGATCTTCAAAAAAGGCCCCTAATTAGTCCCTAGCATGAGAATAAATGGCATTCCACATCAGCAAGGATGAAAAAGGCTCCTTCAAATTTCATTAAGTAATCTCTGCTATTGACAGTTTTTAGGATCACATCGGGAACTCTTGTTGTTTGAACCACTTCACCCAAGAACTCTTCTTTATTTCTCACTTCTGTTTGATTTAAAGAAGAAAAAAAAAAAAGTCTTAATGGTCTCACATGCTGCATCTTAAGGAAGTCATAAATGTCTTGCCAAAGAGCACTGTGCTCCATGCTGCTGAGTCACTGCTGCCTCCGTGAGCAGCTCTTGGGTCCACTGGAGTCGATGAAAATACTTCCATTGTATTCAGTACCTCCAGCTCAGCCTATCGAAGAGTGCTGGTCTGAAGCCATCCTTAACATTTCCCATAACTCTCTTTTTAATTCAGTGTGAAAGTGACAGATTGAAGAATATGTGCTGAGCTTTCTCATATTTCTGAAGAGCTTTGATTTGGACTAGACTTGTTTTATGAAAAGAAAGAGTCTATTAAAAAAAAATAGCTGTCTTTCAACTCATATAGCACTTGTCTAATTTTGATTTATAAACATTCCCAGTAGAGAAGGCATCCTTGTCCAAATAGTCTCAAGGTTCATAAACTTCATCTAATTTTATCATATAATTGTACAGTAGTTTTCAAGGACTCTCACTCTCTAGAGGGCTTGAATCCATTTGATTTTATTCATCCCAATGGTATCTGCTTTTATCCCTAACTCAGATTAACAGTTCTGGCATTACAGCAATATGGAAAGTTCATCACATTCATGCAGTGATTCTACCACCAGCTGCAGATCCTTCTGAAGTTTACTGTATAATGAATTTAAAACATAAAAAGCAACAAATGGGATAAATAATTTCTTTGCCAGTGTTGGAACAAAGTTAATTTTGTCTTTATAAATAACTTTTTATACTGATGTTTTTTGTGAACCTTTCAATATTTAATTAAATCACACAGTTTCTGGATCTTTCTTTTAAAATCTATTTTACTCCTGTATTTACCATTTTTAAGCTTTATTGTAAGTAACTATAAATCACTGAAAAAGTAAAAGAGAAGTGGCTCTATTTTTACAGTGTAGCTAAGATGATATTTTCTAGCCTTTGAGAAATACACCTCAGAACTGCTTATTCAAAATCAAGAGTTATCATTATCAGGGATATTTCCTGTTGTCATAAAAGAGGGATTTGTTATTAGAATTTCGTAAATTAGGTTTGAGCTATTTATTTTCCAAAAGGATTAGTGCATTAAGAGCGGAGCAGGACACCTTTGCCTAGGTGTACTTGAATGTTGTCAGACAGTTACAGATCTCCCAGGTAACGTTTCCTTAAGTGGAGTTTTTTAAGAATGACTAAAATTTGTTCTCCTCCAAGCACGGTGTTTACTTTCTGTGTTCAGTGTTCTCCAGATAATGTGCAGCGCTGCGCTTACCCTTCGAATCAAGAAACTTCCTTTAGCATTGCTTTAACCTGTGGGCTTTATTGATTTGAGACATAAGAATGCCAAAACTTCGGTTATTTTAACTAGTTCTAAACAAGAAAGACTAACATCAGTTTTGACAACAAACAAAACCAGTTTTTGTTCTATCGGTTATGTTTAAAAGATTCCAATTTCAAACCAAACACAACTTGTGGTTATTCTGTCAGATATTTATATAGCCACTGGGGCGCCATAGTTATGCACCGCATACATCATTGTATTTTTAAAATGTACTTAATGAACATTTTTTCTTTTCTGGTAACTACTTCATTGCCTTAAATGAATGCATTCCAATAGAATTTGTAACAAATGAGCACTTTGTGTTTGCATTAATGCCAAACACGTTTAACAAATTTTTAACAAGGAACACTGGCAAAAAGCCAAACTCCTAGAGGGACACTGAAGGAATGCTATAAATTTAAACTAGATTTTACCTTTTCACTCAGCTCAACAAGTGTCTTAGGTGTCTTTGGCATCTCGGCACTGAAAGTTTTCTACTTAGGTTGGATACAGCTTTATGTCTTAATTATTTCTCTTCTTGGCCCTCCTCGCTAGAGATTTTCACATCGATATAACAGGCTTTAACAGGTTACTGTATTCTTCAGAAAGCAAGAGTTGGGTTTTCATTCTTTCCATGAGAGTTAGGGCAGGAGGAAGTAGCAAACACAGTATTTACTGTTGGGACTGTAAAGACAGAGAAGTTCAAATAGTACATATCATGCCCTTTTCATATCCTGTGTTAAGGGAACTGTATAGTGGCGAGCACGCCAGCAGATCGCCGCTACCTAATATTGTATCTTGTGCTGAGTTGCAAATATCTGAACTATGATCATGTTTGCAACTGCACTTCAGGGGCAGGGGAAAAGCAGCCCACAGTGCTCCCACTGGTCCAAGCCCTGGGCTTGCACAGAAGCCACGAACAGATTTTTGGCTGAATCAAACATCTGGGGGGATTCTGCAGTTGTTAAATTATGCCCACATGGTACATGTCATTGCAGACCTTGGGAATCACCTAGTCTGTAATACATGTCCGTATTAGAAGTGTTACAAGCAGCTCCACAAACCACATGCTTGCTCTTTACTTGTAACTTAATATATTAATTTAATTTTTACTGTGTTATTTCAGTTTTAATCAAATGCAGGAACTGAAAAATAATAATACTTAGCACTCATCCAAGACTATTAAGGCACATTGCAAACATTAAGCCTTGCAGATTCCTGTGAGGAGCCTGATCTTATCCCTGCTATAGAAAAGAGTAAGTTAGGCACGGAAAAACGATACGACTTTTTCCTTAGTCACACAATAAGCTAATGGCAGTGACAGGATTCAGAGCAGTACCATGCCAGGGCTTGGTCTTAGTTAATCACGTCATTCCTTTCATGGGTTTGCACAGACAAAAGTAAAAATTGAAAATGCGTTTTTTTTCTTCATGTCATTTAGAATTTTTTGTTGCAAGAGGCATAGTTGAGTTCCAGGAGGTCACTTAAGAAAGACTTTACAAGTTATAGCCTTGTTTTTTAAGTACTACTTTTCAGTCTAGTTACTTGTTTCCAGAAAATGAAATAATTTCCCATCATTTGTTGGTACTCTGATCACAGTAATGATGAGTGAGTTTAGAGAAGGAAACTGAGGAATTCATTCTGACCGCTTTTTAAAAGATGTCACATTATAATGCAGATGCCCTGTCGTAGATTGAGGAGCAGAAATAGTCCTGTTTTCATTAATGATATCCTTCTCTACTAGCATTTGGTCAGATACCAATTCCTTGCAATAAAGTGGCTATTCCCTCTCTTTCTGACTCACTAATTACCATATCAGTTGTTGGCCTTTTATGTAGGTACCATGTGTAACAGGTTAGGAGAGGGCAATTTAAGCCTATGTGAATGGGTATCTGTTTTTGTATCTGGGTGCTTGTTGCAAACATTTGGAAAGCATATGGAGCATAATGGACATTAACCCAGATGTCAAAAATAGCCTGCATTTTACTACTGTTATTAAACAGTTTCCCCTTTAACCCCTTTGTGTTTATCCACCCTCTCCAGCTTGTTTCTCCAAATCATTGCTGAGAGGAAAGGATTGGAGGTAAAAAGTAGTAATCAGACAGGTGTCTTTATCCAAAGGAAAAACAATCTGAACAAATATTTGTGGGCTACTACACTTTTATATCTTCACATCCTTCTGCTGTTTTCATTGACTGGTATCTAATGGACTGTCAGAGGTGCCAAACTCATAAGACATTAATTTCAGCTGGAGCACTGCTGAATCTCAGGCCCAATGTAGGTTACCAAATTTTATTTCTGTTTTAGAGGTTCAGTGACCTGTACCAAGTACAGCATTGAAGAAACAAATATAAATTTAATTTACTCAACCTCAGTTGGTATTTGACAGCAATATCCTTTTATATATTTATTTGACTTACTCGAGAAATACTTTGCATTTCCTAAGTTTTTGTTACACTTCCAATGCATATCTGGTTTCCTGATGAATGGGAAGGTTGAATAAGCGGGTGGGGTTTATTCAGGGATTTCATTCTATGCTAAAACCCAATGAAAATTTGGGGAGCAAGCCAGAGAGAGATTGTATTTTGTGATTTGTTGCTGTTCCTCAGATGGGACACTTTATTCTGGGTTCTTATTTTTAAGAGCATAAATGAGTGTTAATTGCAAAGGAACTTCAGCTTGTAAAATATCAAGTATATTGAAGATTTGCTGTGATTATGTTTTAGTGAACCTGTTAAAAAATATAGACATTTTTGTATTACGGCTTCTGGAATGTACTCTCCTCATTAATTTATATGGGTGCTTCCTATGCCTATATATCTCTTTCCATGATGATTAAGAAATACTCGGCACACAAAAGAATGGGAGCTATGCACAGTTCACAGGACGTAATGCATGCATTACAGTTTTCATAAAAAGTTTGCAAAGATTTTATGTGCCAGAACTAGTAACATGATCTACTTTAGGAACTCCCTGGCTTTCCAGCTCTGCAGAAGTCATTTTTTCTCCATTCAAGGGGCCTGATCCAAAACCTGTTAAAATCAGTGGGAATCTTTCCACATTTCAGTGGGCTTTGGATTAGTCCCGAAGTGTTTTAACCAGAAGAACTGTACCAACCTCCCATTGGAAAAGTAAAACTATTCATCTAAATTTGTATTACATAAACTGTTATATGTACTTACCACACAGACAGGAACTTGAAAATAGGGATTTAAAATAATTTGCACGTTCATTCTGTAAACAGTGTTTCACTTTACTCACAGCATAATTACTCTGATAAATATTAGCTTCTAGAATTTAAAGGGGAATTTTAGTCAACTAGTTCTATTTACAAAACATAACAATTTTTCGGCTGTATAGAAAAGTGTAAGCATTCTATGGCAATTTCTTTTTCATAAAATTGGATGGTTTGGAAACTTCTCAGGTCAGTAATGGAGAATCCCATATATAATGCATTTCCACTTTTCTAGAAACAAAGGCAGTAGATAAATGAACAACTGTCCTGTAAAGGAATCATTTCATTCCTCCCACTCATCTGATATGCAGATAATGCGAATAAGACTAAATCGCTGCTCTCTGTTCAAGAATACTGTGCCATTTGCTTGCAACAGAACTAGTGTAACAATAAAAATCATTCAGGCCTCGCTCTGTAGTTGCTTATAGTCGGGCACAGAGCCTCAGCCAAAGCCTGTGGAAAGCAGGGAGACCCCACTGACTGATGGGGGCTTCCCACAAAGCCATGAAGAGCAACACTCATTGATTAGTGACTGCATGGCTGAAAAACTCAGTTCGTTGTATATTTTAACTTGTATGAATCTGAGATTCTTGTATCCATAAAAACTTTCTCCACTGTTTTGTAAATTAAAGTGCTTAAAATATAACAATAAAATGTTGCTTTCAGTACCTGCAGTTCTGGAGAGTTTCTAGAGGTATTACATATTCCTACCTGTCATGGAACTGAGTGGAAATAAATGGATGATTCCTTTGGTTTCCAAATAAAAATATTTAGTTTTACTAATAGCATTTCCACTTCAAAGCTACTGTGCTTATAGATACGATCAGAAAACTCACCCTTTACAGAATCACAAGCATAACAGAATTTCACGTCTTTGGAATTTAAAATCTTTCCCATTTAGGGGGAATCTTGTCATACAAATCAGCTGTAAAACTAATTGCCACCCTATGAACATAGTAAGCAGGTTCAAATAAAATTTAAATCCTCACTTAATCCATAGTCCCTAGAAAAGCAATATATGCACTGATGTCTATGAGAAGCTTGATTAGATGAGAACTATAGTGTTTTGTATGCTTCAGTAATGTTACTAATTGGAATCTTTTGTTCTCTTGTTACAGTTGTCAGAGGAACTAGCGAAAGAGGAAGAAAAAAAAGTAGCACTGGAAGGTAACAATGATAATCTATTGCATTGGATCTCCAAACATGACCATGATATCCTGGAGAAGATCACAGATGCAGAAAATGAACGCTAAGGTTGATATCTAATGAAATGCTGCATTAATTGGCATTTTCTCCATTATTTTTTGTAGTCTACTATGAAATTAGATACTTTGGAAAATAATGAAGGAGACTCAAGCAGAAATTATAAGGGCTTCATTTCTGTCTTTAATGGGTCTTGCAAGTTATTCTGTTTTCACAAAGAAACCATCTGTTCAGACTATTCTTGTTTAATGAAGTTCAGTTAAACAAGTTATTTAATTTTTGGTAAATTGATATTGATTTCAGTAAGTAATTCAGATTCTCTTAGGTGTGGTATCTGCATTTGCTGATTTTACCTAGTCTATTCTAAAGTATCACTTCTTTTGCACTAGATTATCAAAGAGGTATTAGTAAAATGCTATGTAAGGATGTTGGCATTTATCTTACCCCCAGTTAGATGTGGGCTTTTCCAAAGAATAATAACCAAGCCTTTACCCTCCTCTGTTTTCTTATATCTACTGATAAAATAATAATAATTAAAAAAATCAAACCAAACCAAAACCCCCAAAACATTGTTAGTATAACCGGTATTAAGCTCTGGGCCAGGTTGGAAATGAAATCAATTTTTGGTACTAATAACTGATGACAAAGATTAGCTTTATGAAAATATGGTGTGTGTCTCTGACAATGCATAGGACATCTAATTTGAGAATAAATATAAGATTATATACAAGATGTATCTATTCCTGGATGGTAAATGCTTGAGACATATATAAATACATATGTATGTATATATATGGACATACACACAAGGATGTATCAACCCTTTACCATCCAAATGCATACAGAATTTCAATAATAAAAGCTGGGACTCTTTAAAAAAAAAAACAAAAATAAAGATAAGATTGCTGTGAATACAGTATATGCACTAGGTCTCCTGTAAATGAGGAACTGTTTGTTATTCTTTTCTATATTGAAAAACAGTCTCCAACATGGATCCCAACAAATCTTAGATGTTAAAGAAGAAAATACCAATGAACAAATAGCACTTAAAGGCTGTTTGTATCAACAAAATGTATCTAGTAAAACAAACTTAAAGCACATGCAAGAAAAAATAAAATGTGAAGTCATTACATTCAGTGAGAGAATATAATTGATAGTCAAACCTCTGCCGCTTCTCAAGGAGAGGATCCTTATGACTCCATGAACACTTTCAGTCAGTCTGGCAGACATGTGCAAATGTTTGGCTGTTTTCTTGAGGCATCTTTTTGTCCATGGAAGAAATGCTTCCATGCTGATGGAGTGGGAATAGAATATCTGCATTTTTAAAGGACAAACAATAAATTTAAGCATGGGTGGCCTTAATCCTTAGTAGTTTTTCTTTGCTGCTGTAAAAAAGAGAAATCTTAATGGATACTCCTAAAGTCTTGCACTGAATTTAGAAAAATTATTTTTTGAACCTGTGGTGCAATTAACCCTAAACATCCTACATGAGCCATACGTAGTAACCCCTTTAAAATTATTGTCTAGAGATGATATTTTATTTATTTGTACCATAATTCTTGGTGCAATCAAAGAGCAATTTATTTGAGCAGGAGTCCTGCTGGATGCTACTGTCTTCAGAAAATAGAGTCAAATGTATAGAATTAGTATAGCGTAGATAATCCAAATTTCATTCATGTTTAAAAAGTTTGTCCTTTAACTATCAATGGCATTTTAGATCTTTGTTTTTGAAACAGCAAAGCTTTTGGGAGTATATTTAGCACATATGACAAATGTTGCACTTGGAAACTCAGACAACAAAACTCGTTTCTCATGACAAATTTGTTGTCGCAGTAGGGGACAATCATCTGTGTCTCTTACAATCAGGTCTTTACCTTAACTCTGCAACTGAATACTTGAAGTAGGAAATAAACTAGGGGGGAAATAGGGTCACAGGTACAAAGCTGTATAGTTAGATATTTATATGTATGTGCCAATTTTGTCACAGATATTATTTTAGGGGCATTTTTGCTCCACTCATGTTGGTAAGAGTATTGATCTAAACTTTTATCAGGGCCTACAAGTTAGCCCCTAAAGAGGAAAATTTTGTCTAACATTGCTTTTTTGCTTCTTTCTTTCTTTATTCCTCTTCTTTTCTCTTCTTTTCTTCTTTTCTTTTCCTTTCTTTTCCTTTCTTTTCTTTTCTTTTCTTCTTTTCTTTTCTTTTCTTTTCTTTTCTTTTCTTTTCTTTTCTTTTCTTTTCTTTTCTTTTCTTTTCTTTTCTTTTCTTTTCTTTTCTTTTCTTTTCTTTTCTCTTTTCTTCACTTTTCTTCTCTTTTCTTTTTCTCTGCTCTTCTCTTCTCTTCTCTTCTCTTCTCTTCTCTTCTCTTCTTCTCTTCTCTTCTCTTCTCTTCTCTTCTCTTCTCTTCTCTTCTCTTCTCTTCTCTTCTCTTCTTTTCATGTGATACTCTATGATGTTTGGAGAAAATCTTTTCATATGCTAAAATAGAATCTCGGGGTTTACAATAAACACTGTGATGTTGGGAAATATTTTATTTGAGCAATGTTTGGTAGATTTTTTTCCCCCTCTGAGTGTAAAGAAGCAAACCAACTTTTGGTTAACATTTAAGATAATGATTATTATTTTAATGTGAGATCAGTCTTGTACTGCACATTCTTTCTTTCGTTTAAATGTACAGTATGAATTTTGTATTTAATGAATTTTGTGTATCCAGTATGCACGTACCTGCGCATTGACTTTCATTTGAAAGTGGGTTTCAATTTACTTTTTAAACAGTGTTTATGAAAAGACCTCAGATGTGTTGACACCAACTATATCTGCAATGTTTTTTTGTGTGTGTAGGGTGACATTTGAATGTGATGTTCTGCAGCAATGGGTCAGTATCCCCTATTTACCTTAGAGCCTCATTTGATAGTGCTTCTTGTAATAATTTTTTCAAGTGAGTGGCATGTTCTGGATTGTGATATTGATGTGTGGCTAAGGACATTGATATGAAACTAAGGAATTCCTAGAAATTACCAGTGGGCATGTATTAGACAGTCATTGTAATTTAATGTCTAGTAGAAGTGTAAAGTACCAAGGTATTTAGAGTTCATAACATTGTTATCATGTGTATGGGAAGTATTTAGTGTTGATCAGCTTGTTTATATTCATCAAATAAACTTTGTTTCTTTCTGAAATCAGTGTTGTGTCATTAAAAGCAGGTTTAATGACTGTAAGAAAATCTGTGAGAGATGTTTTCCACATGGTAAATCTATCACACTCCTTATTTCTCTAATTGCTACCATTCAAAGTAATTTATCTTCCTGTTGTTACTATCACATAAACTGTTTAAGGAAGCATAAAAAGGAAAACGTCTCCTAGGCCCCACTCCCAGAAATACTTACAAGCAACTTTAGTAAAGTGAGGAACCATTTTCCGGATTGGACTCTTAGAGAGCAATATGCTTTTGAGTGGGTTTCTAAAACATAATATTCTTGTGTGACCCTGTGTAATTGCATAGAAAATTACATTTTGTTTATGTACTTTACTGACCAAAAGCCATAAGGTGTGAAATTCTCTGCACAGTCAGCTCCTTTTTCAGCTGCCTGGTAAGTGGTTCCCCGTTTCCATTATGTTCACTTTTTTTAGAAAAGGAACTTTTGTTGAACAGGAATTTCTTACCTCATAGAACTCCCTGGACCAGCTCAGGGCACACACAGCAGGAGAATAAAAGGTAAGTAAGTATGCATTTTCCTTAGGTTATTTAAAAACACACAGTCTCTTAGTTTTAAGCTCTGTTTCTTTACCTATAAATTAGTTTTCTTGGTAAGAGAGTACCATGTACTAACATAGGATATTAAGTTTCACTTCTAACTACAGCTAAATATACATTTATTGTGTATTCCACTTACGCCTACTTAGCTTTGAGTTGTAATACTATTGATTGAGTAGCAATTGCTTCTATCTTCTTTCTAGACCCACACAAGTTTTCAGAGTGGTCTGGTTCTGTATTCAGGCAGTGCCCTGTTAGAGGGCTCTCCATCCCCCTCCATTGGAAACACGCATTTTTTTACCCTATTTTCAGCATTAATCACTTCCTGCTTTAAAGGCAGCTCCCGCCTCCTGCGCAGCGGAGGGGACAGTACGTGCCAATGCCTTGTACTAAGGACATACAGAGGACGGTGGTGGATTTGGGGAAACTGTAAAAGGCTCTTGAGCCCCATTTTCTGTATGATTGTTTTCAGCAAGGAGTCCCTTCTTTCCTCTGTGGAAAGGGTCTGTGAGAGCCCCAGGAGAAGGGGCAGGACCGGTGTGTTCGTGTCTGCTGGGTGCCTCAGAGGAGGGGAGCTCCCCAGGAGGCAGCTATGGCTGCAGGAACATATCACCTCAAGTTAAGTTTGAGTTCATGCAGTCAAGAGCTCCTCCAGCCCAATACGAGAGTGCCTGAATAAGACTCAACCTCTCCTGAGCTTGAAGTTTCTTCCTAAGAGAGCCTATTTGTTCGCTCCAGACTTAAGCCAAAAAAACTTAAGGTTTGAGCAAGCAAATGTATAAGCAATGGGGGACATTCAGGGGATGAAGCCACGCATTGGCACTCATTTCAAGCCAACATGTTAGTTCAGGCACACTCTGAGAGCCCCAAACAGCTCTGTGCCAGCATGAGTTGGATCAAGCCAATTGCAAAACGCCTACTGCATCTTCTGGTTGTTCACACTCTGCTCCAGGTCCAGGATTTGATCCTGAAAGAGCCACACTAAGTATACACACTGCATCCTGGCCTGTGCAGAAACCTGTCAGAAAGTGCAAACCAAAGGGTCGAAGAACTGTGTGACTCTGTTTCACCTGTTGATATTGTTTCTCCAAACTACCAAACTTTTAATAACTACTGTATTAAATCATACTAAATAATGCCAAGTCAGCTCTAAATAAGTAATGCGTTTCCCGTTACAAAGTCAGCGGGAGCCCTGCTCGTCGCCAGGGCATGATTTGACCCATACATGAAAAGGACGGCTGATGTGGGGCTGCTGTACAGGTTTTCCTCCTGTGAGATCAGAATGATGTTATTTCATGCTCCTGCCTTTTCAAACAAGACACCTCTTTTTCAAATGCACCTTTTCAAACAAGAGGCAACCTCTGCCTTTACCAGGCATAGCCCATGACCCATCACTACAGATTTTGCATGGCCTGGAGGCACTGATGCAGCTGTAGCCCCGTTGAGAAGCCCACCCTCGATGGATGCAATTGCTGAATCAAGGACTGATTTTGTTTGGTTTTACATTCCTTCCACTTCTTGCACTTCAAAATGACTCTGCCTTCAGAACAAGACTATTCTAAAACCAGATCACCACAGACACAGGGGGAAGAGCAGGCAAAATGCCAGTGCATCCTAAAGACAACGCATGTATCCCTTTGAAATGTGCACTTGAAATTGCATTACAGATAGTTATACCATATATTCCCATGTAGCTACAAGTCTCAGGACAAATCCAACTTTGAACTCATCCAGTTTCTAGTGGGGGCGACTGTCCAACTTTAAAAAGGCTGTGCTTTTGGTACTCACCCCAGCGAGGCCAGGAGACAGCAGATGTTCTGGCAGCTGCAGGCTGCCTTGGGCTGGGGGAGCCGGGGCTGGAGGAGAGCAGCCAGCTCCCTCCAGATGGAGCAGACAGAGGAGAGGCAAGTGGGAGTCTGCCCAAGGACGTTCAATAGCTCCAGATAGTGAAGGACAGATGATGTGTGGCTCCACATCACCTAACCAGCTTTCGAGAGGCTGCACAAGAGAAATAAGCACCAATCCACAGTTAACCTGAGTTCAGTGAGAAGTCTTCTTGTCGTGGGAAAATTGATAGAAAGGAAATATCTGTACAGAATCCATGATAATGTAGCACAGTAACTATTTTTTATTTTAGTGTAATTTGGACAAATACATTACTCATAAGTGAGTTATCCAGTGCTTGCCAAATATGTGGCTAAACAGTTATTATAGCAAATTACACCATCATCTAAACACCTCTGTTTTGGCTCTTAGTTGTCTTCTTTTGCAATAAGTTTTTTCCTTCATTATTGTTGTCTAATATCACTGTATTTACTGCTTTGGTTACCATAGAGATAAATAATATCAGGAACAACAACATGCGTACAAGCAAATAGAAGCATTTTCTGAATTTCATGGGGAAAACACCCTCGTTAATGAAGACCTATATGGTTGCATAGTTCTTAACATAGTTCTCAAATGTATTGATTTGTGTCCTCATATGCATTTTATTATGGGCTTTTTAGTTCATTTTAAACTTCTAAAAATAAAGAAAAACAGTTAAAGTAATTTTTTTAAGTGGCTAGATTTTGGTTAGAGGTTAGCACAGGCCAAAAGAGAACACAGATCTGCCCTGGAGCTCTTACAGTTTTATTGTGTTTTGTTTTGCTGCAGTAAAAAGATCCTTATTACAATTCACTATGGTCACAGCAACACAGTCATTATGGACCAGCCATATTCCTTGTGCATAACTCTCCGGCCCTCTGTACCTTCTCCAGTCTTAGATTAATCAAACATGTGAAGGCAGGATTGGTGTCAGTTGTGGTAAGGGTGCATATTAAGGGACTAATCCAAATTTTACTGAAGTGAACTGAAAGACTGTTGATTAAAAGTAGGTTTCAGATTGTGCCCCCCTTGCTTCCTTCTGGAGCAACACATACATTTACAGGAACATGGGGCCAAAGCATTTCCCCTATATATCAGACCTTGAGCTAAATGTGATTCAGATGAACAAACTGCCTGACTTTTTGAATGCTTTGTGATAGGAAAATATATCTTAGGTTTCATTACGCAAGTTCATTTACAATGTATTTTGTTTATAGTTGTCCTGACTGTGTTTCTAGGTCAGTGCTCTATTCCTACCAACTTTTAAGATAGTCTGTCATTACAGTGTCTCTACATTACGGTCACTTACTTCATGGTATTTGTTACGAGTGAGTAAGTATCATTCAGTCTATAGGTTAGTTTACTGTTGCTATAGGTAGATTTGCTATTGCCTCAGGGAGTAAAATGTATTCAACCTCAGGAGTCTTTTCTAAAACAAAATAAATTCTGACCAATCTTTCAGTTGGGGTTACTACAGGAAAAAGAAGAAAAGGAAAAAAAAAAATCATAATAACTAACTCCCAGGGCTGTCCACGTAGCCAGTTTCTAGAGGATTTACTCCAATTCTGATGCCATTCACCATGTCAGAGTTCTTCTCACTGAAGTTAAACAACCAGCCTCCGTATCTGAAAGCCGAAGGTTGTAAATCTCCCTTGTGAATGTTGCCTATGACAGGGAAGGAAAGACTTTTATAATTACCACTTGTACTTCCTCAGAGAACATGAGCTCAAGTCTAAAGCAAGGAGTTTGGTCAATAAAACATCAAGATCTGAAAACTACAGGAAAAGACCTGTCCAGCTCATATGATAAGGAATTTTTTCTTGGTCACAAGAACATGAATGTTTCCATGGAAGCCTCCTCTTCAGACCTGAGTACTGTGCATGTATTCTTAATTTTTCTTCAGGATTATCATCAGTTACTGCAATTCATAGGTAAATTAATTGAAATATCTTCCTTTTATGTGAGGCATACCACACTGGATATAGTTATTGTGCTAAAATACAGAGAACCGTTTACTTATCTGATTTTAAATGTTATTATATTCATCAGTGTCTTTGAAACAGGTTAAGAATTTAAAATCAGAGCAGGACTGGCACCCTGTTTCCATGAGTAATGCTACTGAAGCCAGAAGGAATTACTCACAGTCCTTCTCAAGTGAGTAGGGGGTATCCGTGCTATATTTTTGGCTGTAATTGGCCAGACAGCTTATAGAAGAATACAACTAGTCACGTGAGCAAATTTTTCCAGGACTTAGGCCCTAAAATCAATTGTAAATGCTTTTGGGGTAATGTGAATGCTCATGCTCATACCGATACCTTTTCATAGAAATCCTCATCCACATCTGTTCTCTACATACATCGCAGGGAATGATTTCGGTTAAAATGTTTATGCTTTGCTGCTACTCTGTTTGCTCTTCTCCATTGCAGCCATAGGGGCGTACAGGACTGATTTTTCTACTTTCTGCAGTGCTTTGCACATTTTTTAGCAGTAAATTTCCTCATGCAGAAGTGCCATGTATAGTTTGAAAAATTCTTTTTGAAGGAATCCTGTTGATTCTTCGGCCACTTTGCCATCTTCTCTGGGGGCGCAGAGAGGACTTTGCACAAGGCAGGAGGCACCTAAGGTAAGACTGTCTGAAATTAAACATATGCTTCAGACTTGGCTTACCTATGGGTCCTATTCTGTGCAATATGAAAATGCTGTCCTTCCTTTGCTTGCTGAGGGACTTGAATATAATCAGCATCTTGCACGATAGAGACTGAAATATAAAAAACCTTATAAAATTTTCCTAATATACATTAGGTTGCCATCACTAGCGTCCCAAAGAATCAGGAAAATCAGGAAATATTAAAATGGGTTGGTTAGAAATGCTGTTTTTTCAGAGTTCACTTGCTTAATCAGTTTGACTCGATGATTTTTTCTTTCCCTCTCTCTTCTGAAATTCCCAATAAAAATTGCGATGCATGCACGTTTGTTAAACTCTGGGTGATTAGTGAGAAATTGCACTGAAGGGGCATTTTCTGCAACTGGCTTGTTGGACCTTGACACCATAGCGAGTTCTGAGAAGAATTTAGATTACTTAGCAACACAGACATTAAACCTCAGTCTGAAAATAAAGTAAATGAGATATTTGAATTGAATAATTCATATGAAAGGAATAGTGCCTTGATGTGTGATAGCCTGGTACTTTCAGGAAGGTCAAACACCAAGGGAATGGGACATATTTAAAAAATCAGATGTTTTTATTTTGCTAAATTTCCTCCTATATGCATATTTAAAACTTTTCAAAGTTGCTGCCTTAAACCATGTTACAAACAAAATGGCAATTGAAGAGATAGTTTTGATGTTACGCACATCTTACTTGCACCGCAGGAATGAAGATGAAAAGGACACTTCTTTCGAGTGCCACATCTTAGCACAGTTTTGTAATTATGCTACACAGACAGTATTAACAATTCTTATTAAATACAGAATATCATCTTAAAATGAATACCAGATTTTTAGGAAGGGCTTTTTAACAAATATTTTAAAAATCTGATTTCACTTTGAATTAGCTTTCAAAATCCAGTCCAGATACATGTAAGGAATACAAAATGTAAATATATTTTCTAAAGTACTACAGTATGTGAAATTTGTAAATTGTTGCCTGCTTTGCTAATGCAGCTGAGTGAAGCTTAGTCTCAGATCAGATAGAATCTTTTAGATAAATCATTTATGACTAGATGACTTCTTATCCAAAAGTCAAATATGTGATCATTTACAGAGGTCACTGGCTGTATTCTGCTCTGTGTTCCATAATCAGCTGAAATAAACCCCAGGAGTCCCTCCTGATTGTATACTCACAGGGTCACAGTATAATAAAATACTGCTCAAATTGTATTTCAGACAAGGAATGCTTCCCCAAAACTATTCTAGTCTCAGGGACAGGACTGTCAATATTCATTCCAGTGCAAATGGCAAGTATAAAGTCCAGCATTTTGAAGGGGAGCACCCTGCCTACTGAGTGGCAAAAAGCCCTGCTGTGACACACATTTAACTATTTAACTGACTTTTGCAATGCATATTCTATGCTTCTTTTTTGCAGGGTCAAGGTGGGACTTACCACTAAGGCACTTTTTTGATAAAGAGGAGAGGTACAAAAAAAATACTGAAAAAACTTGGGAATATTTTCCTAAGGAACACAAACTGGTGTTGTGGGATAGTGAAGGAATACTACCAGCTTCTATGGAAATAGAGAATATCCTCATGGTATCCTACTCATGATAATGCAGCTCTCACAATAACTTCATACCATATTGTCAAAAATAAGAAGAGGCACAGGATGATGGAACTGCATGGAAATGCACTTTTGCTTGCAGATGTGGTATTAGCCTCTGGCATTGCCGTCATTCCACAGATATACATGTAGCTGATCAGGAAAAACACAGTAAATGTTCTGCATAAAGCCTTGCAGAAATGAATGGGATTTTATTTTCCTATGGAGGTCAGTACAACCAGTGGCAGATCAGTACATCCATCTCTATGCTGGGTAAGTTACCCTGTGAGCCTCAGATGTCCTGGAAGGAAGTATTTTATGAAAATATTAGCAAAACAGCTGATTAAATAAAGAGAAGTTGCTAAATCGGCAACCCATAATAAAGACAGTTAGATAAACTGAAGTGCAATGACTATGATCAAACAATTAAGTGGCTGATTCCATAGCTGTTCCTTTGCTTGGCTGCTTTGTTAAAAGTGGTACCCTGGAGTCACCACTATGCTTTGAATTACAGGTTATTACTGACTGTTTGGATGGAAGAAATGCTGTGACCAGGCCAGATGCCAATGGGGCTGGGGTGGGCAATTAGCATAGCTGTTCAAAGCAGCACACTGGGCAGTAATGAATACCTGTCATGCTCTCCCAGAAGCAAAAATACAGCTCCTTGACAAAAAAAGCGTGCAGTGTTCTGTACTATTATAAAGAACAGAAGACCATCTCCCATCTCTGTGGGACTGTCAGCTCCAACAGTACGATAAGCTGCTCAGATGGCTTTTCTCTGCCTTCAAATGAAGAAGCAGGACAGGAGGAGTCACGCACACGGGCCATGGCCTTTGATCCCAGAACTCTGGTAGGCTGGAGCACAGCAGAGGTCTCACTGCAGAAGCCCTCATCCCCTTTGTTACGAGGTCCTGCCAGTAAGCACAATCCGCTTTCAACCACAACGGTCCCTTCCAACATCATGCTGTAAGCCTTTTTTGTCAGGTCACTCTTCAAAAAGTGACAGTCTACAGGCTCTAAACAGCAGAAGACAATGAAAGGTGGTCCAGGACGAATGAATTTCCAACTTTCCAAGGCTGGGTTAGTGTTTTTAGCAGGGGAAGTGCTTGCTGTAAGCGCCAGGTCTACACATGTGGCCAATACACCTATTCTGTATAGAATCTTAATGCATACCGCTCGGCCTGGTCCCATGGCTGGGCTATCAGTGTATCTTTGTGTTATGCACTGTGAGCAAACATTCACGCTGTCGGTGCCATTTTCAAGTTTTCACGATTTTCATTTAAATTGAGGAAAATAATGTAGAGCTAAAATGGTACTTTAATCCTTCCATGAAAACATAAAGACAGTAGTATCACCAGGGCAACAAGTCACAAGGGTTGCCTAATCAAATACTTAAGAGTTCAAAATTAAGCTAAGCCTTAAATATCTTCATAAAATGAGCTGCCAAACAATGCTGATTCTAAATAAACTGGTAAGAATCAAGGTCAATTCACAGACTATTACAGAGCTTGGAAGGTAGGGTTAAATTTATCAGATGTGTTGCTCATGGTGCATAGATTGATAGCTGTGTTCAGAATTATATTGGCTTTAAGCAGTCATGGACAAATATACATTGGCTTAGCTGTTATGACATATCTTCAGTCCTAAGGAAATGATGAATTAGCCAAGTAGTCTTTAAGATAAGTGTCATATAAGGGCTAACCAAGCTCCCTCCTCTCACTCTTAAACACACCTCACTGATGACTTGTGTGTGTACATATTTAAAAAAATGCTTAGTGATATTTCAGGTGAGAGCTTCAGACAGTATCCACATACATTACTCCTTGAGCTATGCAGACATTGAGGATCTAATATTGCTACAATTATAAACTCAAGCCTGATCTTCTAATCCTCACGGAGGTAAGAAGCACTATTCAGAAGCGGACACGGCCCCAGGCAACCACACTTGGTTGTGACCATGTCAGGAGTGGGTGTCAGACTGGTCCATGCTCATGGGAAGTCTGTGGTGCCCTTTCCTCTCTTCCCCTTCCTGCATGCCCATTCATGATCTGCTGGCTTGCCATCAGTAAAATCTCCTGAGAGTCCTAATTACCTGTGGGTCGTCAGTATGGCACAGCAATCACGGCCACACCATGAAAATACGCCAGGCAGAAAATGGGATTAGAAGGTTTCCTAAGGTAGGAGTACCATCTTACATGGTCCAAGGAGGATGGTGAAACAAGTGGGGTGATGGACCACCCAGCACCATGTGCGCAGCCCCAAACCACGTTTCAGGCTGCTTACAGAGGTGACTGTTTAAAGAGCAGAGAGCACGCCGGCATGATCCCCCAGCTCTCTAGCTGGTGCTGGGCTGCTTCTGCCCTCTCTTTGCTGCTGCAGTTGGGAACCTGAAGCATAGCCACGAAACAGACCCGCGTGTGAGAACGGGGCTGCTAAAGGGCCATTACACGTGAGTGACACAGGAGCTTTGTCCTGCCCTTGTCCCGTTGTCTCCTGTGCAGCCCCCCTCTGCAGCTAGGGCCTTCTGTGCCTCAGCTATTCTGCGGCTCTCTGAGGAAGAACCAGGAGACTGTGCTGGTCCATCGTCGATGTGACACAGCTCCCTGCCTGGTCATCTCTGGAAAATGAACTCTGTGCGTGCCTTTGTGTGCATATTGGGGAGAGTTATGTTCAGACCACTCAGAAGAAACATGTAAGAGCCCTCCAGAGTTTATGGGAGGTGCCTTTGGCCTCAGTGAAAGAAGGAACTGGTAGCATTAGGAGAGGGAAAGTACTCTGTTGTTAAGGAGTGGTGGTGGGATTGTTTATTTTTCCTCCCATAAACGTTTTTTTTAAGGTCCTAATGGAAACAAAGCAAAGTATTATTCCTCTAAAAGCACTATTCTTTAAGTAAACCAGACTCACTACTTGAAACATTCCAATGACATATGGTGGCAGCAGGGGGATGGCCGAGATGTGGACGGGAGAGGTATCGCCGCGACAAAGACCCACAGCTTGCAGGCAAAGGCACAAGGTGCAAGGAGAGGGACGCTTGCCCCAGAGAGAGGCAGGACAGAGGAGAAAACACCGAACACTTCTGGGGGCATCGTTATCCCCTTGATAATTGCCTTCAACAACCTTGCCATTCCAGAGATGACACTAAAAATGTCAGAAGCTCCCATTTCACGGTCTCTATCAGTACAGAAAGCAGAGGTGTAGGCAGGTCTCCAGTGCCCCGTTGGCTGTGGGGGACTCACATCCCCCCTTGAACACCTCCATCATGCACCTGCATTAGCACCAGCACCTGCACCTTCACCTCACTGAGGTCACTGCACTGCAGACGGGAGTGGGCTCAAGCAGCTGCCTGTGGTGCCCCTCTCCCAGGAAGAACCAAATAATCAGCACCATGGGGCACCAAAGTGCAGCCTTCCCTGCTCTTGTCAGAGGGCATTTTTTGACCATCTTCCACCTGGCTGAGGTTGCAGCAGTCGAGCCCCATGCTCCAATAGACGTGGCACCAGGTTGGCGTCCTGATCCAACAGCTTTTAGAGTTACTTCTCAGTTTTGTAAAGAATTTTCTCATATCCTCCATGAACCAGCACACACACGAATTGTACCTGGGCTGTGATTTCTGCAGTGGCAGCGAGGTTTAGTAGACCTCAGTACGAGGGAATGAAAAGAATCCAGCTGTGTTTTGCACATTAAAAATAAAAAAATGAGTCCACAACTTTCTCCAGCTGATAATGCAGACAAATGCAGAATATTTTGAGGGGGCTCTCTGTTATGCAGTTCATTACCAGTCATAACAAATTGGTATAGTTATCATCAGTTGAAATATAAAATGGTATATTTTTTCTACAGATTTTGCAGGTTTGTAGATTGTTGTATTTACCAGAATCCGTGACACTTCATTACCCTGTAAACTTCCCTTTGTTGCCTGCTGCCTCTTATTTGCATCTCACTGCATCTAAAATACTTCTTCACCCGGTAGTGACGAATGCTAGACTCTGTATTTCTTCGTCTCTAGTGGTTATTGCTGCTCCCAAATATCCTCTTCTCTAAACATGGCATCTCTGGCTTCTCTAAACATCATGGATTTGGGATTTGAGGGAGGGGGTGATGGGGACAACGGGCACACATGCCCATACTCTTTTTGTTGTATTCTGGTCTCTTGTCAAAGTTTCTTCAGCAGCTAGGAAAGCTGAAATATAAAACAATTATTTAAAATAAGGGAGAGAGAGTTTCCCCATGCTATTTCTTGCCTCTAGTGGCTACGGATATAGGAAAAGAACAACTATTGGAAGAATTGGCATAAAATCATCATCTTTGGCATTTCTTTTGTAGTTTAGCCACCTTTTGGATGACAGGGTGGTCTGCAGAAGAAAGCTACAACATATTTTAGGAAAGAAAACAGCCTTAGGAAAGTGCATATATGATCTCAAGGCAGTTACATCTAAGTCCCTTGGAGCTTAAAATAAAAAAGTCATCCCGGGAGTAGATGTGCTGGCGGGCAGAATGCAGGCTACATGTTCAAAATAACATGATGTATTTGCTCTGTCAAACGGTCATTGTGGTACCAAGTATGGTCCTCACCTACAAAAGCATATATGCAAACACATTATGCATAGTAATACCGAAGCAGCTGCAGATGTGCTACGCTTTCACAAACGTTCAGTATGGCATTTGCAATAATTCCTGTATTATATATTCAAATGCCATGATGAACTAAAAAGACATAGGGGAAAATACCTTCTTCCCTCAAAAGTTCTGCTTGCCAAATGGGTTCTTCATGATGGAAAACCGTGCCTATCAGCCTCTGACTGCATATTTGCCATTGGCCAAGGTGTAAAGATATAAATGACACAGCACTACGTGTTAAAATGAACGCATGCATGCAATATTCTGATGGGACTAGTCCTTTGTTAAAATGCATCAGTCTGCAGAAAAATGGCAGAAACACATCTAAAAGACCAAAAATAACCTACTTCTGTCTTACAGAGAATTGCAGAGCTATAGCAGACCTTCAGCTCTAAAATCCTATGGTGTTGCTGTTTGGGGTTCCGCTGTTCAGACATTCAGCAATATCTTTGCATTTCCTGTTACATTATTCTGAGCATTTTATTTTTTTTTCTCCAGAAAACACTTCGACATTGGCAGTAAAGCACACTGGATCAACTGCCCCGTTAACTTAGGAGCTCCATCACCAGCAAACCTGGAAAACAAAAGCTTGGGCAGCACAAATGCCTGTAACATTTGTCAGTGCTTCTCCCTCCTGCCCCCTCTAGCTTCACCCAGCTGTTTTAAATAGCGAGGAGAAATTAAAATTCTTAAAGCCTTGCAGGATATTTGGATTTCTGCCCTTTATTTCCACTTCTGTGCGCCATGGCTTGAAAATTTGCTGGTGATTTATAAATTCCCTGTTCAGTTTTCTTTTTAAAAGCAACGACTAGGAATCCCGGCAACGCAAATGATCCGGCGTTGGCTTCGCCTGTTGCCAAGCGGCTGCTCCCAGCCCTGCCCGCTTCCCCGCCGGTATCGATCGTCCCGGGGCAGGCGTCTTCCCGTGCTCGATGACATTACGCAATTACACGATGATAAACATCATTCGGGAATACAAATGCGAGAGGTAAACAGCTCGGGGCTCTTTATTAGTTTATTTCAGGCGATCTTTCTTGTTTTACTGCGCGGCTCCTCCCCTTTTTACAGTTTTCTGCTATTCTTTACTAATTCTAGTGATTTGAGAAATGACCTTTAACCCACGCAGTTTGCAGACTCCTAAAGGGGATAACTGAAATGCCACAGTAAACCAACGCCAATAAAATATTATTTACTAGGCATAAAACTAAGGTTGGTCTTCCTAAAAGGACCGAACAACCCCTTTATTCCTCCCCCGGACCTGGTGCTACACCTAATTTATAAATTCCTCACCTGCCGTCCCGAGGAACGAGACGCAGCCCGGACTGGGAGGATGCCTGATGGGAAGGCTCCTCGGGTATCAGAGGGTAAATAGCCCTGCCCGGAGCTGTGCTGCGGCCCCGGGCCGGGCCGTCCGCCCCGGACCAGGGGGCTCCTCGCCGCCTGTGCGCCCCTTGCCCGCCGGTATCGATCGTCCCGGGGCAGGCGTCTTCCCGTGCTCGATGACATTACGCAATTACACGATGATAAACATCATTCGGGAATACAAATGCGAGAGGTAAACAGCTCGGGGCTCTTTATTAGTTTATTTCAGGCGATCTTTCTTGTTTTACTGCGCGGCTCCTCCCCTTTTTACAGTTTTCTGCTATTCTTTACTAATTCTAGTGATTTGAGAAATGACCTTTAACCCACGCAGTTTGCAGACTCCTAAAGGGGATAACTGAAATGCCACAGTAAACCAACGCCAATAAAATATTATTTACTAGGCATAAAACTAAGGTTGGTCTTCCTAAAAGGACCGAACAACCCCTTTATTCCTCCCCCGGACCTGGTGCTACACCTAATTTATAAATTCCTCACCTGCCGTCCCGAGGAACGAGACGCAGCCCGGACTGGGAGGATGCCTGATGGGAAGGCTCCTCGGGTATCAGAGGGTAAATAGCCCTGCCCGGAGCTGTGCTGCGGCCCCGGGCCGGGCCGCCCGCCCCGGCCCAGGGGGCTCCTCGCCGCCTGTGCGCCC
>NW_009259719.1:3980965-3981460 GCF_000687185.1 Egretta garzetta
CGTTGGGCTCCCGAAGGGATCTTAGTTGCACTAGAACAGCTTTGAAGGAGTGAATGCGTTTATTGATAGCGGAGCTGCCCTCGCAGCCTGTTTGGATTTCCCAGGGCTGCTTTGATAATGTGCCCCCTCCTCTCTCCCGCACCCCTTCCGTGGACTCGCAGGCGAAAAGAATGGAAATGATGCAGAGTTACGGCACGGCCGGGGGGGGCGCTCCCCTTTCCCGCACTTGGGTGCGTGCGAGATGCGAGGGGTGCAATAAAACCGCTTTGGCTGGGCACCGCAGAGCGGGGAAAGCGCCCTGAAGCGCAAAGGGTCCGCGAAGCCCGCCCCGCCTATAGCGCTCATCGGCTCTGACACGGTTTAACCCCAACAGTTTCGTCAACAACTTGCCAAATTTACAAAAAAAAAGGCTGAAGGAGGAGGAACCCGAAGCATCGAGCCCGCTCCGTGCCCCCGCGCTCGTGTCCCGGGGCTGGCGGTGCAGCGGGGCTGCCA
>NW_009259719.1:3983409-3983834 GCF_000687185.1 Egretta garzetta
TATTCTAAGTTCTGGAGATTATCATTCTGCATCTGCAGAGGGTCCCGCTTGGGTCAGAGCGGAGGACGCGGCTCCTCGGGGTCCCCTTGGCGCTGCGAGGACTCCATGTTGGATAGGCTGTTGCCTTTTTGTTGTTTGTTTGTTTTTAATTGTCAATTGTATGCTAAATCGGTTGCGCTCGGAGGGTCACGGAGAGTTCAGCTGGGTCGAGAAACGAGGCTTTCCCCCGGCCGGCGCTGGCGCGGAGGGAAGGATGGAGGTGTGCCCTGACCCCCCCTGGAAGCCACCCCCCTCCGCCTCTCCGGTAGGAGAGAGCTGGGCTGGCAACCCGGCGAGTGCTTTTCTCTGCAAACGTGAAACCTGGTCTCGCCCGTCCAAAATGGATGTAAAGCCGCAGCGGGGAGCAGGGGGCGGCCGGGGGGCTC
>NW_009259719.1:3985595-3985982 GCF_000687185.1 Egretta garzetta
GCCAGCCCCGCTTCCCGCCGCGGCGCCGCGATCGGTCCTCTCCTCCCGACCCTTCTCAAACAGGAATAAATTAGAATTAAGAGCACCTTCAATTCAGCATTAAGGACTTTTTGAGAATGAATAGGGAGCCCCCAAGTGTCGAAATGTCTTTTTTTTTTTTTTTTCCTTGCCTTCCGAGGGGAGGGGAAATAAAAAACCCTGAATGGCACTGGTTAGCAAGTTCAAGAGTCCCATGTGAGCACGCAGACGGTGATCGCGGGACCTGTCGGGGGGGAGCGTTTGACTTCCAAGACGGCAGCCTGGTGGTGGCAGGGGCTGGGTGGGGACGGGGAGCTGCTCCTTGTCGTCCCTGGTATCTCCCCGGGCCGGCACCGACTCTGGCGGGGC
>NW_009259719.1:3986377-4042366 GCF_000687185.1 Egretta garzetta
AGCAGAGCCTCGGCGGGGAGAAGGGCAGGCAAGTCAGAGTCAAGTTAAAAGGGGCCCGGATACTTCCGTTGTTTAAACTTGAATGCTCGAAAATGGTCTGAGAAGCAATAAACAATCTGATCCTTTTTCTCCCCCCTCTAGAAATCCACTGCAGTATTAATCCAAGGAGGTGCTTTGGGGACAGTTGGCAGTACAATGGCTTCTCAGTACCTCGTAGTGGCTCTGGCCATTTTCTCCTCTTTTACCCAGGTTGTAATAGAAGCCAGCTCGTGGTGGTAAGCATCTTGTATCGACTTGCTTTTAAAAGGGGGTGTCAAGATTTGCTTGATTAAATGTCTGTTTGCTTCTTATATACTTTGTTTCTGAGGGAGCACCGCATGAAGGAGACAGCAGGGGAGTAATGTTTTAGCTGTACTGTGTTGTGGAGTAAAATGAACAGGTCTCTTGAATAAGTGTAAATATGCAACATCTTGTGTTGTAAAATTTGGTTTTTAGAGTGCTGTAAAGTAGATTCTCTATGGATTTGATCATCCTTAAATTACTAGAATTGCATCTCTTTTTTAAAAGAGTCATTTCAACTGACTTAGATTAGAAACTTTGGATAGAAGAGAGAATGCTGATTTACAAGTAGAAACTTTATTATTAAAGTTTCGGTTTGAACTTTTCTGTAACTTAAATGTTTATAAATGTATTTTTGTTACAAAGAAGTACATTTAAATTTCTGCTTTGGTGAATTATCTGCTTCTGTGTAGCGTCTGATGTTGAGAGTTCTTGAAATAGGTGTTTCTCTGCTGTTTCAAGTGATCCTTTTCAGATTAATGGCCACTTTTTAATTGAAATGTATCATGTGAAGAGCACTTTAAGAATTAAGAAAACAAAGTTGATTTTGTTTACAGTGAATATACTTGCCTCCGTGTTTTTGTGTGTCCTTGGGAAGAAGCTAGAAGTAGTCTGTAGCAAGTTTCTAACTTCTGGCTTGTTAAAGGTTTCCCTATTTGTTTATGGTAGAACAGATTGAAAAATCCAGGCTTAAATTTAAAATGTGTATTAAAATAAATTGGGGTTTGGGGGGCTTTTTTCGGTTTTGCTTTATTTATTTTTCTGGCCTTGCAGTTGTTTGGAGCTTCTGTTACTTCTACTACGTCCATTTAAGCTGGTACAGGACTGCCTAGATGCAAGCCTTCCAGCTCTGCCAGTCCCTAATGTATAGTGATAACCACATGGATGGGAACTAGTAACTTCTGTTCTGTGCTGTCTTTAAAACAAAAGTTTCATATGCAAGTGCTTTTTTTTTTTCTCACCTGTTAGCAAACCCAGGAGTTGTAAGCTCCTGTATAAGATACAGTTCTGTTTGGGATTTATAGGCTATTTTGGGTGGTTTTTTTGGGTTTTGTATTTTTTTTTTTGAGTCTTCACTTTATTAATCCAAATCTTTCTTTATGCAGGTCTTTAGGGATGAACCCTATGAATCCCATGAACCCTGTTCAGATGTCAGAAGTATATATAATAGGAGCCCAGCCACTATGTAGCCAGCTAGCAGGGCTTTCCCAAGGACAGAAGAAACTCTGCCAGTTGTATCAGGACCATATGCAGTTCATTGGAGAGGGTGCAAAGACGGGCATTAAGGAGTGCCAGTATCAGTTCAGACATAGAAGATGGAATTGCAGCACTGTGGACAACAACTCTGTTTTTGGCAGAGTCATGCAGATAGGTAGGAAGCAACATCTTTATGATTAAACTCTTGTCTAAGGATATGTATGGCACATACTGTTCTGCACTTGAAACTCTTGCCAGGTTCTTACTGAGTACTGTATACAATCAAGTGTTTTAAAAGTTGGCAAAGGAGCTGAATTATTTTTAGCTGGAGGTGATTTCCCACCACTGTCCAGCCATGCGTCTTGGAAAACAAAGTAGGAATATGTATTTGCATATGGGAATAGAGGAGAAAGGAAAATGCAGCTCTGAAATTTCCTTTTAGAAAACCTGAGACAAAAAGACGGCAACCTAAGAAAATTAAAACCAGCAGCGTCTTGTAAAATTAAAGATGTCCATGTCTAGTTCCAAAGTTAGCGGCTGCATAATAAATTGCTCTTGGTCTGGAGGTTAACTGAAAATTGCTGCTCTGTCTATTAGTGCTTATAGGCAATTCCTTCTTGCTTATTAAGTTACCAGATACGGTAACTTTTTTCTCTTTTTGAGAAAAGTAGATTTATGTTAAAAATACTGTAGCAGGGAAATTTTTATGAAATCAGTTCTATCAGCAACATGTGTGATTGTCCTTGTAACTTGTATTTGATGTAATCACATCAATGGTAAGAGAGAGAGATTCCTGCTTAACATCTTATCATGATTTGGTGGGCACCCAACCCTTCCCCTATCAGATTCTCCTTGAAATGTGCTTCTCCAGTGCTCACGTGCTTCCTGCCTTTCCTGATGTTTAAGGATTTCATCGTATTTTAAAGTCCTTGGCAAAATTTTAACCAGTGCTGCTGAACTGGGTCCATGGTGAAACCTTCCTCTGACTTTCCCATGTCAGATTGCTGGGTCTGTGTAAGCAACTGAAAATGCCTATTTTTCTGCGTGACAGTTGTGATCTTTTATGTAGGGATCAGTATTGACAAACTCAGCAGTGCTTTTTAGTTGGAGATGTAAAGTAAAGCTTTTATGTCAGTTGTTTTCTGTCCTGCTTTAAAAAAATCAAGTTTTAAAACCAGACTCAAGCTAGGTTTATCTGTAAATGGCCTAACTCCAGTTAAGGTTGAAGGAATACATAACTCGCATTTGGTCTCAATTTTTGGTAAAAGAAGTTTTTATTTGGAGATTGCCAGACAAATAGAAAAAAAAAAAATCTATTGCATAAAAGTACCTAATTGGAACAGCTGATTTTAGACAAACAACCCTCGCTAGGTTTTTTGCAAGCACAGTATTAATCCCCCACATTGAGTTTGGGGTGTTGCCCTAGCCAAGCAAAAGCACATGAAACATGAAAGAAAATGTTTTCTGTACACCTTTCTGTTCTAATAATGTAAAAAATGTCAGAAAAATAATCTGTTTAAAATTGGGGCCTTCATCCTTCAGCCCTTATTTATTACCCAAGCAAGTGAAAATTAGCTCAAGGGGACTAGTGGGGTGAAGAAATGTACAGGATCAGGCCCATGATTTGTGGGGCCTGTCTCTGGAATAGATGTTTCTGCCCTCGTCAGTTGTTTTCTGTCCTGCTTTAAAAAAATCAAGTTTTAAAACCAGACTCAAGCTAGGTTTATCTGTAAATGGCCTAACTCCAGTTAAGGTTGAAGGAATACATAACTCGCATTTGGTCTCAATTTTTGGTAAAAGAAGTTTTTATTTGGAGATTGCCAGACAAATAGAAAAAAAAAAATCTATTGCATAAAAGTACCTAATTGGAACAGCTGATTTTAGACAAACAACCCTCGCTAGGTTTTTTGCAAGCACAGTATTAATCCCCCACATTGAGTTTGGGGTGTTGCCCTAGCCAAGCAAAAGCACATGAAACATGAAAGAAAATGTTTTCTGTACACCTTTCTGTTCTAATAATGTAAAAAATGTCAGAAAAATAATCTGTTTAAAATTGGGGCCTTCATCCTTCAGCCCTTATTTATTACCCAAGCAAGTGAAAATTAGCTCAAGGGGACTAGTGGGGTGAAGAAATATACAGGATCAGGCCCATGATTTGTGGGGCCTGTCTCTGGAATAGATGTTTCTGCCCTCCCCAAGTATGACAGGTCTATTTAAAGGTGGTTTCTTTCAAGTTAAATAACTTTGCCGCACCCTTCTCCTGAATATGACTGTATTAGCTGTCGTCTACACAGCAATTCATCATGTAATTAAGCCACTTATTCTAATTGCAGATGGAAGCAAGGTTAATAGCCATATTCAAGAGTTAAAGAGCCTAAAGAGTGTATTCACTGGGAACAAGAAAGGTGCTGTGGGTAACAGTTGTATTATTTCACGCTGACCTTCGGTAATGACCAGTTGTTGTTCCTCTGAGTGGAAGGAAATATGGGTGCTTTTAATAGGTACTGATGCAGTTTTGCTTCAGCCCGCCGTACCCTGGATTTTCGGGGACTGGCAGATACTCCTTGCTCTCACCAGCATGAGAAGATGGTAGTCAGGACCTGACTGCACGTAGTCTGGGAGGATTTATGTCATCTGAGCTAACGACCGGGTTGTCGCTGGCTGCGCACAGGAGAGCGCCTAGGTGAAGCACTGACTGACAGCACAGTAATTACCCCAATGTATAAATGGACAGTCTTTCTTCCAGGATTTATCCTGCAAAGTTAGCTAAAGCTGTACAAATAAACCTAGCATTGGGTTTGGAAACTTGCTCTGTGGCTTATTGAACTGCAAAATTTTAGTGCTTTTGTTCCCTGCTGCTCTCCTTTGCTGCTGGTTCCCAGGTCAGGCCATGGTCCTTACTGCCTTCACTGCCTTGCGCCATCTCCTGGCTTTGTGGCTGGCCCTGGGCTGCCTGTGCTTGGGCTTTGCAAACAGCTAAATCCTAATATAAATTAAAATAACTGGATCCTCCCCCAACAGCTTGGTGTAGTTGGGGTCCAGTTTATTCATGCCTGCCGCCTGATGTTGAATGCTTTTAAAATACAAGACAAAGAACATTTTGTATCTTACGTTCAGGTATAAAAAAAAATTGTTCTGTTCTTGCAGACTTATTCATATCAAGTGTAAAGCTCAGCTCCTTGCTCTGTGGGTGGCTTCCTACAGAGTATGTATATTGAACAGTTCCATTTCTGTGTTTTATATATATGGGCGAGAGGGGACTCGAACGTGTTTGGAATGTGTGTTTCCTTGCCATGGCTACAATAGAGAGAAATGCTGGACTGTGGGAAAAGACAGATATGTTTGACAGTGAAGGAAAGCACAGTTGTGCCTAAAGACTTTAAAAAAAATTATTCAGAGTAACTCATCCATGTGGAACCATCACTCTTAATGTGTTCCTGGGGTCGATGACTTGAGACAGCGTTGGCTTGCAACCTGCGGGGGCTTGAAATCCACTTCAGCAGCTGATGCTATTTTATAATTTGCCTAAATGTTCAAAGAGGGAACTTGCAGGGCAACTCGCCTTTCTGTACCCCAGCCTTTCCTTCTCCTTCCCACTAAAAGTAAGTTCTTTAAAATATGCTCCAGGATAATAATGAAAACTAGTCAAAAAAAAGAGTCAGCTTTATGAGTTTAAATCCTGCAATAAACAGCATAGTTAACCATGTGAAAGCATGAGCTAACTAAACATGAAAAGAATAAAACGGAACGGAAGAGGCAAGTCCTGTGGTCCGAAGCAGACCACGTTTTCTTTCCTCTAAATCTAGTAGAAATTTTGCTTAAGGAATTAATCCAAAAATGTGTGTTACAGAACAAATGGGAACATTAAAATCTCTGTGAGGTTCCCCCTGCTATAGTTTACAGTAAATGCAAGGCATAAGTCACCACATGAAGCCAAATCTTTTTTTAACTGAAAAGGTTGCTCCCACAACCCTTTATACCCATGCAAGCACCTCCACGAGCAGGTGTCTGTGAGAACAGACCACTGTAAGGAAGGGAGCAAAATGCTTCTCATCTTCATTCAATCTGATCTTTCCCAGTATAAGAATTCCAATTTTTCCCATTTAAAACTAGCATCTATTACTGAAATTAATCCAGCGGGTGACAGCTGTTATATTAACAAAGCTGCTCTGAGCACAGCGTCATCTTCAAGTTAAATATGGGCCAGACTGCAAATTATTTATGTTCCAGAACACTCAAAAGCTCCTATTAGGTTTGACCTGTTATGGTAGGTCTTGGCTGGTCTTGTACAAAGAGTTTCTGCCTCAAAATGTTGCTGCCTGAATACATATGGCACGTCCAAAACGCAACTTCTCAAAGCCCTAATTTTACAAGGGCCGATGCTGTTCCCTAAGAAAAATCTTACAAAATCAAGATAAATAACTAGCTTGATCTATTTATTGGACTAAAGATTAGAAATAAAATATAACAACCCATATAAATAAAAAATTTAAAAAAAAATATTCTCAGTCATTTTGGGAATCTTTCTTGGAAAAGACCCAGTGGGATGCTGTCTCTGAAGGTGAAAAGCAAACTTCAAGTGGGCTCTCTGGTGCAAATTTTATGGGGTTGGTTTGTTTGTTTGAAGGCTTTTCTAGTTGTAGTCAGAACTTGTGGCAGCCTTGGAAAAGTGATAGGGGAAGTCAGGCTCTAAATAAAGATGGAATTAGATACCATCAAGAGGATGGTACGTGGCCATATCTTGCGTTGTGGGTATTGTAACTTCTTCCAAAAGTTTGAAACTTGAGGTTTTCAATTTCCATTTAAGGGCACCAGATGCAGGAGAAAACCTTCAAGGCCGCCTTGTGCCAAGGGTTTTTCCTTCCCTGTAATTTGTAAAGATGATTGTCCATGGGTTCACTTGCCATATTCACATGAGCTGGAGTGGTGGATACTAAACAGCACAGGTTGTTGTTAGTTTTAAATAGCCTCCTACAGAAGTGCCTGCCGTCCGCAGAGGGTGAAAAGTTGTGTGTTATTCTGCTGCACATTTCTTTTGATACCAGGAGGCTTTGTAAAATGCTATAACTTTAAAGAAATTGGAACAAGTGGGTGAAGTGCATAAATCATGTTTGAGAAGTAGGATTTAAAAACCAGACTTTTAAAAGTTGTATTGAACATCTCCTTTTTCTGAAAGACAGAGAGTCCGTTTCCCTTCCTACCCCTCACACGCCGGCATGGTTGCTTCGGCCCTGCTGGCATTGTGCGATGGCCCCAGCTCACCTCCTCCCCGCTCCCTCCTCCAGGCTTTCACCAGCATGAATGAGAAGCGACTCCTGCTCTTCACAAACACCATGTGAGCTCTAATGGGATTGGTTTCACCTGGTTTTTTTGGAGTGAAGACATTTTGTGGAACATGGTTCAGGGTTACTCTACCTTTTAGTAGGCGAGTGAATTTTGGTGGCTCCTGGAGAGCCTTTGCCCTCCCGGTTTGTTGGCAGGCAGGGAGCGGTGCACATGGGCTCTTCCCTAACACCGCTTATCTTTCCGCACAGGGAGCCGGGAGACAGCGTTCACCTACGCAGTGAGCGCGGCTGGGGTGGTCAACGCCATGAGCCGTGCCTGCCGGGAGGGCGAGCTCTCCTCCTGTGGCTGCAGCCGAGCAGCCCGGCCCAAGGACTTACCCCGGGACTGGCTTTGGGGTGGCTGCGGGGATAACATCGAATACGGATACCGCTTCGCCAAGGAGTTCGTTGACGCCCGGGAGCGCGAGAGAGTTTACCAGAGAGGCTCCTACGAGAGCGCCCGCATCATGATGAACCTGCACAACAACGAGGCTGGGAGAAGAGTAAGTGGCTACAAAACAGCACAGCCCTCTGCCCCTGTCCACGTCCCTCCTTTTGGGGAAAGACGTGCTTTGGCGAGGCACAGGGCCGTGCTGGGCGGTGACTGGCCACCAAGGCTTGTCTCCATTTCGATGCATAAAACAAGAAAATAGCAGGGTGTAGGTGGGTGGGGAGTAGATGAATTCGTCTTGCTCCTGGTTGTCTGACAGCCCTATTGCCTTCCCCATGGGGGAGGATCGGAAATGAAGGACGTTGTGTTTCCCTCCATGTTGTTTCATTAAAAGTGCCCAGCTCACGTGGATTTTCTGTAGAACAGGCTTTTATTAGTTTGTATTTCCCACCAGGTCAGCGTGCGTTGGAGGGGAGAGGGACGTGCTAGGCTTCCCAGGCTGGAATCGTGCCGCGGGATTGTTCTGAGTCTTTTCGGTTTTGGTTTGGTTTTTTTTTTTTTTCCCTGCTTTAAGAGGATGTGAAAAGATCCTCCATATTATTAGAAAACATGGTCTTCTGTGGTTAAACATGTCTTTATGGTTTCTTTAATCTCGAAAATGCCTTAAATGAATGGGTGTAAACTTTTCTTTTTTTTAATAGTCTGAATACGAAGAGCCAAAATCATTATTTTCCTAGAGCTTTAAGTGCCAGAAATAGTCGGCTGGAGACTTTACACTTGTGTTCTAAGGTGAAGGAGGATGAAAGATAATTGAAAATTAATAGTATTTAAATGTGAGAGGAGGGTGTCTGAAAGCAATGGACCGGCCAATTTACTATTAGCAAGAAGAAAAATTACACTTTCACAGTTGCTTACGGAGACTCAAGCATTTTTTTCCTTCCTCAGCCTCATCTTTGCAGTGCCATTTGGCAGCGTTAAGACTCTCTGTAACTGCTGGGTGGAAGTTGTCTACAGTATCATCTAATGTGTCAGACCCCAGGATTTTTGGGGCAGTGTCAACACTGACTCTTATTTCTATTTGTACAGGGCAAATGACTGATATTTCCCTGCCAAAGCTTTGTAAAGAGGATATTGCTATGTAGCTCTGTCTCCCACCCATAGGTGTTTGGGGGTTTCTTCTTGGATGAAGTCTCTCTTGCGGAGCAATATTTGGGATAGGAGGAGGTTGCCGAGCCAAGAGTAGACAATCAGCTGCAGTGGAGCCAGGATCAAGAGAAAAAAATCCCTAATTGCAGCCTCAAGCAGAGATCAATAGAGAGAGTAACTCGGATAGAAAATAAAGGGATGTTTTACATTTCTCAATGAAACAGCAAAATCCTTTGCTGGCATGAGAACGAATTCCTAAAATTTGAATGCAGCCTGACGAATGCTGCTGTCTGGGCTGCGTGTGCACTGCTGTGGCTGTCTCTGCGGTGGGGAGAGGCCGGCAAGAGCGCTCCCCTCCTCCTGCCGGCTGACGGGGGTGCTCGGGGTGCCTGCGTGTCTGCTTGCAGGAGGGAAGGGATGCTGAGGCCTGTATTGTGGAGGGGCGAGCGGGAATGCAACAGAGGGCAGGAACTGAGGGGAATAAATGCTTTCACAGCCATGCTAATCTTTTGCTTTCTCTCCCTGGCTCCTCCAGACTGTGTACAACCTGGCTGACGTGGCCTGTAAGTGCCATGGTGTCTCTGGTTCCTGTAGCCTGAAGACCTGTTGGCTGCAGCTTGGGGATTTCCGCAAGGTAGGCGATGCCCTGAAAGAGAAATACGATAGCGCTGCTGCCATGAAACTCAACAGCCGAGGCAAGCTGGTGCAAGTGAATAGCCGCTTCAACGCACCCACCATCCACGACTTGGTCTACATCGATCCCAGCCCTGACTACTGTGTGCGCAACGAGAGCACCGGGTCTCTGGGTACCCAGGGCCGCCTTTGCAATAAGACCTCGGAGGGCATGGACGGCTGTGAACTAATGTGCTGTGGCCGGGGGTATGACCAGTTCAAGACCGTGCAGCGAGAGCGCTGCCACTGCAAGTTCCACTGGTGCTGCTACGTGAAATGCAAGTTGTGCACAGAGATCGTGGACCAATTTGTGTGCAAATAGGGGACGGACGAGGTGGGAGGAACTGCAGCCACCTGCCAGCAAGGGGTGCAGGCCCCTCTCCCCTTCCACAGGACTATCTCCACTTTATTTATAGAGTCCAATGAGTTGTCCTCTTTTTAAAAAAAAAAAAAAAAAAAAAAAAAAAAAAAAGGTGGGAGAAGGAAAAAGTTAAAAAAAAAAAAGAAAGAAAAAAGAAAAATATAAAGGTTGCAAAGAGAAGTGCCTGGAAACCCTTTCTGCATCCATTCCAGAACTGTGTGCGGCTTATATTTTTGGCAATAATGGGGGAGAACCTGAGAATATTTATTTTACAAAGTAAAGAAAAAAAAAATTGACTTTTCTTAAAAACAATAGAGTATGTAGTTTGAGGGGAAAATCCAGCATATCCTAATTTAGTCCCATGGGACGTAATACATGTGCAGTAGGCAGAGCAACCATGTAATGTGCTTGGGGTGTTAGAACAATCCTTATGGATGTGAGGAACACACAGATCTGTCCATGACTTTTAGTTTCAGACACTAGAAGTTATCAGAATAGGGTATATAAAGCTGTTTGGTACATTTAGGGCTCTGTAAATAAGGGGTGGTATCACAAAGTGCAGTGTCGGTTGCATATCTGAATGTGCCTGCTTGAGTATGCAATGCCATCGGAGTGTAAAGAGCAAAGGATCGTAAAGGCTTCAACTGCGCTACTCCTGAGTCACTGTGTCTGCTTCCAGAACCTAACAGGACCAAAAAAACCAAACCAGAAACCCCTGCCTTGACGAATTATA
Organism: Egretta garzetta; assembly: GCF_000687185.1. Classification (NCBI taxonomy): domain Eukaryota; kingdom Metazoa; phylum Chordata; class Aves; order Pelecaniformes; family Ardeidae; genus Egretta; species Egretta garzetta. The sequence goes on from NW_009259719.1 coordinate 3,996,541, forward strand.
AAGATATTCTTCGAGGCAGAATTTGGCCTTAGTAGCTAGTGGTGGAGTTGGAGTGTCCCGTCTCACAGAGCAGTGCTTCGCTCCTGCCCGTACGGAGAGCAGCCGAGGCGCAGCCTGCGTGGAGCGCTGTGGCTGGGCGGAGGGCAGCTGTGTGCTTGCAAACAGTTTCGGTCTCCCAGCCTGGAAAGCCCATAGAAAAAAGAATTCCCCAAATTTGAAAATGCTTTAAAAATGGTATAATAGCTGGCTGTCTTTTGAAATACAGCTTGACAAATAACTCCTCTAATTTTATGTGAGAAAATAAGTCATTAGAGATCCACTCATGGAATGATTGATTTTTATTTTTTTTCGCAGATTTTGGGAACGCTTTGACTCAAGGAGACAATAGTTTCATATTGTAATAACATTAACTGGCTATTATAGTTCAATGAGATGTTGCAGCAATACCAAATTTATCATCCTATGTCTTTAATACACATGCTTTAGATAATATATTGCAGATATACACTACAACTGTTCAGACTATACTTGAGCAGTTACATATATATGGGAGAACTGTGGTCTTCTGGTGTCTGATATTTCAAAGCTTTTTGTACATATATATTTTAATGATTTAAGAAATAATAAAACTTTTAAATTGCAGGGGCAGTTCATCCCCCATTTTCTTTTTCAGATCTCTTCAGGTTTTTTAGATTGATTCTAACCTTTTGATGGTTTTTTTTTTAATTATTATTTTTGAAAGCTTTTATAATTCAAAAGTTTTAAGGATGATCACGAAGAAGTAAGCCTCTTCCCCGCTTTAGGACTTTCTTGGGCGGTTGCTAGAGGCAGCACCCTGCACTTGTATTGATACTGGTCTGGAGATCGCTTCTATTCCACTCTCGCGTTCAGGGCATTATTGATTATTGCTGAAAGGAGACACCTTCCAGTTCTAAAATGTGCACATTTGGCCCTTGCTTTTCAGTTTTTGAAATGGAAATTGTTATTTGTTGAACAATATGCGTCCCCCAATGCTGTGTAGTTACACAGGATTTCATCATTGGTGCAGATGCCTCTTTCCTACTCAGTCCCACCCAACAAATAAAGAAAACATTTTTGCAAATACTAAGTGAGGAAAATCTTTCACTTTAGCCTAGTTGTACTAAAGCCTTAACTTTTCACGAGCCTTTAAGCTGTATCATTAAGTTCATCTTGATCATTTATCATCTTCTTAAATGGCGCTTTATTGCTCTTAATTTATTGTACAAGGACATATTTACCCCTCATCTTCAGATGTTTGCAAAGGATATCTTTAAAATAAGATAAATAAAGCACTAATTCATTGAATATGTCACTTTGGTTTTATTGTACAAAAAACATGATAATTTTTTTTCATTTGCTGAATCACCTCTTGTTCCTTTTTAGTGACTTTTGTCTGAGCAGAACTGAATCTCATGATCCTAGCTATTAAAACACTATTTAATGTAAAATATTTTACTTGTCATTCAGATATGTAAATCTTCTATGCCCTTTCCTCTGTTCTGTACATTTAATGTACATATTTCTGTCTTGCGTGATTTGTATATTTCACTGGTTTAAAAAAAAAAAAAAGAAAGGATTATGCCATAATGGAAGATAGACTATAAAAATAAAACTTTGGTTGTATATTGGGAAGTGGTTTTAATTATCTTTCAGAGGAGGGTTTGTTAAAACAACGAGCAGAGTTGATTCTTAAATTTACTATGTGGTAAAACAGAGAAGTGATTGTTCGCCGAACATACAAAGTACATCTTGAAGTTTTATTTCTATATTAAGAAGGCATACAGATGCCACTGCGTCTTAAATAGAAGGGAAAAAAAAAACCGAATCCCATCTCAAATCCCTGCGACTGTGAACTAGAAAACATTTCAGAGATCGGTAAGTACTCCGTTGGTAATGGATAGGGACCTGGGTTAATGTTAGTTGTGTGAAGATGGATTCTTGGACAGTGGGGCCTGATCCTGTGAAGGGCTTCCTCCAGTAACCCCAGCAATGGCAGCAGGATCCTTGTGTGAGCAAAGGTTTCCAACATGACTGAGTTTTCAGGCCTCATTTGTGCGGTTTGGGTTGTGCCTGCGGTCACTGAGGTGTGGTTCTCCCACCCATCAGCCTGACTGCATTTGGGCTGGCAAGGTGAAAGCTCACCAGTTTTTCCTTAGACTTCTTGCCCAGAAATTGAGTGTGTATGGAGGGAAGAATCCTTACAAAAAAACCCAAAAAAGACAAAGTACAATGAAGTGTTAGTAGTAAGGAATTAAAGTAGAAAATGAAAATGAATGTAAAAGCCAAGCCTTCTCTTTTGCAACTCACTTTTCTTTGAAATGATTTCCTGAGTAAGTTATAATTTTTTTCTGCTATAGAGAGCTTGATGAATTAGCGGCCTTTCTCTACCTCTCTTCTGCTTCTTTTCCTTTTTTTTTTTTTTTTTTTTTTACCCGAGGATAACCTTCTAACATATCGAAACTCCTTCTGGCTGCCAAGAATGTATTATCCCACAAACCAGTAGACCAACATCATGTGTTTAAAATAGCGATTCTGGGCAAATGCAACGTTCTGTGGTCCTATTACTGACATCTGGTTCAGTTTTCCTTCACTTGTATATTGACCAGTATTCTTTATTGCAAAAACACAGCCCCTATTTAGGAAAGTCAGCATTTTTTTGGACTGGATTGTATTCAACCTCCTCCCAATAACAGAAAAGTTACCAAAAATTTCTTTATTGGCAACAGTAAATATCTGTATTCAAAATAGTCATTATGGGCTCAGATACAAGAGAATTGTTTTTTAATATTCAGCAAAGTTTATCTGTTTAATTTTGTTCTAAATGCTGTTATCCCCTGGTTCAATCTCTTCAAACCTTTGTGTTCAGCTATGGCTTTGCCAATACAGATTTTCACAAATATATATAATTTTAATAATTATAAAATACATACTTTTTGCAAATTATTGAAGCCCCAGGTGTTAGCAGGGAGTGTGTCAGTAACAGGGGAGAAAGCTGAAGAAGTGAATGGCAGCTTCAGGTCAGGCACTGCATGCAGAAAGCAAGCTAAAATCCTTCTTTTCTCAAAGACGCATTTGACAGAATGATCCTATGAAGATGAGGCAAAACTTGTAGAAATTAGTACTGAAGCTGACAGAAAGGCTGCTTTCCTTTGGGTAAGGGTTCATGAGAAATAATATCTGTCCGTTAGGATATTCATTGCAAAAGGATATTCACTGAATCAGGAAAGGCATTTAGTTTTTTCTTCTGGACTATATGCTAGAGGAAACTATGAAAACAAAGGGGAAAAATAAAGGTCTCTTAAAAATATATTCATATATAGCTTCTGTACGTACTTGTTGACTGTGGTAGTCTTAAAATTGCTTATCTGTTATTGAAGTTGGTTTGGAAGGCAGGCCAAGATACGTTGTTTCGCTCTTCAAACTATTTAAAATCCTGAATGGGAAAAAAAAAAAGAAAGAAAAGACCTTTCTCCTCTACTACAGGCTCTGGTATATCTGTTTATGTTGCAGCGGGATAAATGTACCACATAGGAGTGCAGTGAAGGGTTTGTACATGAAATTTTGTTTTTTTAAAAGGTGTGATTAAAAAAACCCAATCTGTTTCATTCTCTGCTCATATATGAGATCGCGTGTATGCATTTGTATATATTCTGCTGGTATTTTCCAATTGTCTTGGCCAAATTCTGCTTTTAGTTATGGTTAGGCATCTCTCCTGACTTTGGTGGTGTCATATGAGCCTGACATTTTTCGACCAGACGTGAAGGCCCCCCTGCTCAAAGAGAATGCATATGAAATATATCAGCCTTTCTTCTCTGGCTGGTTATTTAAACATGGGTAACTGAATTATTGTGAAACAAATTCTGGGACTGCAGCTGCAAAAGCAGTAATACAGTATATTTGTAGTGATGTTTCTACACCATACCTCCTAATTTCCCAGTTGATTTCCAGTGCAGACAGAAAGTCTAGAATGCATGTGGTATGTTCCTCATCATATATTTTATAAATCTAAAATAATGATTTGCCAATTACTGTTTCTATTATAGACATAAAATTAGATATTTCGGGATCTCATGATTTCATGAAGACCTCTTACCTTTGGCTGTATTGGACGGTGCTGGCTGGGAGCATCACTGAGCAGTGCGATGCAAAGTCGCTTTCGGTAATATCCCTGAAACCCGGGCAGTGCAGCGTGAATATTGGTCCACTGTAAGCTTTCAGCGCCAGTGTCGGTTTATGTTGTGTTGTCTTTCCCAGCAGTTCTGCTTTCTCAAATGGTAATTGAACAGCAGCAGTCAAAATATTCAGCTGATGGAGAACCCCTGGACACTCCATGGGCAGTTATTCAAACACTTTCTGAACCGGTTTGACCCATTGATGATTTATTCCAGACTCATTGCAAGGAATTTAAAAAATGCAAACTGTAGTGTAGAGTTCATAGCGTGGTGCATTTCTTTTTTCATTTTGTTTTTATAAAGCAGGTCATTCCAAAATCCAATTTTTTTAAAAAAAAATTTTTTTTTTTTAAGTCCTTCTCTGGGAGGCACACCCTGAGCAAAGGAAATGGTCCCTGCAGCACAAGATGATAATCTCAGTGCAGTTCCTCCAGTGACTCCCAGGTCCCCACTGACAAGTCACACTGCAAAGGCCACTTTCAGAAACCACCCACTGCCCGGGTGCCCTCCTGCCTCCCCCCGGCAGTTAATTAGCAGAGAGCAGCAGGGCAGTTAATTAGCAGAGAGAGAGCTGGATGGGCACTACACAGCTGGCTGCTGCTTTCTGCTGCTTTCTGCTGCCTCCTTCTACCAGGGAAGCACACCCAGCTCCTGGTAGGTTTTCCTGTTGTTTTTCATCAAGAGAATTGCGTCTTTGCACAGCTTCTCTCAAGTTTGAGCTGGGATTTACCATGATGATTGATTTCAGAAGAGTTAATGCTTGGTATGCAAATAGTTTTAGGACTTCTTAAGTATCTCTTTGCTTTGTAAATTGGGAGCCTTGGAAGAGTAAACTTGAACCGGCCATTACTTGGGGCAGAGATTGAGGATGTTAATGCTGCGAAATACTGTTCAGCTGTATTTTTGTGCTTTCCTTTGGGTGACAGGATTCACAGCGTGAAAAAGTTGTTACTCAGCAAGACATGAACTAGTAAATACCTGAAGAAAATGGGGAAAAGACCAAGTTATGATGGGCATATACCTTGACTTTGTTAGTGGTCTTCATTGTTGTTGATTTACAGTCATATAAAATTGAAGATTTGTGCATTTATGCTTTCTGGATGAAAGTATTCCCTTGATGATATTTTCATCTTAGTACGTTTGTGGGTAAAGAGCCTGTAAGTAAACCCAGTTAGAGGATTTAATGAACTAGAAGTAAAACCATAAGCAAGGAAACAGCTCCAAAAGACCACTGTAAAGAAAATGAACAGTGCAAGATGTGTGAGACAAATACTTTTTTAAAGAGTGTTGCTATAGTTCTCAAGCAGGTAAATGGTAGCTTCTGTCAAAGACAGTATGTCCATTTAAGCCACAGTGCTGTTTGATTTATATGCATACAACTAGGCAAATGCCAATGATGGTAGTCTGAGAGCAATTCCTTGGTAGTTATATGCATCATATGGAATGCTTGTTAGTTATGACCTCTGGCAATCCGTTGTATGCACGGTGACATGCTTGTACCTGAAAATACACAAGATTTTTTTTAGACTTTGTAAAAGTATCATGATTTGCATGGCATTATATATATATTTTTTTTTTTTTACTTTTTTTTGCTACAGCCTTCTAATATGTGTGAGAATCTGAATAGCTGATAAAAATTGTGGGAGGGGGTGCCGCACCTTGGCATAAGCAGCAGCTGTACACAGCCTAGGGAACACGAGGTGGAAGTGTCCTCATCCTGATGTTGTCTCCTGTAACAAGGCAGTATGTATAGATCCTGCGTAACAGATGCTTTGGAAAATAATGACAGGAGGGCTTCATGAGCAGAGGACATCATTCATTCATAGTAAGGACAAGGTCTGATGTACTAGTGTTGCCTTCGCCGTGTCATTTGCATGTAATTTATATTTCTATACAAACATGTCAAATTCTAAGATCTTTACTTAAATGTAAGGTCTTTATTATAGCAGATTAAAAGCAGAATAAGCTCTAATGAAGCCAGATGTAATAGGAACTGAATATGTCCCTTGTTCTTACATTCTAGTGGATTTTGTTGTTACCTTGTTGAGATTCAAACTGTGTCTTCAGGATTTGGCTGACTGAAATGATAGATTAGTCATTGTGGAGGATTTTATGGATAATACATCACATTCTTTTTTTTTTTTTTTGGAAGGGATAATATATGCCTTTTCTGGAGGGCATTTTTATTAGAATCTGCTTTAATTTGTAATGTAGTTTCTGATCTTCTCTGTGGTTAGAGAATATGTGGAAACATCTACGTCTTGTGTAGACTCTGTCATCTCTCATATCTTATTGTCCTCCTTGGTGGTGTATATTTTGAATATGTCAAGTTACTATGGCTTTACTATTTTAAAACCTGACTCTTGAAAGTAGAGATCTTCTTAGATCCCTGGCTTGTGGACCTTACTGTAGAAGATCTATCACCAAGTTTACTGGAACCACTTAGCATAAATAAGTGGCAAAATTTAAACATTTGTGTGAGGAGCCTGCTTGACTCTACATCTAAAAAATCTAGGCAAGCAAGATAGGGAAAAGATGTGTTTTCTTCACCTTATTCTCATGAAGAACTGAAGACAATCTATCTGCCATGCCTAGGTGAACTTCTGGACAGAATAAAAGATCAGAGTCAAATGGCAGCCAACTCTTTTCGTCTATGCCATGATCCTAATGTACTTTTGTGAGGAGCCTGCTTGACTCTACATCTAAGATCTGCTATCATATGCTCCAGGACACCTGTGTAAATAGTAAACAGAGAGGCTTTTTATAGATACTAGATCTTAGATAAGTAGCTCTAAGAAGTAATATAGAATCCCAGCTGTAAACCCTTGCTATACATTCCATGTATTTTTGGTCGTTTGTTTATTATGAGAAGTACAGAAGCTGTTCCTCGTAACATACTTTTTGTAAGGTTTGCATGTGTAAATATGAAATTTGCAAATATTAAATGGAGAAGCATTAGAGAAACCACTAAATGAATAGCTTCACATTCCTCATTCCTGATTCTGAAGCCGATTTCCTTAAATGTTGCTCCACTAACATTCAAATCTGTGTGCAGTTTAAGCCTCAGAGAGGAACTATGCAGTCCCTCAGCCCTGGCCCTCTCTGGGTGTAGATCGCAACCAGCAATCTTTAATAGTAACAGATGTTTGCTGGAATCCTCCTCAGGGCGCTGATGTTCTGGGTCAGGAGCTTGTGGTGTTAATCAAAGCACCCTGTCTGTCAGTGCCCGCTGCGGAGCTGGCCCTCTGCAGGGACTGCGTTTTTCAGGGAGTTGATTCTGGTGTAGGATTCCTCAGGGATAAAATCAGGAGGAACTGTCCCATCTGAGCTCCTTCCTGCAGCAGGGACATCCTGGTACAATTCACTTGGCTTGTGTTAATGAGAATAGACTAGAATCTGGAGTGGCTGTTGTCTTTTTATCTCCCACTTCCCCCATCAGCTAACTTGCGAGAAGCAAACTTGTTCCGGTGGTCCTTGGTAGATACATTGCTGGGCTGCCGAAGCATTACAGTCCTCAGATTCCTGAAAAAATGTACCTGAAACCTACAGGGAAATGTATTGAATAGTTCCCCCTCCATACTTCACTGGGATGGTCAGGAACTACAGCGGTGAGTGAACTGTTGTTTACCACTATTTATAGAGGAAGGTTGTTTTACATTATTGCTTTTTAAGTACTTAATAGGGCACCTATTAAGAATGAATCATGTTTTTTCTTCCAAAAATAGGGTGAGGAAAATTGAGGCGAGGATACAAAAATGTGGATGTGGCAATACTGGCATGATACTGTTCCTGTTTGTACAGTGTTAGCAGATGATTCTGCAACCACGTAGCTGTAATTAATAGTCTGTGTGTGGCTTGCAGCCGACTGACCCATGACTTCCCATGGAGTCAAGGTTTCCTTATCCAGCCATTTCTTGCAATACAGTGAAGAATAAATGAGTCACGTGGGACACTTTAGTCGAGCACCTCAATTAGCGAGAAAGCGCAGGGTAAATTCAGTGGCATTGATGAAATTTCTGTTATAAAGAGGCTGTGTACAAAGAAGTAATTTAGATTCCAGATGCTTTGAATTTCTGCGTGCATTTCTTAAACTTAAATGATCCATAAGTAAACTAGTTATTCATGATCTCATTACTACCCAAACTGAAATGTATTCAATGGTGGCAACATGCCTTTTAGTTTGTAAGGGCAAACGGGCAACAATATCAAACATGCTTAGCTAGGACACAGAAACACATTATGCAGTGAGGCTTATAGGACTTGAAGTGCCAGACCCATCAACGTATTAGAATAAGTAACAATGTGCCACAATTAATTAATCCAAGAAGATTTTTTAGCGATTGTTAATTTTTTCCCCCAGTACTCAGACTGATTTGTCATGTTGGTGTTTATTAATTTAACATTTGATCTGAAAAAAATTCCCCAAACTTCAAAGTTCAGCCTGTTCTTTAAGAGCAATCCAAAAATATGTTTCTTCAGGCCCCAGGCATTTCTGAAGTAGCTGAAGTTAAACAAAAACCATTTCTCTCAAACTCTGCAAATGTTCTAAAAGCTTTAAAGTGGCTCCTCACAGGGAGCCGGAGCAGAGAGGGAACCCCTGGGTTATTTTTGTTGCTGTGCAGTGGCACATGGTTTCCTGGAGGAAAACTCCAGAATTATCGCTTTTCTGTGTGTTTGTGTATGTTTTTCCTTCCTCTTTTCACCTCTGCCACTGAGCTCCTCTCTACTCCTGTGCCTTCATTCCCTGTTGAGAAAGTCTGGAGAAGGTAGGGGTTAGATCATCCTTCCAGCAAGGATAAACTGAATTCATGTCTGAATGAGAAGATGACTCACGTCAGATGTGATTTTTTCCTAAACTCCAAGCTGGAAGGCATGAAGAAGGACTTTCTTTTCTTGAGGAACTGCACCATTGCGCTGGGTTCTGAGTGAAGTATTTCCTTGGTGCGTTTCACTTTCATAAACTGTGGTTTTGCTCCGCAGTAAACCAGCATTGGTAAACTAGTCTGTATTTTGCTGGTTCCTTTTGCTGTTATAACAGCATCCCTGAGGTTACAAGCGCTGTTCAGAACTCTTCACAGGAGTAATTTTGGTGTGGTCTTAATTCATTTTCCCAAGCAAAGACTGGTATTCACATAGGATGACAACATGGCCAATCTGCCTTAAGTGCAGGCTCTGAACATATAGAGGCATTTCTAAGGGAATTGCTTCATTACTCTGAGGAGGCCCAACCCAAACTAGTAATTCTGCATCCAGTTTGGTTAATATTTGTGTTTGTTTAAAGGTTTTCCATTTACACTTCACTTCTGGAAATTTCTGCCCAGCGCGTCCTGCCTTGTGAGGAGCCCTTTCAGCTCACAGTGCTGTTTTAAGTGGACTAGGGCGCTTTTCGGGACTCGGTCATCACGTAATGCATCTCGCAGTGGGGAGTCGAATTAACTTCTCCCAGACAATTGTATTGTATGTTAAAATATGTGCTGCTGCACTTACATCATATGATAGCTAGTTGTGCCACATCACAGACAACAGTTTGACATATGTTCCAAAATAAAAGTTGCCAGTCATAGACACTTTTTTGGGTGTTTTCATCTCCAGCAGTGCTGTCATGATCTCTACCAGCATACTCCCGCTGAGAGCATAACACAAATACCACCAACACCCTGCTTCCAGATGTGTTATGTGGCACTGAACCAGTGACAAATGATGCTATTTCAGTCTTTCATGATAACTGACAGCAAGGAGAGCACCTTGATATCCCCAGACATCAACATGCTATTAAGTTTTTTGCACGAGAGGTCAGTGGCATTAAGGGATGGAGTTTGTTTTCTGTCACTGGGCACCCACTTTTTGCCACATGTGGCCTTGCTGAAACCAGTCCTGGCTGGGACCCCTGGCATGACCCAAGCTCTCCCTCACCTACCTCCCAAAACCCTAAACATCCCCCGAATTTGTGTGCTCAGAAGCTTTGGTTTGCACAGGGGCTCCCCCTGGAGAGCAGGAGGAGATCCACAGCCCCCTCCAACCATGCTGCCCTCTTGCCCTGCTGCAGAGTAATTGTCCTGCCCTGGGAGCTGGGCTGGGAGGGCAAAGGTAAACCAGCACAGGACCAGGATGGGGTACAGTGTGGGACATCATGCTGGTGTCATGCTAATAACATTGGTATGTTTTCTACCACAAGCATTCAGCCTCCTGCTGCTGTCATGGTGCTGATATAACACCACTGCTATGTGGACCCACGGAGCTCCAGCAGCCTTTACTGCTGCGTGCATAGTTCTGTCCAAATATGCTCTCTGGCACACAAACCCTCTCATTTACACCTGTCAGTGGAACAGGGAAATACTAAAACTTACATTTTTTGTACTTGAACAGTGAAACCAAGGTCATGTAGATTGTGAATGGCCATGCATTAGCTGTAAATTGTCTTAAAAAGAGCCATTCTGCCCCAGAAAATTAATTTTCATCCTTGGAAAGTAGTGAACAAAGTGGCATACCCTGAATGCTATTTGCTAGCACACTCTTGAGCTATACGTTCTGTTTTGGAGATCACTCTTGTAATGGTGAACAAGCCTGAGTTGGTGTAGCCACAGCCCTCTCCAGCAGTCAAATGAGTTGTGGTCCCATGGAAATGGAATTTAAAAATCTGTAGTAGGGACTGCAGGTTTGGGCATTCAGTCTGCTTGTTCATGTATTACTGTAGAAAAACTTTGCTGTGGTGTAATACCTTTGTCTTACACTCACAAAAGAAGTAAATGAGCTTTATTTGGATTTTCTATGGAAGAAACAGCAGTGCTGTTTTACTTGTGGCATTTGAATTAGCTTTTTAGAGCTTATTTGACTGCCTGCTGTTTTTGAGACAGGCAATAGAGCCAACCTGGTTTTGTATGTTGACTATTTTACAGTAGTAAGAAATATGTAATTAGAAGGGAAAATACTTAAAATAGCTGTATGTCTTAGTGTCAGTTCAGGTTGGCATTTGTGCATGCAGCCTCCCTTTTCTTTTTCTTAGTCATTAATCATTATTAGTGGAGATATGTCAAAATTTATAGTTAGATTCAGCTCTTACTGTGTTTCTCATTTCTTGATAAGTTTTTTGTTTTGGAGCTCTATGGAAAAAAAAAATCAATCTGCGTTGGGGTTTGTTTTTATGGTGTAACAAAGTGACTTGTGGCAATAGATAATTGAATTTCCAGTCCATTTTCCTCTGGGATGCTGAAATAATACATTGGATAATGCATTAGTTATGATGCTTTATCTGCTGCAGCCACCAGTGTGTAAAAACTGGACAAGGGTTTCACATCTGAAAGTCTCTGATGCTACATGAACTCATGTTGCTATGAACCAGCCATCCATTTCTAACATGGATGTCCTTTGGGCTCGGCAGTTGAAACTGTTAAAAAAAAAAAAAGTGCCAAACAACAAAACAAACCAGATGAAAATAAACGAAGAAGGTTACAGGTTACAAGTGGCTTAATGAGGTAATCACACTGTGCAGGATTTTTTTCCCTTTTCCTACTGTTGGTGCTAAAGGAGCAGAACACGCTATACTGGGGAGGAAAGTTCACTATAGTTGGGAAAATACTTTTGAGAAAGCTCAAGGAAAGCCACATCTCAAAATTTCCTTTCTTGGTTATTTTAACTTGAAAAGACTCTAATTATGGTGTAAACTTTATGAAAACCAGAATGCAGGTGGGGAGGTTCGAGACGTTATCCAGGCACTTGCTTCCAGATTGGCTTCCCTCTCGGTTGCACTTCATGTCCTAAAGCCAACACGGTGTTCATCACACATGATAGTTCTGCCACCAAGAATGGAGAGCCAAGCGAATCCACAAGATTGTTAAGACATGGCTTTGTAGCTAATACAAAATCTTGCCTGTTGTTGGGGAAAAAAATGTCACAGTGGGTAATCTGTAAATGTAATTGTATTTTTACCTACTTCTCTGATTTTTTAGAAATGTGATTTCAAAACAAAGTATTGAGTAGAACTCAAGCTGACTCCATGGCTGTGTCTTCTTTTCTTCCTCCCTGTGTGATATTCTATCCATGGTTTACTAAGTGGTGCAATTTTGATTTTTCTCCTCATCACAAGTCTAATGGGTGAATGGTGAGAAGTTTGCAGCTTTGGAGAGATTTTCTTGGCAGTTTCAGTCTATATTTCTGACAGGAAATAATTTTCTCCCTTGAATTATGATTGCTGGGTTACATGAGTGCAGTCTAACCACCGCTCAACTGCTGTTTGTCTGCTGTCTTTCTGGTCTTATAAGAAGGCCAAACTGCCCCAATGTGAAACATAAAATTAGATGAATGCTGCAGGAAGGGAATAACAACATCATTTTCTGTGATCTCTTGTGATTTTATTTTACCACTTCTTATCTGAAAAGCATCTTCAGTCCCACTTGGAGTCAGTTCTTCCCATATATGGAAAACAAATGGAACTGACTCCATTTGTGTGTTCTTTTTAGTGGAAGATCAGCATGTTCTGCTACAGATGTTTGCAAATGAGAAAACTAGCAGAATATGTGGATCTTGTCTTAGACCTACAGAAATTTGCCCCATAATGTGGCCTGTGTAATTTCACTAAATCTCACGTAGTCCACATCAAGTGCACAGTACTGATCTTTCAAGTCTATAAACCATATATTTGGTGTAGTGTTCATCTATAAAATGTCGTGGGTCCTACTCTCCTCCTTGCTCCTGAAAATGGATAAACTTCACTGTTAATAATGGAGGAAAATCAAGTGTTTGGACATAAATGATTTAAAGCAAAATATTGTTACAGTTGAGATTCATAAAGGCAAGCCAGATCATTTCTTTTAATAATGACTAGCCATGTAGGCAGACAGACAGACAGCAAAACCCATCTGTTATGGCAGAGTTATGCCCACAGTTTTACTGTCAGCGCCCTGGGCCCATCGCTGAGGCTCCGGGCATTGCTGTTGGCAGTGGGCCAGCAGGAGCATGGGTGCATCTCCTCTCTAGATGTAGGACTGTGCAAAGCTGGCGAGACAGGCAACCGAAGAGGAGCAAATGGAGGAAATTGCGAACTGAAAATAGTAGAAGCCTCACCTAACCAGTGCCAAACACAAAGCAGGTCTACCGTTTCTATCCTAACTTTTTTCCCCCAATACTGTTTAATGAAAATCTTCACGGTACTTGTGTGAGTAATGGCTGAGGAATGAGAGGGAAGAGGGGCTCAGCCCTGTCACTGCTGAAGCCCAGAGAAGCTCTGTCACTGCCTTCTGCGGGCTCCTCACCGCAGAAAGCTACAGCTGTCATCTTTGATGCTCTATTGAACTTGCTAACGTAATTGTAAGGATCATCTTGAAGTAATTTGATTTTTGTCTTCATAAAGTCACGCAAGTGTTGCTGATTTGTGTACTTGCTGTGTTTATTTTTGTTGCAAGTTCAGTTCTAGTCCATTTAATCAGTAGGCCAGAGAGGGTCATCTCCCCTCTCTCTTTGCCAAGCCATCAGTAATTCCCCCATGCGAAGTACAGTCAGCTGCAACAGCAGGGAGCAAGCTGTGCCCTTCCTCAGCAGGTGCTGGAGGTGATGGGTGGGGATCAGAGCTGCTGTGCACCAGCACCGTGGTCCCTGCCCAGCCTCTCTGGGCACTGGTGACAGCGGCCAGAGCAGAGCATAAATCCCCATTGCATGGTGCCTGCTGTCACCTGGGAGATGTAAGACCGTGTTAATGCAAACAAATCTTGTTAATTCTCATGAAATGCATGCAGTTATAACCCTGTTAACAGCACAGTATTAATTAACTGAGTGGTGCTTGGATTAGGTACTTATTTAATTTCCCTAATGTGTTCATAAACCATAGCAACACAGAACATGTTGTGCTCCAGAAAAAACTGCGAATGAGAACTGAAGCAGGAGTCTTGTAGCTCTTCTTAAGCAAAGAAAATCATCACCCTGACTAGTCCAGTAGTGTCTAATCCGTGTCCCTAATCATTTTGAAGCCTTGCCCAGTGATGCCGCCTGTGTCTTCCCTGAGAATAGAAGACATCAGCAGGCTAAGGGAATTTAATACAAGAAATCTGGAATATAACTCTAGCTCTTCCAGCTAACACACTTCTTAAAGGCTGTCAGTCTCAGATTTCTGCGTGAACAGAGAGGATGGATAGCATAAAGTGGGGCATAAAGAAAAGAAACACATGGAAGGCTGAGTCAACATAATAGTAAAGGTATACATTAATAAGCATCTTGTAACTAATTGTTTCTGGCTCAAATACAAGCAATACAAGGTAGTCCTATTTGCTGTTCTTGAATTAGACTTGCCTTTACTTGGGAACATTTCACTTAACAAAGCAGGTTGATTTTTATCAAATGAAAAAGGCTTTTGTAAAACACCATTCTGACAAAGAAATGATTACCGTAAATGCTCTCATGACACTGGAATTTTTTTGTAATGATAAAAGTTTTCATGACAATGGGATGCACTGCATTAACGTGGGTTTTACAAGCATTTGGAGTTTCCTAAAACTCATAGGAGAGCACCAGGTCATGCAGTCTGCATCTCCTGGACTGTGAAGAGCAGCCTGCACAGCAGAACCCGGAGAATAAGTGAAGTACTCAGAATAATATTGTAGCAGTGAGGTGCTCCACACAAGCTGATTAGGGGAAAGTAAGAAATTAAACTGCAGGTAGAGAATAGGAAACCCCCAGTGCTTCCTTCCGCGACTTTGTTGGTAGATGTGAGCTGCTGTGGTATGGTTTGCTCAGGTGGATGCAGTGACAAAGTGCCCCATGGTGCAGGAGAAGATGAAGCTCTCCCAGCCCTGCTGACCTGCTTTGGGGAAAGGATTCCCGGTAGCCTAAGAGAGCATTATATGTGCTGCCTCAAAACACATCCCTGACCTCTCTGGTTTTTGGACTTTAGCTCTTGAGCAGGGGCAGGGAGGCAGGAGAGGAGAGGAGTTATTTCTGACCTGTGCAGATGACTGGCTAAATCCCTAATGCCTGACATGACATTAATTTAAGTGCGGGTCTGAAGGAGTTTGGAGTAGTCAGTGGGCAGTGTGGGCAATCCTATCCTTATTATGCAATGTTCTTATTAGAAAAAAAAGAGAGTAAATGGGAGTGGTAAACACTGGGGCTTCAGGGGAGAGGACGTGGCAGCCATGGAGCAAGGACAGCGCTGCACAATGGGCCCTGCCCCAAAAGGCTCTCCTGGGTCTTGAAAGCAAACCTGCAGCGCTGCCCCAGGCTGAGGGAGCCAAGGGGGAAAGTAAAAGAGAGAGGGTATGTGTGTGTGTGTGTGTCTGTCTACATTTAACTTTAGACTATGTATCTGTAAGGCTGGAAAGGCACCACCAAGAGATTATTTTTTTCCATGTGTTAGTACACAAAATCATCAATCAAGACACCTCTCAGCTGCTTCCTAACTCCCATGCCAACTAGTGAGCAATGGGCTTAGCCTGGTAAGTAGATGGTGAGATCAAATATGCAGAGTCCATCACATTGTCTTAAATAATGTCTACGAACAAGTGCCAGAGTTTGCAGTATAAATGCAAAGACTTTGAAGAGTGCTGCTGAAATGTTTGCTCATGGACAATGAATAACCTGGTAGAAAGCAAAGTGTAGTAAAATATGAGCCTCTCGAATTAATCAAAATTCTTTCTTAAGCTGTTGTCCTCAAGAAGTCCCAGTTTCTGTGTTGAATCACTGCCACCTTATTTTGCGACAGTGACTACTCATTCTGTCTGGAAGTTTTATTTCAGTGATTATACATTTAGTGGCATTCCCAGTGCCTTGAATAAACTGTAAAACCAGTACCTTTAAATAAGTAATAAAAATCAGAGGTAACAGACACTTTTTCCAAACTGTGGTGTGTTCACCAGACACCTTGTTGGTGCATTTCTGATTTCTTGCCGCCGGTGGACTTGCATCCTTCAATACAAAGAACTTCTACTAGAATTTTGTTTTTTATTTTTCTTCAAGAAAACAGCTGTGTGATTTTGGATTGGCTTTAGGATTTAGTAGGATGCTGTTGTAAAGTGTGTCATTACCAAGGTCTTGATCCTGCGGTTGGCACATGCGCTCAAGTTAGCAGTGTTACATGTGAAGAGAGAGAAATCTGGTCTTTCTCAAAAGATAGTTACCTATGAATGATGTGGATGTTGTTAAATATTTCTGCGCTGCTACAGATCAGGTTTAAAAGAAAACCTTTACAAACCATTTTTTTTTAATCACTGAATTTGAACAAGATGCAATCTACGCACCAAGTAGCGTGAATAGTACCTTGCCTACTCATACACGCTTTTTAAAAGCACAAAGGCTCGTACCAATGTGGATAAGAATTATTTTATGCACAATGCCTTTTCAGTCTGACTTCTGTTATACAGAGGTATTTGAACTCACAGGGTACTAAGAGAAAACACATGGTCAGCTGAAACATGAGAGAGCCTTTTAAGCAGCGTGTCTTTCAAGTCTGCAGCCATTCCCCATTGGCCTGGGAGCCGTCAGCTCGCAGGCAAGGGCGAGGCCTCGGCAGTTGTCTGGAAAGCCACTGAGGCCCGGGCGCGTCGGGGAGTGGGTGCGTCGCTGGGAGGTAGAACCCTTCCGAGTCAGGGGTGAATTAGTGCTTAGGGTAGTGGTGGGCTTCCAAAGGTGCCATCTTTGCGAAGAATGGACTGGATCACTGCAGGTTTTGATGGTGTTTTTGTAAAAGTAGTGTCCTGGCTGACTTCCAGCTTCATTAAGGTGGAATGGGAAGAGCTGACAGCTCCGTGCATCTCCCACCTACTTTCTGCTGTCATTGGTAGAAATAGCCAGTGAAGGGAACATGTTTTCTTTCCCCGTGCAGAAGCCTCAGTTCAGGGTGGAGGTGCTTTTCTTTGACTTCACAGGAGGCTTTGATGATGTGCCAAGCTTAAAAAAAAAAAAAAAAAAAAAAAAAAAAAAAAAAGAGAGACGCTATTTTCCTACTATATTGTGTGTCTTAGATCTGATGAGAAAAAATGATTTTCTTAAATTTCATGGGATGTTTGTGGGATTTGATCCCTGGGTAATAGCATGTGGTTTTAGGGCTCTGCATGTCTCATTAGTTTTACATAACCTCTTGCTCTTTCCTGATACCACATCCCCCAAACTTTTCATCTTTCTCCCACTTATGTTCCTATGGCTTGTGCTGTCACCACCCACCCACCCCATTTGCGAGAACATCTTCCCATTTTAGTAGTAAACAGACACCTACTTTTTCTTTCTTCAGGAACTGTCTTTATAACAAATCCTTCCTTTAAGACTTCTGTTGGTAAATCACTTGGATCTGTACAAATTTGATGTTAGACTTTCAAGAATCTAGTGGTTATCTGTTATGTACTATGCTGTCAGCACATTTAAAGACCTAAAAATATTTTATTAATATTGGGCTATAACACAGTTCAGTAACAGTGTCTACACAACAAGGAGCAGAGCATGTTATAACACATTTGGGACACAATGTCCCAGTCACAGTACATTTCGTGGTGTGGTCAATCTATACTTTCCTTGGGGAAGGAAATAAATGTGAACAATGTACTGTACAGAGCTGAGGATTTTGCTGGTACTGGGTAAATTGCAAAACAATATAACTGCTTCTCCAGCACTAATGATCAGAGCCATCCCTAATTATGCTAGTGCCTCAGGCAAAGAATTTTTATAGTGTTGCTACTCCAGCTTGAAAGACCACACTATCCGCATCCTAATGCAGCCACGGCTATTGCCTGGCTGACTTTGAGAGCCCGCTTCTTATGTGGCATCATGGTATCAGCACACCTTGTCTGAGGCTGCCGAAGTCTCTTATAGGTAAGGAGGTTTCTGTTGGGGGCAGAAAGATGTATTAGCCCTAATTTTGAAGCAATTACAACTGAGCATGAGAAAACTGTTTGTTTCTACTTCACTTAGCAAAATGCAATCAATTCCATATTTTATGTGAAACAATACTCTAGATGACATCACAAAACCAGCCTAATGCCTGCAGTCCTGGGCAGATTTGGTTGGAGACAGATTTTCCATGTAGCCATTTTGTACAGCCTCAGGACACAACCAAAAATCCCAGCTCTTTTGAAGGCAGAGAATAAATAACTTTAAATTTCTCCCATTGAATTTCAACATGTTTCTTTTATTGCAAAACTTGGATTTTCATGCCCTTATTTGAATTGTACATTAAAATCTGTTACTTGCCAGCATCCCACCCACATATAGTACTACGTCTCATGGAAGTCATCACTTAGTTGGAAATGTGTGCACCATATGCATACACTCAACTCCAAAAGTAGCACCCAAGGGTTTTTTAAACTCAGCCCATAATCTACAGACACTGTAAGAAAAATATAAAAGATAAAAGAGAATATTTTAAGATGCTATAAAATGTTTTAGAAACTATTTTAAACCTCTCTCTGTTATAAGGAATCTGAGGAACATTTACTTTTCTCCTCAAACAGGAGAAAAGATAGGAGACTGTCCAAAAACTTTTGCAGGCATTTTTATTGTGTTGCAGGAATAGGAAATGGGAGGTTTGGAGTGAGCGGGGGGTGGGGGTGGTGTTTGTTTTCCCAGTTAGAGATATCTAAAAGTTTGGAATCCTTATGAATAATATATACATTGACATGTTGCTGGTTGGATGATATTAAAATAGCACTGTGTGGAAGCTCCTAATTACATATCCCTATTATAACTATGCCATTTAAAAGAATGCTGCATATAATGCTGATGATGATACCTTTCACTGCAATTATTTTTGCTTAACAGGGAAGGGTTTCCTAGCTGTACATAACATTTCTGCAACCTGCTTTGGGACCCACCGTAGACTGCTGTTTTCTGACAGAGGGCAAGCTGTCCTGGAAAAATGGCTTTCCCTTTCTGACACTGTGCATTACATGGGAGGTTGTTATTCTTTTGAAAATGACTTAAATATTACAGAAAGGACTCAAAAAAAAAGGACATTTATAAAAGACTGCACAAACAAGAAGAGGCAATGTGGGTATCAAATATCTGCATTGTGGATAGTTCTGGTTGGGTAACATTTTATATCCTGTTGGCTCAGATCTGTATGACTATGCAAGGTAAAAGGTGAGGGAAAGTCAGGTGAGTAGCGTTAAACAATGTTCACTTTATTTTGATAGCTGGGTGTGCATCTTCTGTTTGAAGCAAGAGATCAAAAACTAATGCCATCAACATATCAACCTCTTCCACCCCTTTACTTTGTGTTGCTACTTAAAAAAAAGCCAAAACAAACCCATGACACGAAAAAAGAGAAATTCACTTCAGGAGATGGAAGGAGCTGGGGTCAGCGCTAAAAAACATTCAAAATGTTTTGGTAATTAATGGCCTCAGTAGTAACTGGTGCCAACCATACTGGTGACGTGGGCTGAGCTTACTGCTCACCGCTCGTGCTCTGGAGAGGCTTTTGGTCTTTGCTGAAACCTTTTCTCTCCTCATTTTATCTCCCTCAGTCACTTTGTACTTGTTTATGTGTTTTTGCTGTTCCAGGCAATAGCTCGTTATTTAATCAGTAACCCGTTGTTGTTGTTGTTCTTTGTTTTGTTTCATTTCTTTGTTTAAGGGCACACTCGCCCATGTCATTTGTCTACTTGAAACTGAGGGGGGAAAGTTTCTTCTCCTTTTTTCCAAGTTTCATGATTTTGGTGACTCTCTAGCAACCCCGCTGGTGACAGTCACCTATGCAGTCATTAAGTTTGTCAGTTTTCAAGTAAGAATTTCCAGGTAGTTACTAATTAAATCCCCCAAATGATCAGGCCTTGTCTGAAACTTATTTATACAAAAAGCACATCTCATAGACAGCTATTACAATTAAAATATTACATATATTAAAATATAGCCAAATGCACTTAGAACAGATGTAAGTACAGACGTTCAGATCATAGATGAAGGGTTTGGAAGAATTTGTTCTTAAAAGACGATTGCTCTATAGCTGCTTGCTACAGCCCTTGTGCATCCCCTCCTGCGGCACTGGTACCCATTGCTGGCAGGCACAGTGCAGGGAAGAAATCACCTCTGGATGGATTCTGGGTAGGGATTCCTCTGTTCCCAAATCTGGTATAATACACGTCTTGGTTTATATTCCTGTGGCTTGTGAAAGGTGGAGAGCTCCTGGAAGGGTGTAAGCCTGGAGCAAGGGAGGGAGGTGACCGGTTCCTGATGCCTCTGCTGTGGCCCTCTGCAGGGCCGTTGCTCTTCAGCCCCTCTGCCCACCTTGGCAGCCAGCCCTGGCTGTGCTTGGGGGATGCTCATGGCATCAGGGAGGGGGCACATCCCTTTCCCTGCAAAGATCCTGCTGCAAAGGTCAATGGGGCTTGAGTGACACTTGGTGTCTCCAGAGATCACAAGGACTCCAAAGCATTGGATAAAGCTTCTCCACTGTCTGCTTAAACTACCTCCTGGGCAACCTTATGCCTGAGGAGGATCACAAAATAGAATCCTAATACCTCTCAGGAGCTGATAAATTAACTTCAAAGTTAAAAAAATCCACAATGGATTTTTCTTATTAAATAGATGGATGCTTTTTATGAACTCTTTGTTAGAATGCTGTTTTTTGGCATTCCTACTATAGGAATTACTGGTTGCTCCACTTATTGATCTTTTGTTTAGTAACATCACAAGAGTGTTGTGGGTAATGTCCATTTTGTTCCTGAAGTTGTAGTTGGCTTGTACCTGGAAAGGTAGACAGGAACCAATAGTTCCCTGGCCTAGTGCTGGCTTTAACATATTATTAAGTGGTTCTGATTTTCCAACTTAAATTAAAACTAGGTCAAATTCAGAGGCCTTCAGATGAGGAAGAGAGCTCAGTGTGCAGGGGTGGCAGCTATGCCAGAGCAAGAGCCACCGCCTCTTGCCAGGGCAAGGGGCAGCCCTGCCCTGTGGAGACC
The DNA here is from genome assembly GCF_000687185.1 of Egretta garzetta. Taxonomy (NCBI): domain Eukaryota; kingdom Metazoa; phylum Chordata; class Aves; order Pelecaniformes; family Ardeidae; genus Egretta; species Egretta garzetta. Next base: position 4,017,602 of record NW_009259719.1, read on the forward strand.
CCCTTGGAGTGCCCGAGCTTTGCACACCTCTGACCGAAGGGAAAGGGAGCTGCGTTTTCTCAGAACTGCTGACATCCAGGCCCCTGTTTCTGCTGATTCAAGAAACAAAGTAGCAGGACAGACTATAGAGGCTCATTTGAATATATACTATTAACACTATATGTTACAAAAATTAGGATGCACCTTTCTTATGCAAACAAATTCTAAACCTGGATATTTTAATCTCTCTTTAAGTTGTTTTTCTTATTGAGAAGGTAAATTCTTGATTAATGATTTGCACTCAGTTTATGTAGTTTGCTTAAGTGTTTTCAAATTGAAAGGTACTGGAGCTTCTAAGCTGTATGTAGAAGCTTCCTTGCCATGATGTTATTACCAGCTGTCTACATTTTATGGGCTTTTTGCTCTATCTCACTAGTAGAAATCCTGAGGGTGCTCTCTGCGGAATTTTGTGTATTGATCCAAATGTTTTGATTTTCTTTTTTTTATGGTGAACTTTAAAGTAATTTGTATAATTGCTGTGGTCTTGGACTACATAAATATTTGACATTGGCCAGAGAAATTTGTGAAGTGGGGAGCATACTCATCTTTCAGCTAGTTGCCATGATGTGACCCTTAAGAGTCACTGCAGTTCCTGCAGGGGTACAGGCTCAGTTACAGGTGAGCCATGCTTGACTTGGAAGAACCAAGTCAATACGGGTCCACAAATAGTGTATGTCTACCATGTCTGCATGCCTCTGCTCATAACTGCTTTGGGGGTCTGGATTGGTTGTTTTAGCTGCTCTAAAGCATACCAAGTGATACTAGAGACTCTGGGGACTGTTTCAGCAGGTGGGAACCCCGTTAGCCAAGGAGATGACCTTTTTCTTGGAACAAAACAAGTGCCAGGGCCCAACAGTGTTGTATCAGGAGATCTGGTACCCGCCCAGCACACCACCTGGCATCTGGGTATACAGTCCTCTTAAGTCCTGATGCAGGCGTGAAAGGTAAATTGTGGCTCTTTTGCTCAGTGCTGAGCACAGCCCACTTTCTGAGCAGCAGAGAACACAAATATATTGCAACAACCCCATGGGCACAAGGATTGTGCTTTGTCCAAGTCTGTACCATGACTGTCATGCTGCAGGCTCCACTTAGGCTGGTGCCTTGTTCTTTTGTAGACATGGGACATCAGGGGATTAATTGGAAGCAAGTTTGGTTATTTCTGTGAGAAAATAGCATAGTCACAGATGAGTGAAAGATCTGATGTATGTTAAAGCTCCCATTGAGAAATGGCGTATTACAACTGACTTAATTTGAGTACAGGAATTTGGAGGAAATGTACAAGGAAATACATATAATATATCAAATTATGTATGCCATCCATGGGGAAAATTTCTTAAGCACTGAAGTCTATATACTTACTGCATTGCTTTTTCTTAAGAAAAAAGTTACGTTTTCTTTCTAACACATGGTGCTGTATTTGGATTGCTTGTGTTCTTTTTGGCATACCCCAATCTGTGCACTCTTTTTTTCAGCAGAGAATTAGCCTGATTAAGAAGCAGGGTTCATACCCTTATATATTCCTCTTCCACTGGAAATGAATTATATTTTTAACGCTGTATTTATTCTTACCCTATTTACATAATTGGAATTTTTCAGTAATATTTTTATTGCAGAAAGAAAGTGAGACATTGAGTGTTTTGGCCAAATTAGCCTACTTCATGTTAGTTTGGCTAGCATGTTAATTTTCTCAGTTTGATCTGAAATAGCAATTACATCATGATGAAAGTCAAGCATAGGTTTTGTCTATACATTGCTTGTGTTTATTAGTGAGTTTGGTGTGTGGGGGTTAAATATTATTTTCATTTGATTTATTATTATTATTTATGGCACAGCTCTTTTTGACTGTATGCATATATGTGTATGCATATAAACACACACATATGTTATATAAAAGATGGCAGTGTGTGGTAGTAAATACATTTCTTGGCATGAACTTGGAATGTCAGCAATATTCATGAGTAGCAAATTTAATTCTTGCCAAGCTAACATAAGAAGATATGCAAATATTTCACGTTATATATAGTTGGTTTATGGGCTGCTATCTGCACATGTGTTCTCTTTATACTGCTTTTGTTGGGAGAGAGATAACTTTTTCTTCAAATTAAAAATCTGAACTAAAATTCTGTGTAGCCAGGGGAAGCTGCCATCCGATGACTGGTCTTCTTCCTGAAGAAATCCTTCCTGTCGGTGATGGAAATTAGCTCAGCTGAGGACAAAGAAAAATGGGGACAGAGTTTCTCTGCTGCTTCCTGAGGTCATATCAAAGTCCAAGCCTGTAAATACTTATGTATGTATTTAACTTTAGTACTTTGAGTACTCTTAATGATTCAAATGAGATTCCTCACGGCAGAGCAGTTAATCATGGGAAAAAATGTTTGCAGGTTTGGGTCCCAAGGCTGTTTTTCCTCTTCAGCTGCACCATTTCAACTTTTTTTCTATTCTCTTATAGCCCTCATGTGTGGGAGTAGTATGTAACGATCAGGTCATACCATGTCTTACAAAGCAATACCAAAATATTTTCACATGTAGAAGAAGTGATTATTTTTCTTCTCGGTGTCCATTGTTGATCTAAATATCCCTTTTAATTCAACTGCTTTAAAACATTGATTAAATATATGGGAGAATGGTAGAAATCCTAAATGAAAATTGCAGGATGGGGACACTCATTACAGGAGAATGAAATACAACATGTTATTATGATGAAGTGGCTGGTTTAATTCTTTATTTTTAAACACTCATTTAACTCTACTGTACTGTCATATATTCTTTAGGAAAAAATGTTAATGCTGATTTAATATGCATGTAGTAATCAGAATCTTGCAAGCCATTTGTGATGTTTGGGTTGATAGGACCCAGCTGTTCGATGGCATTTATAGGTATGCTTAATGCAAATATTTAATCCTGGTTCATCTAAAGATGGTCTATTAAAAACCAAAATGAAACATGGTGGATAAAATAGTAACATTTCCTCCCTTAAATATATCAGATAATGTACTCTTAATTTAGGTGCTTGTGTTTCAAAATTTTTTTTTTTTTTCAAATGTAAGTAGCGTTTTAAGGGAAATGCAGTGCTTCTATTCTCCTGTGTGTTGCACTGCAAGAGGTTTTGCGTGTCGTTGTGGTAGGTAGCACAGTGCTAGAGCAATTGGGCTGCCACTTCAAATTAGCTTTTAAGTGCTTTTTAATATCTCTTGGAAATTAAGGAAAAAAACGGGGATTTTGTGATTTGCATCTTGATTAACAGGACTGTGTTTTTGTAGAATTTATGAAATGCTTCAGTTTAATATTAAAGTTTGTTTCATCAGATATTTATTTGGAGAATTGCTGAGAAATGTTGCACACGCCTTTTGGGTTATTTTAAATGGATAGATTTGTTTTAAAAGAGGTTTTAATCTTTATCACATCTGTGGTGGATTTACTACACTTCCTGTAAAACGTTTTCTAAGGTAATGAATATAACATTAACAAAGCCTACTTTTTATGTGCCAGTCAGCATTACTTGATTTTTTCCCCTCTTATTCCATTAGCATTTTTTTGCCTTTTCCTAAAATATTTATACTTGAATACAATTTAAAAAGTAAACTAGATGAGAAATATTTTAAAGTGAACCATCAATGTTACTTGGGTAGTAATATGAACTATAATATTTCTTCAATTTTGATCCATGTAAGCATCCATGTAAGTTTCTAGCAAAGTTTTTAAAATCAAAGAAAAGAAAAATGGGTATAGGCATTATTACCTGTAATTTAGAATAGCCTTGTGCTTTGCATTCTGCTTATGTCTCTATCTTTTCCAAGAATATATATTAGTCATTTCTGTATACCTATTTTATAAATGCAGGTAAGAAGAATACTACGTATGCAAATAATTTTACGTTGCACATGCTTTTTTAACTATTCTTATAATCCATCTGGATAGTTTTTAAGGGTCAGTGCAGAATATATATTCTTTATATGCAGCTCTTTGTACTAGAGTGAAATATTGCTCTTTTGCACTTGTCCAGAGTTGTGGTGGCCTGAGTTTTCTGCCATTACTTTCCCATCTGGAAATTCAATGCACCTTCCCATGGGCTGCCTCTTCCCCACTGAGCAGCTCAGAAAGGTGCTAGTGGGGGGAATTGGCCATTTTCCTGTTGCTGCAGAATGGCATGCTGTGATTTAAATAATCCATCCTTGAAACTTGGAGCTTTCCTTTTTGGTAATAGATTATTCCTGAATGAACCTTAATGAGAGTGCTGGCAGGTAGTTAACAGCAGCAAAGGCAATCTTTCTCGGTATATGTCAGAGCCATAAAGTTTAGGAAGGTAAACTATAATGAGGTTTTTTGTCTTATCTGCAAGGTGAAAATGATAGGAATAGAAATGAATGAATTTGAAGACCTCATGGACTACTGTTTATTTATATGATAAATGTTGCAGCTTGTGTCACATGTCAGTGGAGGAGTCATTTTTCCTGGACATTTAAGAAGCCGTTTCACCTCACCCTTAAGCCTGAGCTCAGATTTAGCTGTTGCTGCTAAACCTGGTACCTCCCCCAGATCCAGTGTTTAACAAGTGCTGTGAATCCAGTTCCAGGAACTGTTCACATTTGAGTGTTTGCTGACAAACTTTTCTTCCGCCGTGTATTTTCCCTTGTGCCAAGCACAGCCATCACCTGCGGTTGCCCCCATTAATGCTGAGAAATGTCATCATGAGAGAGAGAATAATGCCCCTGCCTTTGGTAGGATTGCCCTATCTGCCTGGGCTCAGGGTTAGACGCCAAAATGGCTTTTCCATGTGCAGCGGGCGGAGGGGAGGCGGGTACTTTCCCTGGCCTGCTGGGGCTGGGGCAAGTGGCTCCTGCAGAGCGGCTGGAGCGGAGATGTGCCGGGGCCTCACTGATGCCCTGCGGGGCAAGCACCGGGCCCCGGCCTGTGCCTGCTGGTTAATCTTCCTCCTCCCCTGCAGCAGCTCTGGGTCTTCCATAGCCGGGCTTGAGTGGCCCAGGTTGTACCCTAACCCAGGCCCTGACAAACACCCTGAAACCTGCACTATCAAACCCAGATTTTTGGCAAGTTGAACTGCAGTGGCAGTAAAGTTAGCTGTCCGTAAGTATTGCAAAGCTCTGCGTGCAGCTTGGCTCAGTTTTGTACTTGTTAAAGCTTTCTCAAAGGGTGTTTTGGGTTGAATTCTTCTTGGGACTTGGACTAATATGGGAGTGAAGACAAGATGCCTCAGACAGGGCAGTGACAAATGCAAAAAGAAACAGTGAAAAATGAGGAGACAAGGATCTTAAGGAAAAATCATAATAAACATCACATACAGGCTACCCACTTATGCCAGCTCAGCTTTCGGGGTGTTTTTCTAGCCTCTTTTAATATATAGCACAGGCTTCCCTTCAGTTAGGAAAAACATTAAAAATATATTAATCATCCTTAAACAAAAAAACATGTGTTTGAATGACAGGGGAAAAGCGTGCAACATCAAAGTAGATGTTTCTGAATTTTGAATACCCCCTCCGTACCCTTCTCCTGAAGTAATTCCTAAAATTTACAAAACGTCCCTGCGATCCCCAAGCCAGGCACTGGTGCGTGAGCCACGGTGCGTGGCACCCAGGCTCCAGCCAGCCTGCAGGGTCAGGTTACCTGTGTGTACTGGTGTTTGTGAGATGATGCCCCCACTTCTTACCCTCTCTGGGCCTAAATAATACCAATTTAGCAAAGAGTTCTTGTGAAGAGGACTGTGTTTTGTCTTGTAGCAAATGAAATGGAGTAGCTGTGCTTTCGGAATGAAGAGGCAGTGTGACCTTTTAGCTTGCCTTTTATGTGGGGAGTTGTTCGAGAGCATTCAGTGACGGAAGGGACAAGAATGCAGCAGGGTAACGGGAACAAACCTATTCGCATGCAACTTGTGGGTATCTAAACAAGCTGAATTGCAGCTGTAAATGTAGAGAAGTTGCTGTATGCACCAAAACTGTTCTTGTTCACCAGGCACAGGAAGGTCTTTGTTTATGCAACATTAGAACAAACCAGGATTAGAAACCCAATGTTTTTAGCACTGGAAAAAGGTGAGTGGTCCCTATTCAGCAAGCTGACTAGCCAAGGCTTTGCACAGTGGCCTGTATTAAGTGTAACACCCTGATTTAGAAAGACTTAAACATACATTTTAGCATGCATTTTATCTTTATTTTCTGAATAGAGATTCAGAAACTATGTGGGATTTTTAAACAGCTGCTGCGCTGGTGTTCTTGAGCAGGACATGCTGAAGATGCTTTCTGAAGTAGGTGCCAATCATACTGTCAGGGAGAAGAGAGGGGAAGAAGCAGAAAACTGAGAGGAAAAAAAAAAAAAGGATTTTCAGGATAGAAAATATACTTACTCTCGCATGCAAATCAAGAGATATCCTCTCATGTCAGAATAATTACCTCAAATTGAGATTACTGTACTCAACAGATATTGCACTTGGGAAAAATGCACAGGCTGATGTCTGAGGAACATGCTATTGAGTTGACTGTAAAAGAAAACAGATTTTGAGCATTTCTGCTTACTTTGGTGGTTATCATCTGGTTGATACAATGTTTGTCTGAGAGAGAACCGTTTTGAGAAAAGGGCCTCTGAGCTAGTTTAAGGCGAATATTTGATGTGACTGGAATGAGACATTCATGTGTGAAATGAACAACGAGGTCCTGTGTTTATAAGGAAGGAGAGTCAGTTAAATAAGACATCAGAGCGAGTAAATGAGGCTACGGGGATCACTGGTCACTTTGTGGGTGCTTTCCACCCAGGCATGAACCACAGCAGCCCTTGGAGAGTCTCCTCCCGTCCCAAAGGGAAGGAGCTGCACCATGGCAGCTTTGTGGCAATTTATGTGCAATTGTTAGAGGAGACAAGGTCAAAAAGCTGTATTTTACCCTGGGAGCAGAAGTGATGAGCAAATGGGGGAGTTAATTCCTTAGCCTTGAGATATCCCAATCTCTGGGAGCTTCCCATTGGTGTGAAAGGACCCTCTGAGGTGGGTAACAGACTCCTGCAGAATATTGCTTTTTCTGTGATGCTCCTCTGGCAGAGATCAAAGCAATCAGCACCCAGTCCTCCCCCGGTACTACAGATCTGCAAGCCACTGTGCAGAGAAACATCCCCTTTCGCTGTTTCGCTTTTCTGAGATGTGCAGAACTATTCTTAGAATTCCCGTTTTTGGCCTCATTATCTACTTTGTCTATCTATCTTGTATTGTAGCACTTTATTTTCCTTGAGCAACATATTAAACATGCCAACATATCCAGCACAGCTAATTTGCAGACCAGAAAACTTGTTTTAAGCACCTTCTAATCTCTCGGAAAAAGCCTCCGCTTTATTTTCAGTAGCAGAGACAGTCTGTGAGGAGCCCAGGTCTTTCATGTATCAAATCCTGCTCTGCAGCACTACTTGTTTCACATCTGATGTACTGATCTCTCACACAGGACTTGCAAGAGTGGATACAATTCCCTGAACTGGAGGCTGCTGGACTGCTTGGGTGGTGTTGGAAGTTTGTTTTTAAACACGATGAAAACAGAAGTCCTGCTTACCCCTTTCTCAAGTGTCATCTCAGCAATCATAAGAAATTTCTGAAAGACGCACAGCCAAGTGGCCAGGGAGCAGCGGCTGCATGTTCTGGCTGCCTCTCCCTCCCCTGGCTGCCTCTCCCTCCCCTGTGAGCTGATTGTGAGGAAGAAGTGAACCTTGGGCCTGTTTTTTTGAAAGTATAATAGGTGAAAAAATGAACTAGATACACTAATGGAGGCTGAGTCCTTCAGGGGCTGTTAAAATCTATGGTCCAGGTACAGCCACCTTTTGACTGGAAGTTCAGAGGGGAAATGTTGGAGGGAGTACCACTGCACACTCATCTATAAGCGTATCTCCAGATGATCCCTTCCTGTCCTCTCTTGTCTGCTAGGGGCTGCTGTCAGATGCAGAATACAGAGCTGGATGAATCTTTGATCCCATCCAGTACTGACAGTCTGATACGAAAAGCTTGGGTCTTGCCTTCTTAAGGAGGTAAGTAAGTTTCTGCCAAAAAAATTGAAGAGGCCACTCACACTATTTGAAATACACATCTGTGTTTACCATCCTCCTGGTTATGTGTTGTAGAACATAACAGGACATATGTAGAACATATGTGTTGAGAGCACCAGGAACTCAAAACCTGTGCTGCAGGGCATAGTGCATGCAACAATGGGTCTAAAAATTCCCATAACTCATCCAGTATTATCTGCCACTCCTATCACCTTGTTCAGCCCCCAAAGAAGACAAAGATAAATTGCTCTTTTCTCTCTATGCTAATTGGAGTGATGAAGGAGATAGCTAGTAAAATCTACTGATAAGATTTAGTAAGAGGTGCCAACAATTCCCAAGAAGATGTGGAGCATAAAATGTAAAGCTTTTCCCAGAACAGCAATTTCTAGCCACACTGCTAATTCTGCAAGACAAATGCAAGAGAAACACTTACTCTTTGCTCTCTACAATAGACTTCAAACATGGTGCAGACCTCCTTTACTCATTGGGCATGGGCAGGGACATTGCTGTCATGTCAAATTTGTCCCTCACAGCTATAGTATGTTTTACTTTCTAATTTATGGGTTGTCATTTGTTATGCAATTTCCCTGTTTCCAGACCTTCCGCATAGGTCTCATTACTAATGAGCTCATTTTGCCTGAAGATAGGTATTGATAAATGCCGGGCAGGCAGCAGGCTGCCCTTTATAGTGAAGCTCCCTCCCAATAAAAGCTGTAATGGCAAAACCTCTTTGAAGCAGATGTATTGTAGACTCAAATGGGATCAATATGTTCTGCTTAGGCTGAAGACAGCTAGACTTACACTGAGAGAAACAGAGGTGAATTCCAAAAGAGATGTTCCAGGTCTCGTATAATGGGGATTATGAGACCACTGAGCCATGTAAGATATTTTAAAGCCTATTCAGCAAGCTTGCTGGCAAGGCTGCTGCACAATCAGGTATCAAAAGGCCAATGGTGCGGAGTTTGCCCTGATAACTTCCTTGTTTACTGTGATATTGCATACAGGGGTATCCACAAGAGCTTTGGAGAATGCTACATAAGCAGTCCTCTGCCTGCCCTGTCTACGTGTGAATCACCTTTCCTGTGGCGTTCCTGTCAAAATCAGAGCCTGCCACTAGCGGCTCATTTTCCATGAGTGATGAGGCTTAGAAAGGAAGATATAAAAAGAGTTAATGGAAGCAGGGGGACGTTTCTGAGTCAGTTGGCCGTGTCAAGTTTGAATGGGGCTTCCCAAACATAACTTCAATATTTAAGTGAATTAACAAGGAGCTGTAGAAGCAATGAGCGATAAGCACCGTGTTCGGCTGTCACATTGTGGTGTTGATCATAAGCATGTTGGAAGGACTGTACCAATTTCCTTTCCATACTAAAAAATGCTAAAATACCAAACTTGTTTTTTTTAAACTTGTGAGATAAACTCTAACTGCCTATTTTTTTTTCTTTTTTTGCATTGATTTTACTCATCCTCTCAGTACTCCTCTCCTGAGACATGATCTAATTCTACCTGCTTTCCTGACGGTAAATGAAAACATCTTGGGAATGCAGCATGGGCACAGGCACAAACTTTAAAAGCAAGGAGTGATCAAGGACAGCATTGGCTAACCTCTGAACAATTTCTAATTAGCTTTCAGTTATCTTTATAGAGTGCAAGCTGAATGATAAAGAGTAATTATTCATACAGAGGCCACATAATTTAGACAAATAACTTGTAAAACATAGTAATCAGGCTGCACTGTGCTCTCTCTTTTACTGAGAATTCATATTTGGAATCATGGGGAGGATTCTTCTGGTTTAAAAAGGGGGAAAGATGTAAGCTATAGGAATTAGAGAGGAAAAAACATAATAATTCATCCAGTTATCTAGATAAACCCTGGCTGAAGTGGCGTTCTTTCCTTGAAGCATTACTGAGAAGAGCTGGCATTGCCACCACGAAAGCATTATGTGAAGGAATTGCTGCACAGTTCATTTGCCCTCAGTACATATTGCAAGAGCCACCAGACCTCCAAGTTCAGTGCAGAATTTAACCACTTCTTTCCCTGGGATATGGCATGTATTTGTCTGAGTCCTACATAATTCATTTTTCCTCTCTGGGGTTTTAAATATCTCTAGGTCCTTTCTGACGTTTGTAGCACTTCCTAATTAATGTGCTGTGCATATTTAGTTAATATGTGCTGTGTGCTCCCTTTAGATATTATTAATAAAGATGTTAAATAAAAAGGGTTCTAGCATTTATCCAGCAGTCACTTGCTGTTTGCCTTCTCGCCCTTACAAAGACATTTATGACAACGCACTATACCCATGGAATTTTTTCTCTTGCCTAAAATTCTGCTGCTATATCAGTCTTGGTGAATTCTAACAGAATCTTCCCCAAATTACATTAAAGAGTCTGATATTAAGAATCTGGACTTTTGTATATAACTGGATTTTTTAAAACCGAATTGAACTAATGTAATTGGTTTTGCTAGCTTGTATAAAGCAGTGTAACTATTTTCCCCACTCACAAATTTGGTTGCTGCTGACTATCATGTGTCATCATGGCAAGGCTCTTTGTTTTCTATTTTGGCTGTTTGTTTCATTGTTTTCTAAAGGCAGATTTATTGCACCATACCTGCATCTTTTCCCTCCCTTTCAATGATTAGCAATACCTTTGCTTTCCTGTCCCTTTCCCCACAACTTGATGCCAATTCCTGCTCTGAAATACTGAAGTATTTTTTCTGTTCTAGCAAATACTAATTCTCAATATTAGTGCACTATGCTTGGAAAAGGATACTACCGTATTAAAAAATTATTAATGTGAAATTATTCTCAGAAAGGAATTATTCATTCAGAATTTTAATATGATCAGTTAGTTTTGTTTCTGAATATGATCAGATCTGGTTTAGCATTCAAATATACATAGAGAATGAATCTATTTATGATGTTCCTGAGATCACGCACTGCAAGTGAACTGTTTTTTAGATTTTTTCATCAGTGCAATCAAACCTTTTAAAGGTTTTTTTCATGAATGCAATATGATGAAAAATCCTGGGAAAATGGAGTGGTGTTTGAGGATGCAAGTATGGTTTAGATGAACAGTGAAAATACTTGTAGCGTAAGCTGGGTTTTCACTATGTTAAGGGAACCGGGGACTTTACATAAACTCCAACTAGCACAGAATGTGGCTGCCAGGTTTCTTATGAAAAGGAGACGACAGGAGCACATTTGATTTATTTTGAAAATGTATTGGCTGCCAGTCAAATACCATACTGGTTTTGAAATTGCTCTCCTTGTTTGTAAGGTGTTATGTAGTCCCAGCCTATCTCTTTGACAGTCTTTGTCCTCACATTCCTGGTCAATCTCTGTGATTTACTCGGTTCTAAGAGTCCTCTAAAGACCAGAGACTTTAATTTCTTACTGATAGTTTCATATACAGAAGATACTAAGATTGTCCCTGATTTTTGCTGCAGCCCTGACGCAGAGAATTTCACTGACCCAGCTGAGCGGTCACTTTGATTTGCAGTTGAGCACGCTGTTAAATGGCTCGTTGAATTAATCTCTCAGTATCACATTGTCTTCAGTATTTTTGCAATGTACAGAATGAGAAAAGAATCAGGCTTTTGCTTGTTTGAAAGTTAAATACAATGTGGTAACTTCTTTTTCCAGTTTAGCTCTTCTGATGCATTGATTATACATTTAAAAAAAAAAAAACAAAACCCACCAGAAAAACCCCCAAACCGCTGAGGGTTAGTCTTCTGTGCCAGTCATTGTGCAATAGTTTCATGACAGCTGGTAGAAACACTTCTTTTTGTCTCATATAAAAGACTTCATCTGATTTTTAATTTTTTTTTTTTCTTTCAGTTACCATGCAGGAAATGCAGTTCATTACAGTTTTTTATTTTTTTAAAATTTAATGTCAGACATGCTTGTGAATTTGTTTTCCCACCATAATTTTTTTCTCCTTTTGTTTGTTGTTTTATGTTTTTTTTTCCCTTTGCTCTCCTTTTTTGCCTCTGCTTTCTATAAAGTTCTCCAATCATGATTTTACATGTCAAAAATGCCTCTTTCTGCCTTCCCACTCACACATACTGAGAAACATTCCAAACTTTTGATAAATTAGAGTGGTAATGTTGTAATGCTCCGCATTTTACCATGTTTCTTCAGCTTTAGAAAAGAATTTCAACTCTTTGGAGTGTGCAGCTCTTAGCATGACAGAGTGATGGGGTGGGGGAGAGGCGATTAAAAAAAAAAAAGGAGGTGATGTATCTTCCTCAAGGACCTGCACCTATGTATCAGCTTTTTCTTTTCTTTTTCTTGAAGAAACTTTTCTCTAAAAAGGTAAACTCACCTTGCTGTCTCCACTAAAAAGGTGGTGGTTGGGACTGGAAACTGTTGGTTTATTTTTACAACCAGTTTATGTTTATTTTCTCCAAGTCACTAAGGCATTTGATTTATTCTTTTTTTTTCCCACAAGGATATAATCTTCCTACTGTTGTTTAATGTTTTACAGTTTAATTAAGTTCATTCCATAATTTGAAAACCACGAATAGGCGTTTTTTCAAACTCAAATATGATGGTGGCTTAGGATCAAATAAGCCACCGCTAGTGCCACCCACTACCACCCACTACTGTGACCCAAAGGGGACATGCAACCTGTACACCTGTGGTGCCCCAGCTCCTGGGCGATGCCTCTGTTAACTCCTGATTTCCAGATTTTTGAACTTGTGAGATGATTTTCTGAGGAGATGGATTTTCAACACTACCAACTTTAAAAAACCCTCAAAAAAGGATCCAATTACTCGGTAACCCTTTTATAGGCAGGTACTGTGCAGAAAAGAATGAGCTATTTAAGGTTGTGCTACTGATTAAGTGCATGGCAAAATTAAAGTAAGTGCCCTCTGCAGATTATTGCTTTGCATGTAGAATATAGTTCTACAAAAGTAATAATAATGAATCCCTGCTTTCCTTTTTGCCTGACCACCAAAAATGTTTTCTCTCCCTGGGGAGACAGACCAAGATACTTAGCCAAGGGTGTGTTTTATTTCTCTCAGTACTTCTGCTGCTTTTTTTCTTAAACCAATATGGTGCATACTCATAGTTTTTTATAAAGTACAAAATACATATAAACATAGCTGTGCGTAGTTACAGTTTAAGCCAGGTTTCTTTCCAAGAGCTTCTGTTCCTTTCTCTCCCGCTCTTATTTTTATTTTTTAATTTTTGTTGGACAGATTGTCCTTGCTTTATTCTTCTTTCAACACTACGTAGTAAAGCTTCTGTCCAATTTATCTTTTGTTTAAGATGTGTGCATGAGTTTCATACTTACACTAAAGAGCCAATTAATGGTGCTGACTTCTTTACACAACCATGTCAATACCTCTTATTTCATATTGGCAATATCCCTTCCATGTTACGCTTATTCCTTCACTGAGCAGCTGTAATTTTGCTAATTTACTAAGCTTGGCAATGTGCACAAATGAAGGGAAGGATGAGGCACTGCAGAGCATTTCTACTTGTGGTCAAACTGGAATATTCAGAGCTCTTCTGGGCAAAATTTGAGTGCTTTGGGGGTAAAACAAACAAACAAACAAGCAGAATCATTGTAGTTTTTGTTTTTCCAGATCAAAATTAGGAGTGGTTTGCCTTTGGGTCTTGTTTCATTTGAACTTGCAACAAGTGGGGTGGAGCAGGGAGAATTATATGAAATAAGCCTGGCTTTGGCCAATTTCTAGATTAAAAGCAAGTGAATGAGCTAATGTCCTGCATCAGCAAGTTTTCATATTACCTTACTTTAGGTTTGTCAAGTGCTTATACTCCTTGCCTCAAATTTTCTCTTTGAATCCTGTATTGTCTTCAACCCACCTCAACAATGATATGCCTGGCCATATCCCAAAGACAGCAGCAGCCTCTCCCAGGATGGGATGCCAGGATGGGAAAACAATAAAGAAAATCCAAACATGCAAAGAAAGTATTACTAGCTTTCTTAATGCACGCTTTTTGCAAGCAAGTAACCAGTATTTACAAACAGGAAAAAAAAAGCCTTACAAAATACTATCTAGATGCTAATGCTTTTGCTCCCTTTTTGGGCTGCTTAATACATAGTAAAGATCGTCTTCTGCACAAGCTCCCTTTGATATTCAGAGTCCGTTGCAATGAACTGCTCTTTTCTCAGAGACAAAAGCTGTAGTACCAGATGGGAATGAATAAACACAAATATTTACAACAAAGGCACTCCTGAGCTTGATGTAACTTTATTAGCAACAAGTAGGAAGAACGCACCATAACAATACACTATAAATCAGTATAACTATAGAAACACCATTAGAGGGAGCTGTGTTACTTAGTCCAATAGTTTAGATCTGACAGACTTGTAACCAAGTTGCAAATTTCTGATTTGAAACTGGAAAAAATATAGGATTAAAAAAACCCCAAACAAGTCAGCTTTTGCTCTAAGCACAGGCATCACGAGAGCACTCTGAATGTGGGTATCAGCCTACTTACTTCAGGCTGCTCCATACAATAGTATCTGTAAAAACTCAAAAACTGTGACTTGATCCTTTTCATCTTCCCTGTTGTCCCCTCGCTCCATCTCCCTCAAGGTATTGAGATATTGGCTTTAAAGTAATGATTTCTTTATTCTTTTAAACATGTGCTGTTTGTCCCCTTTTTTGTGCACAATGCACACATATGAGTATAGTAACTTTGAGCACAGGAAAACATGGGGCCTGGGATTTGAAGATTTATTTTATAATGTTATCTCTACACAACACAGAGTTGAAAGAAAATAAAAACCTATCTTAGAATCTGCTAGAATTAACAAATACTGATACGTAGAAATAGTATAAAAGAAATGAGAGAATATGACTACTCTCCTACTTTATTTATATCCACTTTACAGTGTATTTCTGCAATTGATATGAAGATTTTTTTCAATTGCATGTTCCTCTTCCTTGTCTGAATCCTATAAATGCCTTAAATAGTTTATTAATTGGCTGAAAACTAATCATGTGGTCCTTGAAAAATTATGCCAGTTGTTTCTTACCTGCATTCGAATTGACTAGGGTTCACAGCCTTTGCCCTACACAGTACTTAATGCTCTTTCTTGAAGGGGATTTTGTTTTTTCACTGTCATTTTTCCTCCTTTCTCATCCAATGACACTTAAACCAAAATTTACAGAAGGCGAGAGTTCTAAAATAACTTCCATTTTTGTTTGTTTTATAAAAATAACCCAGCAGAGAAAAGGGACCTAAATTGCGTCCCTACGAAAAGACAGGTTCTAGTGAATGTTAATCTCTTATTGCAGATAACAGCACATCCATGCAGCAGTTTGGTATCAGGCACAAATTCTTCGGAAAGAGGCTTTGCCGGCTCTGCTGTTAAGAGACCAACTGTTATCTCTCAGGGAGTTTGCTCATGAAGGTACCCCGAGGTGGGATCATTATCAACATTTTAAATTCTTGATCCTAGAAAGACAATAAATTTCTGCTGTCTAAAAGTAAAAAGACACAAGAAATAAGTAAACACAGGAAAGGAAAACTGGGCTCTGCTTCCTATGTCCAAGTCTGAAGAGAGGAGCTGTCTTGTTTCTGTGCAGAGCCAAACGCAGTAGAGCTGGGGCTCGGCTAGAGAAGAGGGCTGTGCCTAGCACATATCATACTACAGCGCGGTATTCATGCAGCAGCCAACGATTGCTAAGTGCTGAGTGCTGGAGTGAGGGAGAACGCTCATTGCCTTCCTCCGTGACTCTGCACTTCAGTGTCATACATCCCAAACCAGGACATTTATTGGCTTTGAGCACTTGATACGAATAAGTGAACCAATTTATAAAATGGA
This sequence comes from Egretta garzetta, assembly GCF_000687185.1. Classification (NCBI taxonomy): domain Eukaryota; kingdom Metazoa; phylum Chordata; class Aves; order Pelecaniformes; family Ardeidae; genus Egretta; species Egretta garzetta. The sequence continues at coordinate 4,033,475 of NW_009259719.1, forward strand.
GTAGCCCCCGACTAGTTGCCACAATTGTAATATTCCTTGAGTTCCTAAATAAATACAGACTGAATGAAGAATATCAGCTCTATTCGAGCAAACAGCCATTAGCACTGGTTTTCTTTTCCTCCTCTTGTGTGGCCTCTCTCCTTACACTTGTGGTAGCTTGTCAGCACTTTCTTTAAAGGTAACACAAAGCCCCCTGAACCTCCCAAACAATGAAAAATGAATTACCATAATGTATAATAAATAAGAATCGCCTCTTAAATCAGTCAGTGGCTATGTTAAAGGGGTCCCAGAGCTTTCTGCATTTCCAGAACTGATGTGTGAGTTAGGTCACACGACCCCCAGGAAAGGTGGCCAGGGTGGACGGGAATGGGGACTTCTTAATTTTTTTTTTAATTGCGAGGGGATGGAGCAGGAGCATTCAGAGGAATGAGTCACAAGGAGCTCAGGAAGAACAGACAAAGCTATGAAATAAATTTTAATAATCAGCTGTGGTGTTTCAAATTAATTAGTCTAGACAACCTGGTGGCAACACACTAACACCTTGGCTCACACTGAGGAGTGCCTAATGCAGGAATGTGTATTTCCACTGATCCGAAGCCCTTCTCCACCATTGCTTTTTTTTTTGGTCTCCTCCCAGAAATCTGTGGGACTATCTCTGAAGCCAGATCCCATGCAGCAGTAAGATAGCCAAAGTTTGGCCCTTACGAGAAACTGAAATATTTCTTCCTGAAAGTCAGAGGAGACATGAAATCTGAGTACTGGTAAATGTGGGCAATAGGGGGGGAAAATGTTGGATGAGAGTAAGAAATTAGTTAATAACACTGTTATTTACTTTGCCTGAATTTCCTCACTCTCTCTGGCAAACCTCTTTTGCAAAAGCAGCCGGAAGAGAAGCTGGGTAATTTGAGACTTCAGTCACTAATGGCAAATACAGCAGAATATTAGTGGCAGCACTTTCCTGCATTTATTGTGGAGGAGCGCTGATTGCAGGCAATTGTATCGATCCATGCAGCCACTCATTTCACTTCATTGGAAAATGAATTAATTCTGACAGGCTTTGGCAAGAGCTCATTAGTCTATAGCTTAATGCCTAATAAACTGTCATCTCTCCTTTAACGGTGTAGGACCACTTACAAGCCAGCCTGGGGATGCAGTGAAAATCTGAAGACTGCATTTTTCTCAGAAGGTAGGTTAATAAAAGACAGGACGATATGGGAGCAAATGAAAAGAAATACATACATGAAATAAGGAAGCAAAGCACCTACCTGCAAATAGGAAAGAAAAATTCTCAAAAAAAAAAAAAAGGGAGGGGGATTGGAATTTAAACCTGTATCAGAAATTAATTATTTCACTGTGGTAAAAAGCATGAGTCACTGTTGGATGGCCTTGGGGCATCACCTCCAAATTTTTGTAAAGTGAGGTTATTTCTGGTGGTTTCAATGGTAACATTTCCTGTGCTCAAGACAAATAGTGTTTAAATGTTCGTAGCATGTTAATTATCAAGATTTTGTGAATGTGAGGAAAATTCCATTAAAAAAACAACCTGCACAGAAAAAATCATATATGCAACACTCTGCTAAATGATTGATTGGGTTCTTTACCTCCATCTATCTGCTTTCAGATGCTGAGGTCAACCATTGCTTTGAGCAATAAAAATAATTTTCTCAGGCTGTTATAAATGCTTTGAATACAGCATGATCTTTTAAATATTTTTCATTGTGTTTTCAGATGTGATTGTATTATATTACATATGTTCTCCCAGCAAAACTCTTGACATTAGCTTGAAGTGCCATCTAAAAAAAAGGAATGCACTTATTTTGTGTGCTAGATTGATAATCCCGCTTTTACAGCTATGGTATTTACTGTGCCAGATGTTCTGGCCTTCCTGTGTCTACTTTTAGTTTGTAAACTGTGTAAGTCTTTGAAGGACCGTAGTCACCATTGCTTTGACTCTGGCTAAAAGCATAGGAAAGTATAGAACCTTTTCATGCCACAGGAGGTACATGAAAAGGTCCTGCACAAACATGGGGGAAATCCTGTGAAATGATTACTGTTGCTATACCAGGTAATATTTTTCCTGTCATAACATGCTCTTATTCCAACTCATTGTCAAGCTGTTGTCCAATCGTCTCACTTGCAAGTAAAATACATTTCCTTCATGTTTTATTATAGAAGGCAGCTTGATGAGTTCAGTGGAGGATACTAGTGACTACTCCAGCTAAGTGAAACAAAATGGTAGTCGCCTTTCTTTTCTAACACAGCAAAGCCAGGTCTTCTGTCTCTGTATGTGGCGATGTCCGTGCCCTAGTGCATCTGTCCCATTGCAGCAAATGTGTAGTGGTATAACCCAGCCTCCAAAGACTTCTTCCCTTCCCACATTTCCCAAAAGAGTTTGAGCCTTCTGAAATTGCTGACCTCAGACAGATTATGGAGAAAAGAAGTAGCATCTATCAGTAGCGTCAGCTCCTACGTGCAGTATGGTGAGACTAGTGAGAGTTAATGTCTGAAGCAACATTGATCTGCGGCATAGCATGGATTCTCTATGCTAGGAAAGATTTGGCAGTTTGCTATTCTGGCAAACTTTCCTAGTGTAGCCACAGCTTATACTGGCAAGCTAGTGTTTTGTCTGTATGTAGTTTATACCAGTTCCCTGAATGAAATGTGCTATACTGGCAGACTCCTTCCCCCTCCCACCCACACACAGCAGCATCTACTTTGGCATTCAGTATACAGCAGAAGTTTTGACTATAGATCTATTAATGTAAGAAAAATCATGCTCCCTGGTAAAAAGAGGGCTGAAAGGAGGTCATGTAAGAGTTGGGTAGAACGCTGTCTTTGCACTGCAACTACATGGGAAAATTGTAAGCTTGTGTGTTTGGTAAGGTGATTTACCAATGCCACTGGTGCCAGGAATTGTACCTGCACTGGTTTTCTACTACATTTTCCAGGTGGAGAGCCTGGAGGCATTTCTTCTCCTGTGTTGCAACAGATTGGTGGGTGAGAAACTACTGCCATTGATCAGTTTACTCTTACAAATAACCCTCTTTTCCCTTAAAACTGCCCCCCACCCCCTTTTCCTGAGGGGATGTGGAGTTTGAAATGCTGATGGCACAGAAGTCCCTGTCTCTGTCATCTCTTTTTATGGTTCTCTTTGAAGGGGAGAATTTTCCTGCCTGTGGCTGAGATAACAGAGAGATGCTAAGTGGTGGGATTTTTCACAGCACTTGACCATATGCAATAAAAGGTCAATTTGGACACACATCCCAGTGAACTTGGAAACATCAGAGTTTTTCTGGTTTAATGTGGAAATCAAAGTGTTTCAATAGCTCACCCAGTAGAGCTATTACCTCCTAATTGCCTTTTTCTTCATTTGCCCCCCACCTCTTAAAAGTGCAGTGCCTTAGTACTTACTTTTCTTTTAAGTTTAGAAAAATGTGAGTAGGTGGAGTGGGATTGACTCTTGCCTGTCTCTAACAGGAGAATGAGGGCTCACAGGTGAAGGCTGTGGAGGCCAGCTCTAAAACCCCAAGTTCTCTGTGAGATAAGCAGAAGAACCTCCGGACCAAGGACATTTTAGGTGTTGGGCGTTCACATGGGCTCCAGCCAAGACTGGAGAAAGACCCATGAGAGAGATCCTCTGAGGGTTACGGAGCAAACCAGACTGGGGTTGGGAATCAGCAGAGCTGCACATAGTTGGAGATTCAAGAATGCTTCCCATATTGGGAATATTCAACAACTTTGCCTTATTTATTTATTTATTTATTTATTTTATTTCCTTGTGTGCCAGCCAAGAGACTGATGCAGACTGGATATGGGTTAGATGCACCCCAGTACAGCTGTTCCTGTGTATATGGGGTTAAATCAGCACAGAATACAAATTTATAGAGCAGAATATATCCATCTTGTAATGTTCCTGCCATTAAGCGGTAGTTTATTCTTTGCAGAAACACTTAGAAATTAAGGTTTCTATCCAGGTACCTCCTTGATAAGGAATGCTTGGCACAGTTAAAATTTTCAGGTTTTGAGTAATACATTGTTAGGAGCTGGAGATAGCAGCACACAATAAATTTTTTTTTGGTTTTGGCTTGGCACCTAAAGCCAGCTGACTGAGCCTCAGTAAAAGGAAATTTGGCATTGCTGCTATTTAGGAGACTGGTTAATGCAAGAATTTACAATATAAAAACCAAATCAGAAAAATATTTTGTCTTCCTAAGGTGGTCTCTAGGCTCAGTCCTGCAGCCTTTGCTCATGCAAAACAAATTTCTTATACAACTTAGAGGAAAAATATCATGACTGGGCCATTTTTTTGTCAGGTTTACAAACATTTCTCTAGCAGGAAGGGACCCTGGTGACTACTTCCTTGCTTGCCTCCTCACTCTGTGCTGTTTGTGCCGGTTGAAGTCACAACAAATTTGTCAGCATGGAGGCACAGAAGGCAGGGCTGCTTGGGGAACCATGGCAGAAAGCACAGCCAGGGCTCTCACCAAATATGCCTGAGCCCCTGCGCGTGTGCAAGCCCTTCTGCTCTAGCGTGTGTCCCAGTGCCAGGCCGGCTGTCAGCAGCCGAGTCATTTATCAGATTCACCCTCCAGTTTCTGTTTCTTCATTGCTGTAGTTATTTAAACCTTTGTCTCTTTTCTTTGTCCTGCCTTCTCCCACCCACCCATTTTGTCTGGTTTTGTGTTTTGCTCTGCCTCAGACTGGGGAGCCAGCTGTGCCAGTAAGACTGCATAGGGCCAGGCATGGTGCTGGGCAGGAGGTGGAAGGGTCCTGGCGATCCCTGGCTCACACCAGCGAGGGCAGCTGCATTTTGGCTCTTGGCTTGCTGCTTCACAGCCTCAGGGAAGTGAATGGGGCTAGGCCCTTCCTTGCTGCAAGGCTCTTTGTGTTCAAAAAGTTCACTGGAGATAGCACAGCCTTTGGTGGGTGCTGGTCGTGGCCCAACCTCAGTGGGTGGGGAAGGGGCAGGACCTCTGAAAGCCCTTTCAAATGGTGATCAGGACATTTGCGGGGGCTGTTCACAAATGGCCATGATATTCCTGAATATTTGTGCTTGGTGGCCATCGTGATACCGGGTGACTGGAGAGCCAAGTGTGAGGGCTGCAGCGCAAGCCCACCCCTGGCTGGGCAGCCATGTCAGGGACTTGTGGCTAGTGAGCGGTGCAGCTGCAGGGGCTGCGGGGAAGCAAATTGAGTTTCCATTTTGTCAGCACAAATTGTATCGCTTCTTTCTTTCTGTGCCTCTAAAAATGCAGTTTGCCTTAGTTTGGAGGCTACCTTGCCCTCAGCAAGTAAATAAATGCCAACTAAAATAAAAAGGAAGCACAAAACAATCATGAGGCCTGCCACATGCCAGTTTTAGCAGCCTCTTGAGGCCGGATGAGAAAGCAGAGTGTAAAGGGCTGAATCCTGCATCCTGGCTGCTGGACCACTGCGGGGCCTCTCCCCCATGTTTGCCTGCTGGGGGGTGGCCACTGGCCAGAGGGTCCCAGAGGTCACGGGCAGCAAAGGTGGCAGGCAAGCATTTGGAATGAAGAGCTGCTGCGCTGCATCGCTAACACGCAGAGAGGGCAGAGGCAGACTGAAGTTAGAATCAGCAAGATTCTAAGATTTTACGTACTAAAATCAGTAAGTAAAAGTAAGTAAAATCCGCATAAACAGTGGCAGATTGCATATGAATTTGCATAATTGAAACACCTGAAAACTGAATGATAGTTTTACTTCTTACCTACCATTCCTTGAGGAATGTTTAAGGATTTTTCTTTTTTTCCTGTTAATTTGTAAATGAATGGGCATATCACAAAAAAGGAATATGCCTTACCATTGAAGGAGAGGGGAATTTATTGGCAGAAATTTCTCATAAACATTTTTTTCTAAATAATGTATTGCCACTAAAATAGGCTGTAGAAAATAAGAACTTCATATGTTGTTTTAAGTGCACTAAACAGTTAAATACTTAAGTCCCAAGTAAACCGAAGGAGATTCCACTATAAATGGGAAGAGCCTGAAAACAATTTTAATGGAACATTTATATGTGAAGGAGATACACTTTGCATTAGCCACCCCAACTACACACTTGTTAGGAGAAAAAAAATATGTAGCACATTGCTTACCCTTGTTTGAAAAATTTGGTACATATGCTTTCCCATCAAGATGGTGGTAGGCTAAATACTTAGTTTATTTTTACTGTATGCTCTTATTCTCTCTGATGTTTTGTGCCAAACTGCTGCGGCAAAAAGAAGTCAAATATATTAAAGACGTATATTTTAATTAAAAATATTAGAATAAACATATTAGTGTTCCTTTTTTATTAATAGCAGATTGTTGGCCAACTAGGCAGCAAAGTTATTTATTCGGAAGACATATGTTATGCTGTGGAGTAATACTACAAGTAGGACATTGCGTGTGATAAGTGGTTCTGTTGGCAAAAACTGCTTCACTTCACTTCTGCTGCGTTATGGGAGCACTGGGCAAATCCCCACCCCCCACCCCTGGTGCAAACTGGCATTGCACAGCCAGCACTGCCAGAATAGGGCTAGTTTACCCCAGGCAGGTGTCTGGCCCTGAAATGAAAGCTATCAATATGACCACATTTGGTATGAGCAGAAAGAAATCACTTCTGCGATGAACTAATTTAGGGCTGTTATCGTGAAGTGGTCAGAAGAAAATAAGATAATGACACATTGCACATGCTAGCTTTTTTCTAGGGTTGAACTAAGAGCTTAATTCCATAAAAATTACTTTTCTTTTAACTTTTTCATAGCTTAAGTGTCTAAACCAGGCAAGAAAAGTAATGAGTTTGGTCACAATAATATCAGAGAGAATGATAATAAAAGAGCTGTTACCGATACAACCTAGGCTATTTTTATCATTTTCTTCCCTTCTTCTTCATCTTTAGCAGTGTGTTTTATGTAAACCTGACACATTTATATATGTGAAACAGATGCAAAATGAAGCAGTTTTATCTTCAGTTATGACCATGTTTTTTCAATCATGGACATGATTTATGGAAATGTTCTTTGCTGTAAAAAAAATCTTTTAAAATCCAAACCACATTAATTATAAATCTAACATTCAATTTCTTTTGATACTTTGGGGAATGTGGGTAAGTAAATTTTTAATGCAAATAAACAGTTTCTTTAAAAAATCAGTATTCATTAAATGTTGAGATGAAACCAGCACAAGACTTCTCAGTGAAACTACTAGAGAATTCAATTAGATGTTGAGAAAATTAGCTCTCTTTTTAGAAAAATATTATATGTCTCAGGTTTCTATCTGCTGTGGTATATTTGGCACTCCTGGGGCCAACCAAACTGTGAAAAGCTATTGATGTTGGCTCCTTGGCTGATCAACCTGGTCAGGGTTGAGCTCAGTTTACTGTGGAATAAACTCTAAACATTTTGGAGTTCAGAGAGTTGTGCAGAAGTGTAGGAACTGCCTGAGACTGAGCGGTATCACCAGTAGAGACCAGGAGAATTTGTACGGTCAGCAGCTGGGGAGAATATTTTTCTCCTGGACAAGGCCAAACTATACAATATCCACAGCACTGCCAACTGTGATGATTTTATCACGTCTCTTACAAGGCTTAGGGTTTTTCTTCACACCTCAGCCCTCGAACCATGTACAAATCTCAGTTTCCATTTTTTAAATAGTGGGTTTCTAGTCCTTGTGATTACAAACAGAAGCTGAACACCCAGAAAGCAAATAAAACAGTCATATTTTTCTTAAATCTTGCTTTAAAGCCAGTCTCATGATTTTGGGGGTCTCATTCATAATTTCTGAGTGTGTAGATCTGGCTATACTGAACACCAGGAAGCTAATTCAGCTTTACAGAATTAAACCCTCCTGACAGAAGGTCTCTGTGGTGCTCTGGTGGTCTGTGATAAACTGCTATTTCTCTCCTCTCCCTATTTCTACCTGCTATTTCTCATTAAAAGACAACTAAAAATACTTGACATGCTTTCACTGTATTCCTATTGCTTCTAAGCAATTCCAGTGCATTAAGCACTATTCAAGAACCTTGTGGGAGCAGCTTCACACATTTATCTCCCTACCCTTTCAGTTGTCTGGGGGATATTATCTCAACTTGTGTTTCATACAGAGAAGTATTTTTAAGGTATCTGTCTCAAGATCATTTCCAACGCCAGTATTGTGATGTTAAAATTGTTCATTAAAATGTGAAAGAAAGTGACTTTTGCCCAGCCTTTTAAGAGTAGGTGGTGGCACAAGTCTTTTTGCCTTGAGCTGGGATAATGGCTTGTGCTAGAATTAGCTTTTTGTGAAAGTTATTTCCCTACCTAGGAGATTGGATCTCTTGTTACCACTTCTGTGTGGCTGAAAGCCCTGATAGCCACAGAAGTGGTGGGGAGGACAAGGGAGGTTGGTTTCTGTGGAAGGAAGGAAGCCTTGAGTCCTGATATCTGTGTAAAACAAAAGCAGCATCATGGAGTTTACAACTGATCCCCCAATAAACCAATTTTGAAAGCCCTGGCTTCCCCTATTCCCCTCCTCACTGTCTTCCTTTGATAGGAACAGGAGGTAGGAGCTTCCCAGGAGTGTGAAGATGTCTGGTCTGGGAAACATGAAAGAAGAAAGCTTGTGTGTTTGTTTTGTATGCCATAGATTTTAGGGCCAGGAAGCCTTTTTTTCCAATTAGAAGATAATATCTTGTTAAAAAGTATATGTTCTGAAGCTTCAAAGAGGGAAAAACAAAACAAATACTCCTCTCGACCTGTAAATATAGTTTGAAAAACTACAACAATTCATTGAAGTTTACTGTGACAACTTGATTTTGACCTCAGTCTAGAAGATTTGGGTACTTTGGGAATTGTCGGAATCTTGAATCTCACTGGTAGACTGTGGGAAGTATGAAAGCATGGTGCAATGCTGACA
>NW_009259719.1:4042385-4053456 GCF_000687185.1 Egretta garzetta
ATTCCTGCGCATCGGCAGTGTCAAAATGTGGAGTTTATGACTCCTCCATCAGTAAACACAATCTCTCCACTCCCTGAAGTTAAATCAAACCGCTGTAAAGCAACTTGTGAGTAACCAGGGTAAAATTTCCACTGAATTAATCATATATCTGGTCCAAAATATTTAAGATATAAACAAAAGAGGATAGAATAAGACCAGCCAGGCATGTAAACATTTCCAAAGAGGTTGTTTTCCAGATAGTTTTTGAGCCACAACTGGCAAAAAACAGGGTTGCACAAAGCTAGCTTTGAAAGAAATGGATTGTCATCAGTTTGCAACAGCTGAGGATATGATCCTGTATATTTCGTGACTGTCTGTTTAAAACATATCCAAATGTCCTTGGAAAATATTTTGCTGTTGAAAAGAAAAAAAAAAAAAGATAAAAACTATCTATGAAAAAAAGTTGGGAAAACTTTAATAGTAATTCTAATGAAAATAATCCTACTATTTTTAAATAAAAGAAAGAGGCTTTAACTCTACATTCAGTGTCCTTATCTGGCTTTCCAGTATAAGCACGAGAGCAATAATTTGTATGACAGTTTTTATTTTCTTTCTTGAAAGTGTAGTAAAAATAACAAGGACAAGTACTAACAAATCAGATCCAAACCAGAGCTGTGATTTGTGAGAGACTAAAATTCCACACGTTTCAGGTGTGGTTCCAAATCATTATGATGCATAGTGGACATAGTGCAAAAGGTGGGGAGGCAGCAGTTCATACAACAAAGGGTAATGTAGGTAAGAAGATACAGTAGAGTAGGTCAAGAGTGGAATATCCTAAATCTAAACTTGGGATGCATGAACATGTTATGAAATGGTGAAAATTACGTCATATCTAAAATCCAGTACGCAGATTTTCTTTGGGAAGTTTGAACTGTATTATTGCACAGCACCATTTTCTAGTGTTGTGTGAAATGAACCCAGACTGTAGTCCCAGTGCCTCTCATGCTTCACACGCAGTCACCTGAGTTATATTCAAATAATAAGCTTTAGATCAGAGGCGAGGAATGTCATTTCTTGCTCTCCTACAGCACCTAGAGGAAGAAAGTGCATTTAATATGTTAGACTTTAAGGTTCTTCCTCAAGGCACATGTTAAATACTGGTAGTACGCAAACTATTCATATTTGTAGAGATATTTGCGAGAGTAGCTAGAATCCACAGTTCCTGTAAAGTCTTTGCCTGACAGTTCCTATAAAGGATTTGCCTGACACAAGGGCTTAGAGTCTTTCTGATTGAAGTCAATAATGATCTGAACTCTGGGTGAAGGGAACATATTGAATGGTGTAGAGTTATGTTTCATGTAAGTGACTTCGAAGTATTTGGAAGATAACTTGTTAGAATGCATCATTTCCCAGTTGTATTTTCCTTACCTGCGCATAAGCCATTTTTTTGTTTTATTACATGCATTCTTCCCATGGTCCTGCAGGCCAGTTAGAGACTGATTCTTGTGAAGCACAATTTGTAGTCAAAGTAAAGAATCAGCAACAGCATCTTTTGTATTAACCACATTTTGAAAGTGCCTAGACAGTTGCAAATGACAGTTTATCAATTGTTACTGCAGCTGTGAAAGCTCAGATGAGGAGATAGGGCTGAACTGATTGGAAAAGTATCTCAAAATTAATTCTCTGCTCCAGGTAGCCTCATCCCCAGGTTTTTTGATGGGACATATCTTTCTTACACTGATAAGCTCTAAAAAATTCCCAAACAAGTAATTTTTCACAGTGTTTCTCTAGCCTAGTAAAATATTTTGTTGATGGAGAATACAAGTGCTTCTATGACCTCTGCAACCTGCTGGTACAGATGCTGGATACCAAAACTGAGTCCTTGCTTGGCCTTAGTTCAGAGCCAGGACCTACAAGGCAGTTTTCTGCATGCCTGGCAAGCATCCTTAGCTACCAGACTATTTGTTATTTCTGGATGTGCCCCTGATTTTCATTCTGTAGCTGTCCTGCTTTGTATTAACTAACTCTTCATTAGGCAGGGAGGGAAGCAACAAGAGTTGGACGCTCCAACCCTTGGTTTTGTCACTCCCTTGGTACATTAGCTAGAGAAACTCCTAAACACTGGCTTACAAAGTTCCAGATAGGAAAGCTGTAGAGCTCCAGCTGCCAAGATCAGGAATTTGTCTTCTCTCTGTTAACTTCAAAACAGTCTCCTGCAGACACAGGACTGAACAGCTTTGTGTAGTTTGGCCCCCAGCTGTTTCCTCTTGGCGAGGTGATGGTGTTGCTCACTTCCTGCTGGAGCTTGTCCATATTATATAAATATATATGTTGGGGAGAAAGTCCTTAAATGCCACTATCAGAAGTTAGTCCAGATTGATTGTTTGCTTCCTTGTGGCTATGGGAGAGGGTGGTGACTGATTTTTTTAGGCCAGCCCTGGAGACTGGACTGAGACCTGACTCTGAGTGGTTAGACAATTATCTGGAGCTGGGTTTGCCAGCTTTGTATTTCAAAAGGTAGCACTTTGAAGTTTCATTAATTCTTGTTTCATAAGACCATGCCTCATTAGAGTATGCTTAATTAGTTCCTGCTCTGTAAGCTGATGCTTTGAACATTTAAAAACTCATGTTTTTTTTTCTTTTTGTATGACAACTAGCAAGTCTTTGTAATTGATATTGTACATTTTATCAGTTTCCATGGCATAATAGTTGGCGGAGCCTGCAATTTTATTACAAATCCACGAACTTTTAAAATGTTCCTTCTGGTTAGTTCTCTTTTTATGTCCTTTGGGCAAAACAGAACCCTTCAGTGTGGTAAATAGTGAGCATTTGAGTAAACGTAATGTGCTTGAGGGAGCTGATGCAGTTCTGTATGATGGTATTACAGCTATCTATGCCAAGTCATACTCAGTTCCATAGGACTAGTCAATTGTCTCTGGAGATAAAGGTTGAAATGTAGGAGTGGCTGCCTCTCGGGTGGGACGCCCTTTCGCCTTGGAACGCTGAACATGCCAGTTGGAGTCCTTTGATACATCTGCTCAGCCAGGAGGGCTGCCCGGGAATAGGATGTTGTATACAACCCTTGTCCTCAGTCTGAGTAGAGCAGAAGGCACCAATCACAAATCACTCCACTCATATTTATTTTCACAAAAGACACAGTCTAGCATGCTCATATAAGTACTGATAAAAAAGTTGAGGCTAGCGAGTTATGCTTTAAATGACTGGTGCAGAGTAGTTATATATAGAATGATTAATTTTTTTAGAGAAGCCAAGGGCTGTCCTTAAGTTTACGAGAGACCTCAACAGCAGGTGGGAGCAGACAGCAGGTGAAGATTCATATCTCCCTGCAGAGGCTGAGAGCTGTCAACAGAGCTTTCCGAACATTAGCGTTAAATGAGTATTCTATGCAAATACTACTATTCCTTCCACCAAGGCTTAAGTCATATATCTGGCACACTACCTGCAGATGACAATGACTTGTTTATTTTATTAGATCATGTGGTCCTCTCCCAAACTCAAATAAATTATTCATTTCTAAAGAATGTCAACAGCTAATGAGTGCTTGAACAGTTCACAAAAGCTCAATGGTCTCTGGAAGGTTGGATCTCTTACTGCTACAAACTGGTACATTTAATTGTGCATATAACATGAAAATGAGGGCCATTTCTGCATCTTTCACCTTTGTAATGCTTTTCCTTTGAGCCGGCTATGGTAAAGTATATATCAATTAGCATGGCCATTGATAAATTTAGTCATATACACTGTAAAATTCTTTACTGTGTTTTTCAAGGAAGAGAAGTCATTACAGCCCAGACTTGGTCTGTAGTTTGGATGGCAAGATTGCTGCAAGCTTCTGACTAAAAGTCTAGAGTATGATTACTTTGTTCACTTCCAAAATTTGAGTAGAGTATGAATTAGAATAAATCAGACAAAAACACTCAAGAAAGATTCTAGGGAGTGTTTAGTTTCTTATTTTCTCTTAGTCTCTTATACACTAGTTGGGACTGTGAGTGTTGTTTCACCAGATTGCTTCTAATTATATTTGTTTGGATAAAAAATTATCTTTCCATAGAAAATATTTGCTTTTATGTTCTGAAACATGGCTCATTTGAACTGTAAAAGCTATGCATGGGGGTTTTTTGTTCTCAGTGATAGGGGAAATTTGCCATGTCTGCAAAGTGATTAAAATTACCTGATAAGGAGATGAGAACAGAGGTAATAGTTTTAAAGTTCTGAAACAGTTGTCAGAAAAAAGAAACCATCACAAGTTTTTCAGCAGCTCTTCTAGAAAAGTTACACAGAAGTTGAGGTCTCCTTTCTTAAAGGCAGAGTAGTTCTGTATATCTATATTTATTTCCAGCCAATTCCCAAAGGTCCAAAGACAAGCATCTGTGCATCATTGTTCTTACCTGCGGAGTAGAAGACTTGAAATTTGCCAGCAGCTTGCTGTAAAGCTACCAGAGATAGAAGAGACTAGCAGTATTTGTATTTCTCAGATATATTTCATATTATATGATAGAGCCAAGCAGTATCAAACTGTACACGCCTGTTTCAGTAATGTGTTCTCACAAAGAACCCAAATGGCAACTGAAGTATGAAATGGGAGCCTTTCAGGAGAAATTTTGTCCTTTTCTTTCTAAAGATGTTAGATCTGTGCAGAAGCAATGAATTTATGTTGCCTGACTCTAAAACCGCAACAGTCAAGAGACAGCCCAGTGACAGTTTCACACAGAGATGTGATTTATCATTGATTTTACATCACCATTACCAAAGCCACAGATGATGGAATAATAAAATTATCCACACATTTCTATATACTGTCGCTCTGCCAAGTTGTAGCCAAGGTCTGGGTCTGTGTAGTTCAACTTCATGGCAAATACACTCCTCACAGTGCCCGGGTATGGTGAGACATGTTTGCTTACGTTCACTGATCTGTGTATGAGCATGCTTTTTTACCACTACACTAGCAAAAACAATGGTGCCATGTTCCAGGAGTCAACTTTTTAATTCAAGGCAAAAAAAGAGACCTCTGTCTGCTTGAAACACAAACTCTTATTAGGCATAATAGCATGTATCTAAGCATGGAAAGTGTTTATAAACTAAGTAAACGTCTTTAATGTCCGTCATGGAGACAGAAATTACAAAGTGACACTTGCTACTTCATACGTGCCTATAGCAACCTTGTAGAGCTATTATTTTGATCAACTATTTTGATTAAAATTGCCAGGACAAAAAAAGAGCTTTCCTGTATTACACAGAATTTTGTTTTTCAAGCTTAGTCATTGTTATTCTTTACATGTTCTGCCACGTACAAAATGCTTGTAGGAAGCCTTTAGAAAACAAGAAGAAGAACGAAAAAAGCCCAAAAAAGGAAAGGAATGCTAAGAAATACATGTTTCTCTAACAAAGCAATTTACTGTCAGCTTATGTTTTTGAATATTCAAGAACTACCTGCATTAAATCCCATTTCAATTGTGTTTTCCTCTCTTGGTATATAATAATTTTTCCAGCATGTATATAAAAGAAAGCAAATTTTTAAGGTGTGCTTTTTCTTCTTAACCAGGCTCTCTCATAGATGAGAAACTTGTCACGAAAGGCTCACCAATAAAGGGGTTTTGGTAAGAAAACTGAGAAATGTTCCAAAACCGAGAAAAGTCACAAATGTCAGTGCAGTCAGACTGATGTTTCATTGACTTTTTATCTGCTGTTTGTTCAAGGCTGGATTGCGTAAGTTTTCCCTTGAACATCGTTCCCTGAAAAGCACTTCTGAGACAAGTACTGGTGAATTGGATAGCCTCATAGTTTTGTCAAGAGTGTACTCAGTAGTAGTTTCAGCAGGGGTTATGTATATTATACATAACATTGAACAGGAAATATTCTGATTGCAGACACTCAGGTATTTTCTCTAGTGTTGCTAAAAGAGTTCTGTGGCAATGAAGAACATACAAACTAGTTTGTTTGGAAGATTCTGGTTTGTCATTTTTCTTCAAGATATGTTCTTGTTATAGAAATGGGTTTATCATAAACTAAAGATGTGTAGCTGAAACACAAATCCAGTTCTTCCCTGTGCCTACCGCACAGACATGTTTCAGCCATCACAGCCCAGTGTTTAAGAAGCAGCGCTTTCCAATGGGAGGAGCAGATGGTGGTGGGAGCTACACAGAGTGCTATTCTGGGAGAGTTCCACTGGTTAATACAGAATATGCTAAGAGCAACTCTTTGTAGGAGAGAGCAAAGTGCCAAAGTGTGGCTGAGGGCACACTTAGCCAGCCAGGTCAGCAGTATGGGAAGATCTTCAGACAACAGCGCAGCAGCAATCAATATGCCCAACATATGCTGTGCTTCTGTGAATGCATGACAAACTGAAGTAGTGCAAAATTGAAAAACAAAAAGATGTTTGATGTGTTGTGTGATGTTCCCACCACACAGGCTAACTGACAGCTGCCTCAGATGTTCTCAAGGTAAGACAATTAGGCAAACAGAGAAGGTCATCTTTCCAGAGAAGCTGTATTAGTAAAAAGCAAAAAAAAATGCTGAACTACTGACTGTGGTCCACTGCACAGTGTTTTCTTTAGCTACAGTCCCTATATTGGTGATCCAAGTTTTGTCCCGATCACTAGTCTTGTGGAAGAAGTAGGTTAAATCAGTAATTCAATACATAAGTTAATTTGGTCAGTTTTTCTTGCACTCCAGCAGGTGTACATACAATTTTTATTAATTTAATACTGCACTCAGGAGTAATGAAGAAATATTAGGGATCACTCATCCTTTTTGGAACAGGAAAGTCCAAAGTGGCCAGTGCTCTGCAGTTCTGTACTGAAAAAGTTTAGTTGTGTCTACTACACTGTTGCCTCTTCACGAGGAATAGAGGGAAACCTGGACATAAAGTTACCGATGGACAAAAGGTCAAACCAAAGATAGCCTTGTATCTCCTTTTGTGAGCTGCAAAATTTATGTTGGTGAAATTTCTGTCTCAGAGCCTAAGTTCACGTGTCTAGCTGCACTTATGGGAGCAATGACAATATTACAGGAGCCCTGGTTTAACTGAGCTCTGTCTTCCACCTACTGCTTGAGCGCTGCATTACTGACATCAGTAACAAATTTTGAGTGCTATTAGTGTTAAAGAAGGAGGAAGATCTAAATATTAAGTGGCTGCTTAAAACACTACTGGAGTTAAGAATTCATTTAGAAAGAACAGATGGCCCCAAAAGAAAAATGTCTCTCAGCTGAGGTGTTAAGAGGATTAAGGATTAAATAAGCACAAGATCAGAGGCTAGACTAGGGCCAAAATAAACAAATCTATTTAGTCAGCTATAAGAGGAGATCAGAAGAAATGAGAGGAATTAGGAGACAGTGATGATGAAGGTGATTCAC
This sequence comes from Egretta garzetta, assembly GCF_000687185.1. Taxonomy (NCBI): domain Eukaryota; kingdom Metazoa; phylum Chordata; class Aves; order Pelecaniformes; family Ardeidae; genus Egretta; species Egretta garzetta. The sequence goes on from NW_009259719.1 coordinate 4,049,739, forward strand.
AGAGGATATTCAAGATATAGAGGTCACAGATGAGAGTTTCTAAACCACAAACTAGAATTGTTAAATCCAAAACAGATGACATGCAGAAAAACAGGCCATGATGGCCAGATGGCAAAATTCTGTGAGGAACTGTCTGAGGATAAAAAACCCCCCAACCTGTTAAATAATATTGCTTCGACAGGTGACAGAGAACCATGATATGAAAAGCTGAAACAAAGTTTGCAGTCAAAAAGTCAAGAATAGAAAAGCTCTAGGTACCAGGCAAAGTACTAATAGATTTTCCCACGTTGAATGTCACTACTAGGGATGATTTGTTCCAAGTGGGCACAAGGATGACTCTGTATTGATACTCATTCCATTACCAAATAAAAATAATGTGAATACTGTATAAACAACAGAAAACTTTCTATTATTCCATGGCATCAAAATCAACACTGGCAGCTTTTATAGAAGGTTTTCAGAGAGGTCAGTGCTTCCCAAAATGTTTCTTTTTTCTCCACGGAAAAATGAATAGCTTGATATAACCTGTGTGCATTGGCCTCAGAGACAGTGTCTAACATTTCATACAAATTTATGATATTTTCCCATCTCTTCACAACCAAGTGAGTTGTCCACTATCAGCTGCAAGATGCAAATTTACATTTGCTAATTTCCATTTTCATAAAAGCAGCACCCAAAAGCTGCATCTGTCAAAAAGGAAATTCTGCTGCCATCACTCCTTACACCATTTACCAGAGTCTTTCGACTTCTGTGGCAGGCATCCATGTTTCAGCAAACTTGGTTTTTTCATACATATTGCTTCCTTCCTCATTAGGACTAAACCAGTCACTAACTGGTGTGCAAAGCTTTCTAAAGGGGCTTGGGCACTTTAAATTGTAGATCCTGAAAAATTCCCATGCAGCTTGTACCTCTGTCTGATTGAATTTCTACATGAGTACATTTCTAACAGTAAAAATCCCTAAACACCTAAATATCTGCCTCTGAACATGGTCAGACCTCCCAGGTCCTGACAGCTGATGCACATGGCTGTTAAAAACAGCCTCCAAGGATGCGCGGGTGCGTGGCCTGATCTCATAGAAAAGGGCCTCACACAGAGCGGGAAGGGAGGTGAGGAGATGAGAGAGGGCCTCTTACCATTTGCCCAGAATTCAGATAACTGAGTTTAACTTCCTTTAAGGCGTCAGAGAATGCAAGTCTGCACGGCCCATATTGCAGATGAGTGCTATGCTGGAGGCATTGTGAGTTTTTGCCATTCCCTCCCTACTTGAAGATGCGAGGCTGTGACAGCTGGTCCAGGAGGCGATGAGTCACGCTGCAATGGCAAGAAGGTGGGGTTGGGGGGGAGATCTCCAAGAGGCGGGTGGTCCAGGCACCAAAGAGCAGGAATCACTACAGACGGCCTAAGATAACTATCTGACTTGTGAGTCAGAATCCAAAGATACCAGGATTAACAAACTTAAAAGCAAAAGACTTAGGCAGACAAAGATTGTATATAATCCAGTGTATATATAAACTCCTCTTACACTGCCCAGCCAGTGAGCCAAAGTGCTTGGAGGGGACTTCTTAGTAGGAAGTCACTATTTCTGGTGGTTCTGAGAGATGAGTTAGAAAGCACAGTGTCTAGTTTCTTGTTTGTGAAACTTTGCTAGCCATTTTGAACACATATTTTTAGTGTAAGTAAAACAGAACTTCAGTGAATCACAGAGTAAAGGCGTTGTTCCCCCCCACTGTACGGTTGTACAGCAGAGTGGCACAGATGAGGGAAGTATATCCAGAAAGCAGTGGAGCTGATATGAAGTATCTATGCAATAACCTATAGTTAGGAAATATGTAAGCAGTCAGGTGTAATCCCCAGGCTAAACTATGGTGTCCACTGATGGCAGTTAGTACAAGATCACAGCTTTAACAGCTTTAATAGAATCATAGAATCATAGAATGTTTTGGGTTGGAAGGGACCCCTAGAGGTCATCTAGTCCAACCCCCCTGCAGGAGCAGGGACACCGCTAACTAGATCAGGTTGCTCACAGCCCCGTCCAACCTGGCCTTGAATGCTTCCAGGGATGGGGCCTCCACTACCTCTCTGGTAGCATGTTTTCAGGTGTGTGTGGGTCCTTCCTTCTTCTTTCTTAACACCACCTGCTCAGAAATACCCATGAATTCAATTTCTCATTGATAAGGCAGCATGTTAGATGATTTGGGTGCTTTTAATACGTAGTTAAAAAGGACAGATCTGCTCTGTGAGTTGTGCATTATTTTTTTCTTTGCCAGCTGGGGAAAGAAAACCCTGTCTCTTTACCAAGTGAGAAATGACACAGCAATGAGGGATGTACTTGATGGCAGGCTTTTTTTCCTCAGAGAATTATTATTCAGATTCAAGTTCTTTCCTAAGATAAAACATTATTTCATTTTTCAACCGCCAACAGGCACTACTTTGTTAATTAGAGCCGTTTCATGGGTACTTGTGTCACTTCGTTTCCCATGGAGACATGTCTGGGGAGTCATGAGAATTTTCTGATGATACCTCTGGTAATTTGTTGTTTTATACATAATCTGCACTGCTACCCTTTGCTAAGGAACTACTGAGCCTATACCATTTTATTATCTGCAGCAAGACTATGTCTATAAGAAGACATTGCATGTATGAAAATCCTGGGAATCAGGATTTTTCTGGTGCTACATCATATGCAAATTATTTTTTTTCTAACTCTTGGCACAAAACAAGAAGAAAATCCTAAAATCAGCATATCTGATTTGTAGCAACCCCAAGGTGTAACTAATATTAGCACAATATTATGGTTCAAGCAGGGTGGGGAGAAAATAAATTCATAGCTGAACATCTTTAGGGGGAAAAAAATCAAATTTAATATACCACCCACAAGGAAGGCAGAAGCCATGTTTTCTATTATTAAAAACCACCAAAAAACCCCTCGCAAAACATACGCACCCTGCATAGCACTGCGGATCAGAGCCAAGGGCTAACATCATCTTGTTATGCTCTGAGTGAGTGCAATCGTGTTAGCAAGAGCTTTTATCTGAGTGTTGGTGACACCTAACAGATATTCCCCAGGGCACTGGCAGGTCACAGATTTGTTGTGACTTGGAGTAGTAGCTTTCCTGTAAAGCTGTGATTCTTAATGATCTGTAGAAAAATTCATTTTGATAATCTTTTTTTGCTGGTGTTAGGTCACACATATGCCATCATACCTGATTGACCATTCAGACACCAGGCCCTGTGATTGCAGGTATAACTCATAAATTGTAATATAGGAGTAAAGTATTGCAAACCACAGGAGAAGCTTGGAGAGAGGGGCAGGAAGCGGGTCAGTCTGTCACAGGAAGCCAAATGGGCAACATAACAGTAGGAGAAGAATAGCCAGATAAGGAGGAAGAGAAGGGAAAGAAAAGGAGAAATAGTGAAGAAAATGTTGATCCTGTGATAGAGTCTGCATTGCCTTCCTCTAATATCTGTCCTTTGGAAGGGTAATTGCAGTTTTCAGATAAAATTGTTGTTACATGGTGCATCCTGAAGCTCATCTGTGGTCCCAGGCCATGTCTAAGAAACTGCATAAAACCCCAAACAGTCTTGCAGTAGTGCTTATTGGCAAATGAAAGGATCAGTGATGGTCTTTCTGTCAAGAAATGTGTGGAGTCTTAGCACTGCATTTGACAGCTGTGCTGCGGATGGCAACTGTGGTCCTGCTCCTGCAGGCTGGGCAGG
>NW_009259719.1:4053568-4061942 GCF_000687185.1 Egretta garzetta
GGAGTGGAAAAGCTTGAGAAGTTGCTGTCTGCCAGGTAAATGCTTGGTGTAGGCATTTACGTAAAGAGCTTTATTTAAACTTTCCCTCGTTACACTCTGATGGACTCTCACATTATGTCTGTAAGAGTCCTTGTCCCTGCTAAGATGTAAGCTCTCTGGCATAACTTTAAAAACGGGTTTTTCTTTGAACTCAGTGGAGCTGCTTCCATGCTTCAGACTAAGCTGGCAGGGTTGAAGGCCTGATGGTGTGACAGATAATAACGGACCCCTAAAGGACTGGGCAGGCCAGATTCCAGTTCTCATCAGAGGGCACCACATTGCTGCACAGAAACAGAGCAGGGTTTGCACTAATTCTGTAATTTCTCCGGCACAGCTCATGTCTCCTGCCATTCCTCAAAATAAAACAAAAAAAATGAGGAGGAAACAATAGCAAAGCATGTCTCTTACTGTGTTTGGGAAGTGCCAAGCAGCTTGCCGAGGCTGCTGTTGCAAAAAACTAGCAAATGACAGTGATGTGAAGTTAATGAGGATCAGGACATTTGGCGGTGGAGGTTTCTGGGCTGCAGGAAGGAGGGGGACTCTCAGGAGGTCCCGATAAGCATTAGCAGTTTTGGATGCTCAGCCAAAATTTTGTGGTTTGCCTGTTAGTACTGAATCTCTTTTTTGTTCAGCTGTTACTTTACACTGTGCGGTCTGGCTAGCAGTTGTACAACAGCATTTAAAATATACAACATGCTGTGAGACAGAACGCAGCTACCTTGTCAAAGATGCCAGCATTAAATTACAAAGAGGCTAGTATATGCCGTATGTAGGATATAGCCATTTTGCCTGTAACAGTCCAGATAGCCAACGTCTGTTATCATTGCATTTAGGATGCAGCAGCTGCCTTGAGTACAGCAAGGGAGGGTGAGGGATGTACAAGGAAAGGGAGGTGCATGGTCCCATTTGGGTCCACGAGCAGTCTGGCCTGGGAAATGAGAAAGAGAAAAGATTGGTGATCTTTTTTTGGAGGGAGTAAAATGGAAAGAAAAGTAGGTGTATAAAGTCTCCACAGTGCTCATCACATGAAAGCGCAAGGGTTGTTTGCAGGGTGAGTGTGGCGGGGACAGTGATTATGGTTTTTGAATTGAAACAGTGAAGAAGCTCTGCCTTTAGGTGTGGGGTTGGACTTTCTGTCATTTTGTTTGAATTTGATGAAATTGATTTCTGCTTGAACATTGTTGGCTCTGAGGGAATATAGAGAGAGTAGGACATTTGAACAACAACATTGCTGTGGCACATCATAACCCTTTGTGCTCTGCAACAGGTCCTTCTTTTCTTAGTAGTCAACTCTCTTTTAGTGAAAATAAGTTCCATATTCTTAAAGGAGGTGGAACTGAAAATGCAGCTACCCCAGAAGCTGTGCAAGAATTACAGAGGAAAGCTTAAAAAGATCTCATAAGAGAAAACAAAGACACTAGATTAGCTTTGAACCTGGGAGTTTCCCACACTGCAAATCAAGAGCATTGTCAGAAAAAGCCCAGGTGTACACCACATGTACAGGTTACAGTGCAGTCCTGACCGCTGTGATGACAGTTCTGTGTTCATAATGTATATATCCCAAAGAGTACTAATGCATCTGTTATAAATTCAGGAAGGATAGAGACAGGCAAATTTCATTCTAAGTTACAATATTGTAAATACAGCTTTGCTCTATTGGTATAAAAGAAATTATTCATATTCTTATTTGTCCCAGAGGTTTTTCTTTTCCTTGTAATAATAGTTTTGTAGACACCAAGACTTAACTACTTATGTATCTCCCCTACTTTAAGACATAGAGAAAGATTATTTTGAGACTTTGCTGTGGTCTGATAAGAGCAGTGAGGAATTCTCTGAAGGAACAGGGCTGATATGTACTGTGGTAAGGATATAAAAGGGCTGAAAAACCCTTGGAGGTTTCACAGCTTTCTAAATGACACAATGCAATATAAAAGGAGGAGATGGGTTAAAATAAACCAGGATTTTGAAGAATAAAACCAAGATAAATCTATTTATGTGACATTGCCAAAATGAAAATAGTTTTCCATTAGAAACATGCAGAAACTCTTTTTTTTTGTCCCAACCTGATACCACAGTAGGTGTTGCAGCAAATTTTTGTATGTAGCACAGAAGTTGAAAGTAGCACATGATTTTGGTAAATATGAAAAATCAGTGAGTTTTTCAGTTGTAATTTTGCACAAAATAGCAGTTTGGGCTCTGTGGTCCAGCTTTAGTAGAGTCCACATCAATCTTGGCACAAGGTCAAACTTAAAGAGCTGAAGCCTTTTGGGGATGCAGGACATAGGGGATTGAACCCTACCAAAAAAAAAGCTCTGGTGCCTGTGCTTATGAGATCCTTCACCTTGGATCCTGAAAAGAAAGGGGGAAAATTTAAAGAAGGAGAATAGATGTTATGCCAACTCCATAAATGAATTGCTTTGTTGTTTTTATTCCTGGCGTGCACCTAGAAGCCAAATCAGCTTCAGGCCAGTGTACTAGGCACTATATTCCACATAGAAGAAATAAGGTGATTGCTGTCATCAGGCTCAGACTGGCCAAAGAAAGGTTTGCCAGAGCGTTCTGCCATAAGAATGCATTTGTTGGCCAGGCTGGAAATGAGAGAGAATTTGATCAAGAACCGAACGCAGTTTTTGTGTCAGCTCTGGTTAATTCAGGCAACAATAATACTAAAAAAACCCCCAACCAGATAGTGACCATTGTGCTTTAAGCATCTTTGGGAATTAATTAAAATCTGTGAAAGGGTTAGCAATGAGCTCTGTGAACTTTGCTAAAAACCTGATCAATATTTACATAATTCATGCATCCCACTGAGTGAGAAGCTGGCAGTCAGAATAACATCGATTCTACATAATACTAGTGCAACAGGAAAAGGAAAATATTTTCTACATCCTGAATCAGTTATTTAAGCCCTTTCTACCTCCTTGGGAGTATGACAGAATCGATCAGCCAAGCTGAACAACACTGGCATTGCAAACATTTATTCATACCATCTGGTACAGAGTCAAATCCAAGTAACAAAGGCTTTTATTTTCCCACAAAGGCTGAAGGTTACATAAATGTTACCCACATACTTGTGGCATCCCAACATGTTATTCTCACGTGCTGTAGAGAGATTGACAATTCCCAGACCAGAACAAGACAGCCAGCAACAAAGATTCCTGCAGCACAATTGCTTACTAATACCACTAAATGTACATTTTAGACCCCTTGAAGAGCATTAAGTTCCCTTGTTCCTTATTGCACAGATAATATACATGGTCCAACATGACAGGCAACATCTCCAGTGGTTAAATGCGAGGGTAGTAGTATTGGGTTTTTTTTTTTTTACTTATCTGGGGTGACCACTTACTTGAACTCACTTATGGTTCTATTTCATTCAGCTGCTCATAAATTAGCTTGGCATCCTGAACTCATGGATGTAAATACATATTTGATGCTTCACTGGTGTATAATCACTCTCACTTGCTGCTTTTTTTTTTTTCAAATATTCAGATGCCCACATGAAACTTTTTATCCTTCATCAGAACTGTAAATACCTTCTGAATGAGTTTTAAGACTTAAATGTTTTGTAAGGGGTTGTGCAAAAATAAAAGTTTAAGAAATACAGATAGTCTGTCAGACAGTATGATGTGGGGTAACCTGTTAAAAAATGTATTTTTTCATAACTTCCGTTTCAGAAACTGGTGGCACCTTATATAGAGCCTTACAATTAAGACATTTATATGAAACAGCTTCAGGCTATTAGGGCACAAAGATAAACTGAGATCTGAAATATAGCACACTTGCTCACCTGCTGCCGGTCTCGCCTATTTGGATGCTCTAACGGGACAGCTCCTACAGAAACACTCGATGCAAGGGCCCACAGCCTGCAGGCACAAAGCTGCCAAGGAAATTTTATGTTTGCACCTTCAGAAAAATAGACCTAGTCAGAATTGTTCTTTTACTGAAGGAAACATTAAAGGAAAATAAAAATAAAAACAGGAGGGGGAGGGAATTCACATATTTTTGGGGGGAAAAGAAAACACAGATAGAAAACTTGCATTTTTTTTCCAATAAGAAATTGATGTGTTTGACATGAAAAAAAGGGAAGATTTGTTTCTTCAATGTGCTGTTCATGCTTCTATTTTCATGATATTTTATCCAGGCTGTATTTTCCATGAAAAACCCAGCACATGCTCATTGTTTCCTGAGATACGTGAGACATCATGAATCTCTCTGAATGAAGAGCATCAAATAAAATGTTATCAGGGAATATTGGCTGCTATGCTTTGATGGGGTCAGGATTTTAACCATAAGGCCAGTAGGATTACTATGATATGGGAACTGTATTTCCTAGCTCTAAAGATAAATCAGAGATGTAACATATACAACTGATTTTTTTTTTTTTTTGGACAAATTAAAAAAAATATCCTAAATTCAGTTCCTTATGAAGCTATTGAGATCAACTGATGGTAGTAACAGAGAAAATGGGAAAATCAGGATGAGATAGTAAAAACTTTCCAACGATCCTTTAAAGCTCTTCCTTTTAAAGCCGTGACCACACACAAGAGCCTTCTATGCAAACCTGTTTTTAAGAAGCTGTTATGGAAATTTCCATTCTTAAACATCAGACCAAGCTCAACTCTTGCAGCATTCAGATGAAGCAAGATCTGCTTCTTTTGGGAAAACTAAACTATTAATGTCTCAATTATGTGGCAGTATTGAGTGTTATCTCTTAGAAAACAACTTAGGAAGTAAGTTCCAAAGCCTGATACTGTCAGAAGCTGCAAGGGCTTCTTTGAGGAAGAAATCACTGTATACTTGTTTATTTATTTCTTTTCCTTCGCCAGGCAAAACATTAGGTTAGACATACGTCTCATCCACAACCAGGAGCATGTTTCCTAATCATCCACAGCTTTCTAGGACAGGTAAAGCCTGGATGGCACTGGGAAGTTTGTGCCTGGTAAGGGCAAGTGAGACTTTAACTTTTCTCTTGCAACAACTTTATCTCAATATAAAACCTCCTACTGTGTCTTGAACGTTTTATTACTTAGTCAGTTAAATAATGCAGCTGGAAAAAAAGACCTAATTGATCCTTGTCTGACTGATTCCCAGTCACCTGAGAAAAGAAGCTGTCAAACGGAAAGCCAAATCCTGTGGCACCTACACAACAGAAGAAAGCAATGGGAATGTTCCCTGGGAGATCAAATAAGGACTCAAGTGTTTGATTTCTATAGCAAGAATAGTGCACAATTTCCAGATGTTTATGACTTTGAAGAAAAACTGTTTTAGAGATAAGGATCTCAGAATTGCTCATGCTGAGTGCCGAGTGCTGTGAATATGAGATGTGAGATACTTCAGCTTCTGATCCATATAACAGAGGACAAGACATTCATTTAAGGCACCAAACAAGACTGTCTCTTGGTCATGGAATTCAGAAATATCTTAATGTCATAGTTTCAGACTTCTGCAAAGCCCACAAAACCCCAGCCCTTTCTACTTCTACTGCCATTATGAGACATTTTGGTGAAAAAAATTAGCATTCTTGACCATATTCCTAGTTTACCCTTCAGGGCAGTGCCAGGGTCCTACACTACACATTTCATAAAATAGTATATTTATCTCATAATCATTTACTGAATGAGCTGTAAAAACACATTCTGATAATTTCAATTATTTTCTTAAGATTCTCAGTAAGTAAGTAGATTGATTACTTGGATAAGTAAGTAGATAAATTAAAGTTTAGGTATAAGAGAAGACAGCATTGGAGAGTATCATTACTACTTTCAATGTTTATATTGCAATAAAAAGAGAAGGATGAAGAGTTTTTCAGGATTGGGATAAGAATGGTAAAGAAAAAACTGTTTCAAAACAAACAGAAATCATTTTTGTAAACAGAAATCATTTTGCCAGAACAGTCAAAAGCAGGAAATTAATAACTTATCCTTTAGACAACTATTCTCATTTGCTATATAGATGAAAGGTAGGAATGTTGTATTTCTTTGGTACCTGAGCTCTAAAACAGAAATGTCTCCCTCCATAAGTGGAGAGTTCAGAGACAACACTGCAGAACTAAACTGGAGGACCTGTTTTTTCAAAATATTTGACTTTTATGTCTGGAGTTTTGATAACATCAGTTAATTATGAAGGAATCTTTTATCATTTTTTGTAATCTAGTTGACCCTAAGTCATGCAGTTAGTCAAGAAAAGAGCCTTTCTCATAGTCTGAAATTAGAAAGAAAACTAGTAATCAGATAGAGATTACTATCGGAGGGAAACATTTGAGTTTAAACTAATTCCTTCATATGCTTGTGTTTAAGTACCGTGATACGTAGCACATGCTTAAGTGTATTGATTATTAATCAGGCCCTTGAAATAGGCCCCCAAAACAGACTTTAAGGGATATATCCTTCTCCTAGCAATGTAATGTGTATTATTACACTTGCTACAGTGAGACCAGCCTCACCGAAATACGTGGAGGCCCATGTCCTACTTCACTAGGTTTGCAAGTGCCAGGGACTAAGAAGCTTGTGTAGGACAGGACGTGGCTTGTTCAGTTTTTAACACTTTCATTGACCAGACTATACAGTTAATATTTTAAAATATTTTGCTCCTTCTCTCCCTGTAAATCTACAGTTTAAAACAGACATGTCCTTATGCAAAGCTTCCATAAGAAAGAGATGCTTGTGTTAAACATTTATGTCTCACTGCTAGCTTTAAAAATTACTCATCCTTAATAAAGTTACCACAAACTGCACAATTTATTTTTGCACAACAGGAGTCTATCTTTTTTCCCTTTCCAGAAAATATACAAAAACAGGTGGCTAGTTTTCCCGAGAAAAATCTATTTTAAATGTTTACTTGTTTTAAGGTATACTTAGGAATTTTAAATGCTCTTAAGAAAAACTTTTTATTAAGTCAAATTCCAGTACTACTTTTTCTTTTCACCTGTAGTTTCAAACATTCTCTAAATCTACACCTTGTTTTATTTTATGTGTGCTGTTTATATATTATTTTCAGATTAGGAAAAAAATTCTTCAAATAGCAGTTGAGAAATACAGCATGCGGTAATGTTTTTCAAGTAGTTTGTTCAGTGGTTACAGTTCATAAGGAATGCCTAAATACATGGTTATGTGGCTTATTTTAATTTCATAATTATTGTAAACAATTGATACTGTAAACACAGTGCGACATCTGAAAGGACTTCAGTGGGTGTTGCAGAAAAATGCTGTCCAGCCTTTTTTAGAAGTGTGAAAAAGGAAAGTCTAATATGTTTCCAAAGTAGTTTCTTGGGTTTGGTTTTTTTTGTTTATTTGGTTTGGGGATTTTTGAGTGAGTTTTTGGGATTTTCATTTAAAGATTCCAGATTGTACCTTCTGCATTAAATGAAGGGACGTGTGGTTAATGAAACAATAAAATCTCTTGAATCCATATTCCTAGATGATATCATAGTTTTACAAAGAAGCCTTTTTCCCAGTGAAGTTCACAAATTAGGTTTTGTTACTGCTTATGTTGCCATTTTTGGCAACCTGGAGTTTTATGAGCTTTTTTGGCTGAGCCGCCTTGTAAATCTGAAATAGCTTTGCCCTCCCATTTTACCTCCTTACATACAACCATGAAATGACACAAAATATTGATGGAAGCGAGCCCCTTTTCCATGACAGCTACCCAGCAGGTGGATGGCACTGTGGCCCTGGCAGCAGTTCCCAGGCAGCCTGGGATGAAGCAGGATGCTGAACAGCTTCCTTAAGTACCCAGAGCTCCCAGCTCTGCTGGTTTTGTTGGGATTTGAAGGCATTTAACACCTTGTGGCAAGGCACTGTGGGCTCAGGTTACCCTGCTTGCGGGGACTCCAGGCTCTTGCTTTCCATCTAACCCTGCACGGTGCTTCCACTACCTGAAAGAATCACTATTACCTCTCAAGCCTTTTCCTGATTTATGGATTTAGATGCACTTGTCGTAGGCCTCAGACTGGAGGGATGTTAGTAGGTGATCCAACTAGGGTTTGCACTATGTTCCTGTTACTGTGTTAGAACCACCCTTCTCTGTTATTATTTCATTTGTTCATGTGTGTATGCATGCACAATGCTGCACTACTGCCAGGGGATTTTCCTTCATCATATTGCTATTGCAAATAATAAAGTATTGAATAGCTGTGAGTTTTTTAATTCCTTTTATTCTCATGAAGAAACAAATGATTGGATCTAAATCAGGAAATTCCAGCATGGGTTTGCAGAACTGAAAGAAACTGTGGATGGGGTGGGAGAAGGGGAAGGAGAAAGGCAGATGAAAATTTATTTAATCTTCTTTTTCTGGGAAGATGCCACAAATTTCTACGTAACAAATTTGAAAGAGT
>NW_009259719.1:4062020-4076251 GCF_000687185.1 Egretta garzetta
AAGAGTGTTGTGTAACTCATGTTCAAAATAGTAATTGAAACGTGTAGTGTTTATTACGTTCCCATATGTTTGTAATCGAGGTACAACTCTAGTGGATGGGAAGCAAAGAGCTGTACTTTGCTGCTTAGCATCAGAGCTGTTGCACATTCATTTAAATAGCTTTATTTATCTTCTTCCCCATAAAGAACCTTCCATACTGTAAATTTATTGAATGGTTAATGGCACAAAAGTATGGGGTTCATTACAAAATGAAGTATTTATTGCAGTGTTAATTAAATAAAAGCATTGTAATCGTTCCAAATTGAACAATTATGCTCATTTGAACATTTTAAACAGAAAATCTTTTATATACTAATTTAGTTGCATAATGAAAAGCACGTGTAATGGAAATTTTAATCAAAACAAATACTGAAATAATTTGAACACTTTTTACAATATAAAATGTCTACCTCAGTTTTTATTAGAAATATTATAACAGCCAGATTAGTTTCAGAACTCATGACCTTTGAGTGCGGTATATTATTTCTGAGCTGATAGGCCACCCTCGCATACCAGTTGGCTAACCCCTTAAACATCAAAGTTACTGCTTGGCTACCAGCCTCAAACCATGACAGACTGGCTGCAAGCCCAAAACTTGACAGCCTGGCGCTAGGCCTGTAGCCTTAGCTGACAGCCTTTTCTGCAAGGGGCTGATGAATGATTTCTGGCAACTTGTGCTGCGCTCTGAGTGACTGGGAGAATAGCATTCAATCAGAAAAATGTGCACAAAACCTCCGTAGGTCTGTAAGAGATGGCACTTTGCCGAATGCCCAGATCAACGGCGTGTTCACACCCAATTTTTTATTTATTAAATTTCACTGAGCAACACTAGAATATTTGCAACTGCAATTATATTTCAAATAGCTCAGCCACCTGACGTCTAAATTTTATTCAAAATTTGAGACTATTCTTTTGCCCCGCTCTGTTGCTGTTCTGAACCCTTGTAGGCATAGTTGGCTTTGTTTTTTCATTTGCGGACACAAGCTGAATAATGCGTATTCATTTGTGAGTCTGAACAAAATTCCTAAAAGATGAAATTGCATGCCACAGACTTGCAGCTGAGTTTTCTTCTGTTCAGAGTAAGGCATGTAGCCCAGTCTCTTTCACTAGGAGTTTTCTTGTTTGTGGACCGGCATTTCCTAAATTCTATTCCCATTTAACAATTTTATGTTATTAAATCGAAGAAAAAGGAAAGGAACCATTTATACCCTTTTCTTTGCTTGATATAATTGCAGTGTAAAAGGGGAGTGGTCCATTAATTGACATCAAGATTTTGCTGGGCTTATCAAGAGATTTAAGAATAAATCTCCAGAAAAAAGCCCATGTAATTAAAAGGTATCAGCAGTAAGCTGACAGTGTATTGATGAAAATGCTTTGGAAGCGAATTCCTACCCCCTTTATCCTTTAAGTGAACGATTATTTATAGGAATATGTAAGAGTAACCCCTTACAATGACTGAACATAGAGTTTTCTATAATCAAATGGGCATAACTGAATGCAAGTGAAAAAAATGGGGTGCTGTTAGGCAAAGGAGCTGTATTTTACACCTGAACTGCAACAAACACTATGGTCATGAAACACATGTATAGCAAGGGATTTTGGTGGAGCTAAAAGAATATCTAAAATGTAAGATCTTCAGACATGGTGAAAGTACCTGTGAGTGTGACTTTTTTTGTGTAGTGTGCACTGACATAGGTACCAGTCGCTACAGGAGTGATTCCATTACTCATGTGGGTAAAATGAAAGTCTACGCGCATTAACAAGTTTTTCCTGTTACACAATATGTCTTTGTAGCTGTTTGAGTGACAGGTCACACATTACCATGAATAGCATTCATAGATGCTAGTAAAGATGATTGCCAACACATTATGACGCTGATATTTCTAGATCGCTGCTAATGGGATATGACAAACCCTAGCGAAGAGTCAGCTATAGCAGTCTTTTATATTTTAAAAGCCATTTTCATCCCTTCTCCCAGAAAGCCTGAATGAATTAGGATAGGAACCTCTTGCAGTGAAAACTTGTTCTTATTTTTCTTATATTAGTGTGGAATAGGTGTCCTGCTGTTCAGAGCAAAGAGTCAGTGCAAGCAGGAGGGAAACAATCTGTAGGCTTCCTGAAATTATCCCCTCATGATCTAGCAAGCTATAAATGTGAAACAAGTATGCAGAACAATATGTAAAGAGATCAGAAATTCTACTACTTTTTATGCATAAGGATGGTTAATGCAATGACCAAGGATTGTGTTGAAAATATTACCATGTTATTCTTTATTATATATAGACTTTTCCACCTCAGACATTGAAAAAAAGGTTCTTCTTTCCTGGGTTGCAGAGGGAATATTTCCATGCCAAAGAGATTTGACTGTTTAAAAATCCAGGTGAGCAAAACTAAAGTGACTTCACTGAATAGTTTAACGTAATATCCGTAATATCCAGGGTATACTCCCTAACTAAGATATCTAGGTTTCACTTAAGAAACAAAAAAGGAGGAGGGAGAGGTGGTGTTGGTTTTGGTTTTTTTTTTTCTTTTAAGCAGGGAAACCGTTTGCAGTCTTATTGTAACCATCTGTGAGAAACACCACGATAAATGATCTTGAGCTAGAAGGAGTAGCAGACAAAACATCACTGTATGCACCCACCAAAAAGCACGTTTGACAGTTCAACAGCTCACAGTTCAAGCCCAGGTGCAGGGAGGAGGCAGTAACTTGCGGCCTCTCGGCAGGGCTGGGCTGCGGGCAGCCTCCAGGGAGGGGAAAGAGGGGGAAGCACAACCATGGAGAATTGCAGGTTTTGCTGCCAAGGTGTGAAGATGAGGACATTGCTCCGGGAAGAAGAAACTCTTCCTTCGCTGAGTAAAAGCAGCCTCTCTGCAGGCTCCGACCTCCTGCAGGACAGCACCCACCTGGCTTTCTAGGACCGGCATAGACCCAAGATCTTGGGCATGAAATAACAGATTGTTGCACCCAGGTTGAGAATACCAACCAGATGAATGTCCTACTAATGAGCTTTCAGTAGTGTTCTTCATGCAAAACAGCAAAAAAAAAGAGATATTTTTGCCTGTAAGAATGAAAGCATTAACTATATACTGCTAATAACTACTACAAGAAGATGTTAGAGCTGCATTTCCATGGGCCGTCCATGAACTGTGGCAGCAGATCCCACAGGTGAGACCTGTGCTGGGTTTGCTGCCCGCTCCCCTTGTCCACCAAGACAGGGTTCGTGGCTGGGGCCCCACCAGCTCCCTCCTCTGCCTGACCATCAGGGCTGGCAGCAGATTCGGACTTCCTGGAGCATCTCCTCTTGCCCTTCCATGGTTATTCACAAGCATAGCAGCGTTTCATTGATAATGAAGAGGTAGCCCAAGTATTTCTATTCCCTGCTCTTTACTGGCTCTGTAGGAAGGTGATGGGATAAAGAGAGGAAGCAAGCAAGTACCTTATCTGGTAAACTGTTATTTAAATTGTGGCTAAGCCTGATGGAGAGCTGAGACACTGTACGGACTTTCACAGTGTTGATAACTCATGGCTATCAGCAGACCTGTATTCGAGTAGAGAAACAGCTACAAAAATCTCTCCCCCAAAAGCCAAAGTCCAACAAGATATAGGAAGGAGGAATAAAGGTTGCGTGTATCTCAAACGTATTAGCAGGTGCTGAAGGAAACTGAAATTCGCCTTCTTCCAGGGGTTATTTCAGGATTATGAAAAAGTAACATAACGAAGGGCTGTTTCTCCTGCAATTGCCTCAAATTAATCATTTTAATCTTATTCTTACATGATGTCTCGTATTACTTGGGATCAGGAGGTAAATCTGCCAATTGTTTCCACTAACCAGTGTGTTTTCAGAGTACAAATTCCTGGGAGGTGCACTCCAAAACACCCCCCCAGGCTGCTGCCATCACTATGAGCCCAGGCCACAGGACTGGCCCAGAGCTAATCCCCTTTCCCCCCAGCAATGCACCCAGTGTTGATTTTGGGTCCACAACATTATATCCACCATAACTTGCTGCCATAGATATGGTCACAAATATGCCAGAAGAGAAAGGGTGGGAGCCACGGCCCTGCTGAGTCTGCTCAGCCCGCAGCAGCTCCAGGCAAAAGGGCTTTGGATGTGCATGCGCCCGGGGGCGAGCCTGCCTGCAGCCCGAGCCGCTCAGCTCCTGGGCAGGGAGCAGAGCATCAGAGGCTTTCATAGCACCTTTTGTACCTGTCAGAGCACAAAGGTGTTAGCTTTTGATACAGTTCAGGGGCCTGTCATAGAATTGTTGCTTAAATTTTACCCACCTGCCCTCCCAGATAAGAAAGCCCTTTTGCAAGCATTTCTATTTCAAATACAAAATTAAAAACAAAATGGAAAATGGTGGCTTTCTCCTGGTGCCACTACAATTTCTAGGTTTTACCATTTAGTTGAATTAAATTAATTCAGTTCAGTCATTCCCAGTCTCAGTGAGGGTTAAGATCTTCACTGCTGAGCTTTGTACAGAGTGAAAGACTAGGTCATATCTTAGAGATCCCTTTTTTAAAGTACATGAAATGAAGTGAGTTGAAAAGAAAAGAAGATGATGGTCTTAGCAGAAGTCAAGTGCAGGGACATAAGCAGTGGTTTGGCGTATGGGTGGCAGAATAAATCTCCTACTTAGTCAAAGCTGTCTAATGTGATTTTTTCTTCATCATTCACTTTGGTATGACTCATTAAAGACATTTTGGACTTAATTCTCATTGATTTTAGTGAGAGACAGGCACTCAGATACTCCTGAAAATCCCACAAAGCATGCATCTACATTTTTAGGTAATAAGATATTGCTAAAACCCTCATATTAGTTCTCTGTTAAATGGGGAAAAATAACTTCATTGGAGAAATTTGAGGTTAAAAAAGGTAGAATATACTAAGATTTTTGGTTATTGCAATAATGTGAATGACATTTAAATACCTAAAATGTACCGGAGGGACAGGGGTCCTGATGCTGGACTGTTAATCACTGGTGTGGTCAAAATGGGCCAAATTCTACAGCCATTACTCAGGCAAAACTCCCGTGAAAAATCAGTATAAGGTTTGCCAGGGTAAAGATTTGGACTTGCAGTGGGCGATTGCTTAGTCTTTTATCATTTTTTAGATCAGCAAACTCTTCTCAGCATGCGGCATGCACACAGGATATAATTTAGACCACCTACAGAACGGCTTGTCTGATTCCTAACTGCAAGCCATTAAAAACTAGAATGTAAATATGATATTTGAGCCAATAGTGCCATCAACATCATATGGATTTCTGCTCCAAAATCAGAGGCATGTCTTGCCTGACTGGATTTCACAACCACTGCTTGTCTGTGAATTGTCTTCTTGAGACTCTGAAGTTAAAGAGACTGAGCTGGTACATGCTGCTGATTTAAGGACTATAATGAGATCAGAATATAGCCTGGCTTTGGTTTGATTGCAAAAGCACAAGTGGAGCAAAATTTTTCTCACCTGGATGCTGTAGATTTGGAGCAACTTGGCTTACAGCACTCCTTGGTGCTGCAGAAGTGCGTGAAGCTCAGTCCACAGTGCCCTACATGAAAGATTATTTTTAATTAGTGCTAGAATACGGCTTCAGGAGCTAAATAAAATTTAAGACCCTATTCTCTCAGGAGCCATACACATGCATGCTAGGCCTTCAGAGCTAAATAACCAGAGTGACAGAAGTATAACAACAAACACTTCTGGAGGGGATTGGGTGGCCAGAGATCTGAAGCAACCTGTGTGTGAGGGCACAGGGGAAGGTGATAGCACAGAAGACTGGATAGCGATTAATGCCCCAGGTTGACTGCACTGCACTGCCTTGGCTGTTGTCATCCTTCAATGGATATCGTGTACACTGTTCTTATGGTACTCTTGATAATTTTAAGCACTCTAGAGTCATAGCCATTTATAGCGTATGGAATTTCAGTGGTGTTTATATTTCCATGTGAAAGCCACTGATATGATGACTTAGTCATTTATGTAACATTAGGGGATAGATGAAGATGGCGATCCTGGCCTCTTTCCATCCTAAAACATGTCTTATGTTTGTAACATTATACCACGTTTGCTTGGATGTATTTTTGCTGCATTGATGAATTTGTGATTAATGAGGTTTTATAATAAAAATTCTGTACACAACTATAAATTACATGCAATTATATGTGCAGAAACAAAGTAAAAAATATTTGGGTTGGAGAGAACAACTTTGATTTGGCCACATTTACTGGTTATATGCAACAGAATCTGGTAGTTTTTCTTACAAAAACAAAGTAATTAAATAACTGTAATGATACTTTTGCATGCAGACTGAGTGACATAATGTGGCTTATTAATGAGAACAACAAAGAACAGTGGGATTAAATGTATCCCTGGTGTAACACAGTTGCTAAAAATCAACTTTACCACTGGGACTAATTCGGCCCAAAAATGATTGTTCCCAGAGGGCACTGCTACGTGAAATCTTCTTACCTTTGAGAAAAAAGGAAAAAATGACCTCACGTTACATTTGCTTTCTTTTTCACTTGCCTATGTCCACTGGTTTCAGTGTGATTGTACAGGTGAAAATGGGGGCACAATTTGATCCCACCATGTAAATAGATACAAAATGTAATGTCCTGCTCGGGAGACTGACTGCTTTGAATCTGCCACTTTTCAAAGAGCTGGCAAACAAGGTAGCATGTTAGGCTAATTTAAATATTTCCAGAGGTTGTGTTGAACTGGTGAGCCTAAGACAGGAAATACTGTGTTATCTGAATAATGAAGTCCTAGAGGCTTCAGTTGTACTTGACAGGATGAAATGAGTAGACATAGTTTTAAAAATAACCCTTCTGTCAGATGTCAGAGGCAACAGACGGGTCCATGTGGCCTAGAGTTACCCTGATTGTGGTCAGAAATCAAAATCTGTAGGTACTGGGTTACTGAACAGTCAGGAACGCCCCTGTGTTTGGGGCATTACCTGATGCAAGTTGTTAAATTAACTGTGAAATACTCACCGAACAGGTTGTTAATGATTCTTGATGATAAACTTGTTAAATTCAACCTGTTTTGCTTACAAAAACGTTGCTGTAATTAAGGCCTAATTCTGCAGTCACTGTCCCTGTGTAAATAATTTAATTCAGTTCTGGACAGAAGAGCGATTCCAGTGGCCCAGAATTCATGTAAGTGCTCTATGTTGGTAAATATGCATGTGTGATACAGGAAAAAGAAATGTAGAGAGGAAACCTATTTCAGCTTTAAAGGTCTAAGAAGTAATCATAGGCAATGGTGAATGAAAATAAACTTTAAATTATGAAGCATAGGTCGATGGTTTCCACTTAAGGATTTTAAAAATAAGTGTATGCATGGGAGGATTAATATGCACCCTCCTGAAGGCTAGAAATTGAAAAAGAATAATACATCAATGTTAGACTGAGATACAATACTCTATACTCTAATTTTTGTGCAGAATAACATGTTTTTCTTGGATAGAAGAACTTTGTGTCAGCTCTTAGCCATGTTACAGTTTCTTCTGGCATCCAGACTTGGGAAGCTAACATTTGTCTGGTTGGACTATTAGCACCGTACAGCCCGATCTGAAACTTTCTCTAGTCCCTCTACTAAATAAACTTAACAAAGAGCCTGGGAATCATAGTTTTCTCTTTACAGATGCCCTTTAACCTTCATGACTGTTGCTAGATAAATATTTATTTACATAAAACACAGTACTTCTGTGAAACACTAGACTGCCTACCTCTGCAGTCATTTCCTACAGAGGGGAAAAAAAAAAAGAAATCTTGTCAATATGCTTCAGTTTTCATTTGCCTTAGTTGTAATCCTCTTTTGTGATTTAAAAGCTGGGAATATGTTGATCTTCATTGCACCGCTGTTTTAAAAGAACGATAATGTATACACAGCTAGCTTTTGGTGCACGGACTGCAATAATGTTAATTTTGCAAAGGAATTTAGTGCCCACTGAACAACTTGATTTACAACTTATCATACCTGATAATAGTTGAGATGGTGTTTTAGAGAGGCTAAAACTACAGCTGGCTTGGCTGACTATTGAACTATCTTACAGTTTTCTCCATTGTAATATTTAGTTTGAAAGTATTTTATATAGGGTCTGGACACAGCAGGACTTTTAATGGACATCCCCCCCCTAAATCCAGATAAGAGGACATTTGTCAGACTCCAGCATCCGTTTCTAGCAGGCCAATCATTAGGTGATTTTACTTTAGGATTACCTAGGTGTAAAAAAGTGTTTGAAATACTAATCAGATGTAAACGAAAATTCACATACAACTCTCTGTCCTTGTTGCTTTGACTTCAGCTTACTTGGTCTGAGCATTCTCCTGTCCTGATGTAAGGCGTTGCAGTGGTGCGGCATGACCAGTGCTCACTTGTTCACAGGCTTTCTGGAGGTCACCATGCCTAAGGGGCTCCGGGGAATAGCAGTGGCCATCCAGTCCTCCTCTGCGGCAGCCATTGTTGTCTCCTGTGTGGTGGGAGGGGTTGTCCTTAGGAGAGGGACAATTATCCTGGCCAGGGAAGGAAGGCAAGTGGCAGTGTTTCAGTGCTGATGTGCTGCGAGTCCTCCCCATAAGCCTCTGTTCCGACACACCGTGCGTCACCCAAGTGCCATTCAGTGCCGTGATTGTAGTGAGACAGCATGTTTTGAATTCCAGAATGCCTCTATTTTCATTTTAAGAAAATCAATCCCATAGGTAATTATTTCACTGCTGAAGGGTGGCTTTCCATGCACGGTACCTTCCCTTTTACAAAATCTACGTCTGTTTTATCTAAACCACCAGAAATCATAATAACTACTCTCCCCCTCCTTTCTTTTTACACGTAAATTTGCTATCATTCCTTCTCATACTTGAATGTTCTCCCACCTGTCCTCAATTTAATCCATGAATGTAAGCACATAAATCTTCATGACATTTTGGCAGAAAATACCTATTTTCAGATGACTCCTTTAGGAAACTCTGAATCCAGGTGTTTGTTTTTTGCATAAAGTGTTGCAAAAGGGGAATTTTAATGTGACCATAAAACCAAAAAACTGGTTACATTTGAAATTCTGTAAAAGGGTGGGCTAGCATGCGTGCAAACTTTGCATATCTTTTCCAAACCCTGGGTTATATTCAGAGTGCTAAATTATAATTATTGCACCATCCGTAAAGGGAAGGAATATGGGATTTTACTGCTACAAGTGTGTGATTACGCAAACTTTGTTATGTGTAAGGAACATGCACTGGATGTTTAAAAGTCCTTTATCACATTTGACAAAAAGGGAGGAAAAGTGGAATGCTGATCTCAAAACATTTTGGGGATAGGGTGAAAAAAGAAAAAAAAGAGAGACATTAAACAGTTGGCTATTTTTCTTTGGCCAGATGGTTTCTAAACAAAGATCAGAATCTATTTGAAAGTCTGATCATAAGGTTTGCACTAAATAGTTTTGACATAAGGACTGCATGATCTGAAATTTGAAAAGCCTTTTACCTTTAGTTACTCTGGGGCCTATGAGAACCTTAGCTTTAGTTAAGATATTGTGTGTTGAATTAAAACAGAGGTGTTCACTGTTTGTTCTCTACCAGCTTTTAGATACTGTATAGGGAACAGATATCTTAGTAAGTGCTATTCTACAACTGTTGGGAAAAAAAAATCTCGCTCTTTCTTTTAAAATTACTCTAATTTGTCACCAAACTGAGAATGCCTTCTAAAGAATTGATCATTAAAACAAATATCCTGTGTACCTAAGCACTTGTGTACGGATACCATATAAAAAAATACAAAAAAGTCCTTTGTTTCTAAGGTGGTGAGGAGAGCATTGTATTTTGTAGTCCACAGTCTTTCACTTTCCTCCCAAAGGTGAGATTAGCCGATGGGGGTGCTTATTCTATTAATGGAACAAGTAACTGACTGGGAGAAATTTAAAAAGGGGAAGAAAAGAAAAGGCTACCAAAAAGAAAAAAGAAAAGAAAAAAAAAGAAGAAACTCTGACAAGGAATTAGTTGGCTTTTCTTCCTCTGATATAAAATCTTAGCACAGCCCTCCCCCTTTCCTAAAAAAATCCTATAGCCAAGCAGATCTACATCTCACACACACCTTTTTCTCTTGAGAGCGGACAGAGGAACAGACCACACAGGACAGCGGTTATGCTATATCTCTTAGCTCACGCTTCTGGCAGGCAGTCAGATGTGATGGAGATAAGGACAGTACAAGGACTTAGGCAGAGGATAAGAGCGTGCATTGTTCCAATGCTGATATTCTTCACTATAGACAGACGATTTTTTTTTCTTTAAATCCCATAATCACTTATATTTTGCAGAACAACAAAAAAACCTTTCTCCTTTTTGCTTCTAATGGACTAATCCTGCAGAAAGGCTTTGCTCTGAATTCACACTTTTCTATAGGGCCACAATCTCTTTTCTAGTGAAAAGGTTAATTCAAAGGTCTTTTGATCACGCGGGGCGGCCGGGAGGGCTCCCGAGGTGGCAGCACAATTGCCGGCGCAGGAGGGGAGTGGCAGCTGCGGTGCCCACGTCTCAGCACCCGCTCCCCTGTGCTCTTATAGATTCTGGAGTTGACTACGACTCTGGGAGCCAAGATAAGACACCGATGTAAGAAAGATTGATGCATTGATTGTGCTGCATGAGACCATAGTGTTCAGCTGCCGCCGCTACCTCCTTGCAGAGCTTTTAACACCAGCACCAATCGCTCAGTGTTTGCTGTTACAAAGGGGACGGAGAGGCTGTGGTTGGGGGTCTCAAATGAGATGCCTGACATACCTGCCATCGCCTTTACGGTTCACTCTTGTGTAACACTCTTAAAGGTGAGCAAAACCAGCCCCTTGCACTCTGTCTCCTCAGCGTACCTTTACTGAGAGAGAAAAAAGAAATTTGGATGGGCCCATGGAGTTGGCTGTTGTTACTGCTGCTTTTTTGGCATCATCAGAACAATCCCTTTAAAATCCCAACTTCCCATGAACTTACCCATTCTGATCTGAATTTCGGGTGCAGGGATTCCCGCTGGCCACCCTAATCTGCTGCCTGGGCAAAGGATTCTTTTCATACTGATGGCACAAAGGACTTTGTGGCGAGTTTTACACAGCCTGCGCAAATGAACTGATCTTCTGTTTGCGAGCAGGAGGAGAGTTTTCTTTCTTTCTTTCTTTCTTAAGTATTCAGTTCATAGTGGTTTGTTCCTTTTACTCACTCAAGCTATCCCAGGGTAGAGAGCAAGTTTCTTGCCAAAAATAGAAGCATATTCTACTTGGGGATGGGGTGGGGGGAGAAATAGCTTTACTGTTCAGAAATAGCACTTTACATTTGCTCTAGCAATCCAGAACAGTTTATAGAGAAACGTTATGCTGCTGGTGATAAAAACAATTCATAAGGTGAAGTTATGCCCCAGGTTCAATGGGACTTGTCCATGAACATGTGAGAACAGAGATCATTTCCTGAAGGCTCATGTTGTGCTGTTCTTTCTTTGCTGTTGAATACCAGTACCAGCTATAGCAGATACTCCCAAATGGAAAAAGTGGTAGTTGTTGCTATCTAAGGTAAAGATTAAAATTAATCTCCAAAAAAGAACAAGAGGAAAAAAAATAAACTAAAAGATTATGTTATTCTAAAGGAATGGTAGGTATTTCTGATGTCCAAACGGGATTGTGTCTCTTAGGGGAGCTGACCTGATGTCTACTTTGACACCGGAGCAATGGCATTTTCCAATCTCCCATCACATCGTCCCCTTCCCACACAGTGGAGCTGAGTCAGTCTTGAGAGCAGTGGAAGCAGATGTGGATTGTACAGTTCCAGCAAGCCAGGACACCCCCTGGGCTCACCACCACCCCCCGCCATGGGTTCCTGCTGTCGGACCCCCTGTGCCAGCCTCTGACTCCCAGGCATTGGTGCAATGACCTTTCCTGGACACAAGCCCCTTAGAGCTGTCACTGGCCAGCCAGGGAGCCGTCACCTGGCTGTACGCACCCTCTAACTGCTTGCTGTTGGCCCTTGGGGAAGTATTCAAGCATGACTTTTCTTTCTGTATGATAATAGCACCAGTGCCTACATCTATCAGGCAGCAAATCCAGCACAGACATTCTTTTCTTGGCTTTGTTTTTTTTAGTTTGATCTCTTGAAACTGAAGACAGAGGGGGCTGTGAGTTTTCATTGTTAAAGTGCGTATGATGAAAATCACACAGGTCTCAGTCACAAATTCCACTTTTCATTTGCCTGACTGAGTAAAACTGTCAGTAATTTCCAGGGCTTGGGTCCAATCTGAGCATTTTACACCAATTATTAAAAAAATTCAGAAGTACTTAACGGAAGAGAGAACATATTTTGGACAAATATATTTGTATTTTCCCTAGCACTTAGCAACTCCAAGTATTCTTTTCTCTGAGTTTTGGCATTTTTAAGATCTCAGAACTGCCTAACACTTCAGAACTGCAATTTTTAGGTGCTTTAGTAACTTAAACAGTAATATTAGCAAGGTTTGATGTATAAAGCAAGTAATTAAGTCAGTATTTCTCACAGCAAGAGAAAATTAGCATGGTAATTAAATCCGTGTCTACTTTGTATTGCAGATCTATTTTTGCTAATCTAATCTCATAATCTTGGAGGGTTATAACAACTTGTCTTTTAAAGTGCACCTGCTAGCTGGCATGGTGTGGCAAGCACAACTGATATTTGTTTGATTATAATCAGTACCTTTGCAGTCATCTCGGAGTGCAAAGCAAAAAAATTCATCACTGAAGATGAGCTGATGATCCTTGGTGGCCTTTGGGTAGGGCTTGGTTTTCAAGAGAAAGGGAGAAGAGGCTCAATTTCTGACCCTGTAGTAGTAGTACTACTTGACTTTGGGCATCCTGTTTACTCTGTTCCCACTTCTTTGGTCTCTCATTACTCTCACTTTAGTTCCTAAGTGGTGATGTATTTGAGAGTAAATTGAGCTGAACAATGTTTCCCCACTTCTGAGCTGGAAAATACAGGGTTTAGGCACTTCTCCTGTTCACTGAGCTGGTGAGTTTATCTGGTTTTAAGCCATTCCTCCCAGAGCCAGTACTGGGTTCAAGCTGACAGATCTTCCAGTATGTTATTTAGCTGGGTGCTTGACCAAAGTATGGCCATGAGTATCTCTGGACATTTCTGCTGGCTGCTCGCTCCTTGCTCGGGGCTGACTTGGGTCCTGAGTGAATGAGAAAACCTTGTCAGCCCGATTCCTTCTGCTTACCAGAGCTGGGGTCTGATATACACTTGGTCTTGTGTATCCACTTCAGTCCACAGGAGTTTTCCAAGATGATTATAAAAATAGCACTGTTGGAAACAGCAGCAGAAAAAGCATATCTTATCTTTGTGTATGCTGCAATTGTCTCCTGTTTACTACTCAGAATTGATTCCTGTCTTTAGTAACAACATTAACAGGTGCTAAGTGAGCAGCTTTATGGCAAGAGAATGAACCCATGCCTCTTGATGTTGCGTGATTTGTTACCACAGTGACCAAATAGGATAGTATATTATGTGGTGAAGAAAAAAGCATTGTGAATTCAGCATTTGCTGTATGTTCATTCTTATAAGATATCCTGTTGGGAGTCTGTTATAGACCACCTGACCAGGATGAGGATGTTGACGAAGTATTCTACAAGTGGCTGGCAGAAGTCTCACAGTCGCGAGCTCTTGTTCTTGTGGGGGACTTCAACTTACCAGACATCTGCTGGAAATACCACACAGCAGAAAGGAAACAGTCGAGAAGGTTCCTGCAGTGTGTGGAAGATAACTTCCTGACACAGCTGGTAAGTGAGCCTACCAGGGGAGGTGCCCTGCTTGACCTCCTGTTCACTAACAGAGAAGGACTGGTGGGAGAGGTGGTGGTCAGAGGTCATCTTGGCCTTAGTGATCATGAAATGGTGGAGTTTTCGATCTTTGGTGAGGTAAGGAAGGGGGTCAGCAAAACCGGCACCATGGACTTCCAGAGAGCAGACTTTGGCCTGTTCAGAACACTGGTTGGGACAGTCCTGAAAGGCAAAGGGGTCCAGGAAGGCTGGGCATTCTTCAAGGAAGAAGTCAAAGGCACAGGAGCAGGCTGTCCCCTGTCTGACAAATTGGAGGGGAAGACGGCCGGCCTGGCTGGACAGAGCCCTGCTACTGCAACTCAGGAAAAAAAGGAGAGCTTACCAGCTCTGGAAGAAGGGGCAGGCAACCCAAGAAGAGTACA
>NW_009259719.1:4077534-4086254 GCF_000687185.1 Egretta garzetta
AAGGAGAGCCACAAAGCTGGTGAGGGGTCTGGAGCACAAGTCTTATGGGGAGTGGCTGAGGGAACTGGGGTTTAGTCTGGAGAAGAGGAGGCTGAGGGGAGACCTTATCGCCCTCTGCAACTACCTGAAAGGAGGCTGTAGTGAGGTGGGGGTCGGCCTCTTCTCCCTGTTAATGGATGATAGGATGAGTGGCAATGGTCTGAAGTTGCGCCAGGGCAGGTTTAGGTTAGACTTTAGGAAGAACTTCTTCACCGAAAGGGTTGTCAGGCTCTGGAATGGGCTGCCCAGGGAAGTGGTCGAGTCCCTATGCCTGGAGGTATTTAAAAGAAGGATAGATGAGGTGCTTGGGGACCTGATTTAGTGGTGGGATGACAGTGTTAGGGTAACGGTTGGACTCGATGATCTTAAAGGTCTTTTCCAACCTCGACGATTCTATGATTCTATGATAATAGTTTTCTTAGGAAAACCATATTCAGCCAGATCTTCCTTTACTCAAGCTGATGATGCAGTCTCATACATTTACTAAACCAATAAGCCTCAGAGGAGATAGAGTTACTAATTAAGATACTAGTGAGAAAGAAGTGGTTATGAGTATCTTAAAAAATAAGCAAAAAATTCCCTACCTCTGCCTTTCAGTCCCAGATTCTCTATGGATTAGAGTTGCTTAATCTAAACCACTGAAAGCAATGTAATAGTCCTAAAAGATGTATCTAAATCCTTGCTGTTTTTATTGACACAATTCATGTAACTACTGCTATTAATTTGCTACTAGCCTCTTTATTTTAGCTATTTTTGATCTGAGCTCAGTGCAAATGGCACAGTATTTTATGACTGAAAAAGCAAAAGAATGAGCAGGTGGGGATGCCCAGCCCTCCCGCTGCCCTGCAAGTATCTGCACTCTTGTGTGTTCTGGCTCACACAGAGATGCTGTGGTGATTTCCATCCTGAGCATGGTGGGGTCCACTATTTCTCTTGCATTGGTGGGGAGAAATGACAGATGAACTTCCACTGCTCTGCAATGAGCAGTTCTGTGTAAAAGTGACCTCTGCCACTGAGGTGGAGAAAGTTTTTGGACAGTTTGTTTTACAAAAAAAGAAAATCTATTCAAGTCAACAAAAGCTAGCCAGAAATAATTTCACTCAAAAAAGAAACCAAAACTTAAACACTTCAGTTGGAATGAAAGAAAGAGCTTTATCCAAGTTAATTCTTGCTTGTTTTGGGGTAGCTGAAAATTCAGTCCTAACATTTGCTCACTCTCATTATTTTCCTCTCTGCCCCGTTCTGTTTTACAAATTTTTGTCATTCTTCAGAGATGTAAAAAATCACCAGCCAACCAACCAACCAACCCCAACAACATCAAAACCCCAGGGTTAACTGTCTGGTTTTCCAGTCCTCTACCTCAAACCCTCACTGAAAGCAGGTGTTACCACCTACAGACCTCGTCTGTAATCTGGGGGCTTGAGCCGATAAATGTTGGACTACAAATCCAGGCTTGAGCACATACTTATTATGCTTTACTGGACAACAGCAGATGCGCTCAGACTGCAGGTACGCTGCAGTGTGTGGAGGTGCATAGTCCCATCCCTGCGCCCGAAATGACCAGCACAGATAGGAAAAGCAGCTGATGAATATCACTGAGAAGCAAAATTCCGATGTCAGATAGGTTGGTGCAAACTGGAAATGACTCAGCTGAAACCACTTGGGTCATTTCAGATTTATATGTACCAGAGCGGTGAAATGTGATCTCAGTCACCGATAACTTTCATACCATTTTAGGAAAATCTCATTTGCCTCTCTCTGTTTCTGCAACAGTCAGGCTTCACTGTAGGAAGGGAAAAGCTCTGAATTTGTAAGATGCAGTTTGGGAATTAAAACTCCAACAGCATGATATGCAGTGTTATGCCCATTTGTGCTGTATAAATAAATATCCCCAAATCTTTTTTAGATTCTGCCTTGTCCATTACTGAAACCAAAAGCATTTGTGCTTCCAAAATGATCCTCAGAGAGTTGCTTTGCATTTACAGAGATTTTCAGATTGGCAAGGAGCCACTGGACAACTTACTGAAAGTCACTGAAAGCTAGAAGCGATGTGAGGGTTAGACATGGAAGCACAATTTCACAGATATTATGGGGCCAATTCAGATTTCACTTACAGAGGAGAATGAGGATAACAAAAAACACACTTCATTAGAGAATAAATATATTGTTCCCAAAAAGATCCCAATTACCACTTCCATACCTAATATAATTCCTCCAGATGAAAACAATCCTCAAAAGAAAAAAACCCAACAATTCTGCTAGCTGTTGAGTAAAGCTGTCGTGAGGAGCATAGTCAGAGTGCAAACACCTAGCTATGTGGATTGGCTTTGCAGAGTTTAAGGCTGAAAATATGAACTATAACTAACAAGAAGTTCTTTGTTTTGTTCACACATTTTTTTAAAAATTATCCAGCCTATTTGTTCAAAATTACTTGCCTTTTCTTCAAAATATTGTTTTGCTTTATGAATAGTACACAAGCAATTCGCTGTGAGGGTTTGCTATTCAAATGTCAGAAGCCTTGGTGTGGTTGGCTTCCGAAGCAATGTGGTATTGTTTCTGGTGATTTATGTAACCCAATGAATGGCAAATTTCAAACATAACAACGGAGAATTAGTGCTATCATCTTCGAAGGTCTGATTCCTCATCCCTGTATGCCTCAAATTCTCCATTTACAAGTGCTGATAATGGTGTGCAGCACACTGGAAGGATATGTGCTTTTCTGCTGAGGTGCTGTAGGGACTATTGAAGGAGACGATGCCTTTGGTGAGAGTCATCAGGAAGAGCTCTGCTGAACTGCAGCACTTGCAGATGACATTTGTTTAAGCTGCAGATTTAAATTCAGTCCAGTTTACTTCATGCCAGCTGTGTTTTGTCCCACAGGCTCCTGAATTTCTCTTAGAGCATTGAAGTCACTTGGCGCTTTTACAGAGTCTTAGTAGAAAAAGGTCCGTGTTGGCTGTTTTGATTAAAGCAAAGGAACCAAACTAAGCGGAATGCATTCCAGAGCCACACCTTGTACCTGCAGAGGAGCTGGGTGCTCCTGTTGGCTCCTGTCCCGAAGGCAGGGGCAGGCAGCCTGTGGCTAGAGCAGCTCCATTGTGCTGGGAGCACCAGCTATGGGGAAGGCACTGCTGTCCCTCTTCATGGCTGCAGGCAGCTTGTGAGGCTGGCGAAACCCCTCCCTCGGTCCCAGTTTGGCAGCCAGCTTAGAGGATCATGTGACCGCCCACACCCTGCCTGCACTTTCTCTTGGTGGCACCTCACTTCGGTTTCCATATAAGCTGAAGCATATGATGACTCATTAGTTCATCAGGAGAGGGGATCTACCTGGGAGTCACCAAAATCCTCAAAGCTGAAACCAACATTTCAACAAATTTGGTTGGTTCATAATCTCTGTGCCGAGCTGGGAAGCAGGGAAGGGGGGGGCTTTAAGAGCAGCAGCTCGCCAGCATTGGACCTTGCAAGCGCAATTAAGTCATGCTGGGGCAAGGGGTATACTTTCCAAGGACACACGTGATTATTTGGGCTCTTTTAAATAAGATATTTTATAACAGTAATCTACCCTCCTCTGAAGCACATGGGACGTGTTTTTGTGGGCCAGTGGTTGGGCAGGACGTAGGGAAGCAAGTGGAGAGGGGAAAGCACCATGAATTAAACTGGATTATGGGTAATTTTGCCTTCAGGTCTTAGAGAAAAAAGGTGTCCATGTCCATAAAGGAAGTGGGCTCTGTATCGGCATACTGAAAGGCACAAGACCACATCAGGGACAACCAGTGCAAAGAATGTACTTGAAAAATAAGTATACTAAACTGATGGAGGAGGTATAACTGGACAGAGGATTTGGTGATCTAAACAGGGGGCAAATGCTTTTTAAGGACAAACCAATCTGCATTTCTGACTCCTATATATTACATGTTACAGATCCCAGAGGTGTGTTCACACCACTTGCCTAAACGCTGCAGGCTGACAGGCACGCCGGATGCATGGCAGCTTTCCTGGCAAGCATTTGCTTGTAATCCTCTGCTTTGGCTAGATGATGGGAGTTGCTGTTTCTGTACTACGCTAAGCACACAGGATTTGCTTTGTCAACAGCATTTTGTGCAGGGAAGACTGTGTGCTTAGCTGACTTTTGGGAGGGTGTGGGGGAGAACAGCTGTACAGCCAATAATTAATTCCATAATTGCTTTAACCTAGACCAAAACAGAAACAAACCTTAGATGGAAACACAGTGCTGCCAATGCTGTGATCAGTTGTCTGTGTAGCGAGGAAATACTAATGAAATAAGCTCAGCAACATCAAGAAGGAGCTCAGCAGACCTGAACCTCATCATTAGAAGTGCAACAGGGCCTTTTAAAAGTAAGATTTCCAAAATGCAGGTATGATTAGTTTCTCTGCAAAAGTTAGCAAATGCTCCACGCTGACTAAAGAAGCTGTGAAAGGCAGAGATGTGTCTTCACAGCTGTGTCCCTCCTGGGAGAAGCTATTGCCCATCCTTTGCATCTGGAAGCCTAGTGGAGAATACAAACATCTTCTTTCCACAGTTTCTGCCTAGATGCTCCCTTCACACAGACTGCTCAGACGTTGCCAGACCCTCAACGGAGGCTGAACTTCCTCTAGACAGAGACACACCAAGAAACAGATGTACTTTTTCCAATATTTCTTCCTTTTTTTAGATATTTCTGCCAAAGTTTCTTCCAAACACACCAACGTCAGCAGGTGGTTTGTGCATGGTTTCTGATTCAGCTGCACAAGTCCTTCTCATTGCTGTAAAAAGCATATCCCAGCAATGACACCCATAACCTCTTGCATAGGCCTGAAGCTTAAGGCTGCTCACTTAGACAAGCAGTATCAGTGGGGTCATACCTTCCCCTCTTTCTGACCTGCAGGATGCTCCTGTGCTGCAGCTTCCTGGGAGGCTGGCAGACCACCCACGTGGGGCAGCCCTTGCTGACCAGCTCCGGGAGTCAAGGGAGGGCTTCAGGTGCAGGCAACTGATACAAGTATCTTCTCACACCACCTGCTCACAGTGGGATATTTTCAAAGATCTCAGTGGGAGTGTGTTATCAGCACAGTGCGAAGCAAAAGCTCCATGCAATGAGATGAATATGAAGCTGATGGTGAGCTGAGGATCTTGAGCTCAGGTATCCTGTCCAAATGAGTACTGTTGGCTTAGCTATGCCAGTTTTCTTATGAGATTCTTTAAATAACTATATAAATAAAGTAGCTAACATATTTTCTCAATGCCTTTGGGTATCCACCTTGGATTTTAATTTTCTGCTTCATAGAAAATCATGTTTGTATATTACAGTGGTGAAACATCATCAAAATATCTTTACATGATACATAAAAAGGAAACCATATAGCAGAACAGAGCAAACCGTCAGTAACCGCAATACCAACTGTACAGCCTTTCATTGCAGTGCTACTTGCCAGTAACGATGCCTTGCACATATAATTGCTAGTTTCTAAATGTATTACTGGCTTTCAGGGGGAATTACTACAGAAATGATCCACAACAATTTTTCTGTATTTCATTTGTAGAAGTTCTGCAAGCTTTGGCCTTTCTCTTTGCTGTGAAATAAGAGGACACTGCTGGTCTCCCACTGAAAAAAATGAAGGCACTCCTAATCTGAATGCTGATATCTGTAATGACACCTCAACAGACCCTTTAAAGTCCTGTTTCTGGGCAAGTGCTTGGCACGAAAAAAAAATTATATATATATATATATAAAATATATGTATATTTTTATATATATATAAAAAAGAAATTGTCTACCAGTATTTATATGTACATATCTGCAGTCACTCACCATTGCTCACTGGCAGCCAGGTGCACAAGGCTGCCATTTAAGTGGCTGCTGGCTACTGTGGAAAGTGTAGAGGCAAAAGTGGAACTGTGACTGCATGAAGAGATGATGAAAAATTTCTGCCTACAATGCGAAGGTGGCGTATTTGCTATGGCTGCCTGCCCTGTAAGTCAGTCTGTCCTTGGCAAGAATCAAGAAAGCTTAGTAAACATCCGTCACCTTTTAATTTAAAGTCTATTTAGTGCACTCCAAATATATAAGCCTATGAAACCAGGGATTTGTTTTTGGCTTCTCCTGACCAGTTAGATGCATATAATTTATGTATTTAAAGGAATTTTAAATACTGTAAACAAAAGGGTGGTTCCTTCTCTGTCAGTATCAGTCTAAATGGGGAACAAGTTGCAATTTCATTGAGGCTCTTTCCCCGCATCAATGGTATACATGAGCATACAGATTCCATCTTCGCATGCTATAATCTGTGAAGTATTGTTAATTCATTATCTGGTGGACTAATGAACAACAGACATTTAGTTCTTGTTCACTGCTACTTCATACTTATACTATGTTTCCCAGAAGCAAACCACGTTATTCTAAACTAGAGTTCTGGAATTTATTATTTTTTCTTCTTGTTTCTGATGACCGCAACTATTTTTCATAAGCAGCCCCGTTTCTTTAGTTTGTGCCAGCTATGGAGAAAGGATAATGGGGGGGAGAAATAAATCACAAATATGACAATGGTAATAGCTGGCATGAATGTCCTTTTCCAATGTACTGCATTTAGCTCTTCAATTTTTTTCAAAATGCAGATGCAATACTTCATTGGAACAGGTCACAGGAAAATCAACTGCCTAGTAAAAGATGAGAGGCACCACAAACCAGACACGTTAGCAGCACAGTGACTACTACTGCTGTTGGAATACAACGGTAGCAACCATTAGTCCATGCTTTGTAGCGCTAAATCAACAACTGAAGTCCCTGTGCTCTGGGAACTGCACATCAAAAGCTTTGGTCCCTAACTTCTATTCCTTTCATATCCTTTCTATTTAAAGGGAGCTTTTACAAAACAAAAATATAATCATTTTATACTCTGCATGGGTTAACCGTGTGAGGGCAAACATTACCCCCATTAGCTTTCACCACATGGACAACAAGACTCATCTGAACTCAGCACCCCAGGTGCCCCCAGGGACAGACAAGAGGAGGGGGTGTCCAGGGGTGGATGTGCACTTTCACCACACACAGTGAGGGCTGCACTGCGAGGGCCAGGTATGGCTCCCCTGGGCTGCCTTGGGTCACCACTGAAGGGGGTTGAACATCACCAACCACCTTCTCCAGAACACCTCTTTTTTATCCAATGAAGGCCACTCACAGCAAGTTTGAATTTCAGGTTTGGAAATTTGTTGCTGCACCTAATTTTGTTTTCACACTTCTGTAAGATACAGTATGACCAACATTTTTGTAGTGCTGAGTTTTACCTGTTCTGTAGTGCTTCACACTTGGTTTTTATCCAGATGTATGATTTGGGCTGAATAAATATTTGTATTTCCCTTGCTTTTCCTATTAACTGCTTCTAGAATAGCTCATTTAAAATAAATTAGTAAAAATGAAACCTCATTAATAAAACAGAGAGGACAGGACATGCTTATGTTGAGGTTCATGTCTGCTTGCATCAAGAAGAAAAAAAATCTAGCTATAGTTTTGCACCAACGCAAATCCCAAGTTATTGCACCTTCAGTTTTGACTCATCTCAGTGATCCTGGCACAGAAGGCAGAGCCCAAATCACATCCTTGCACCTCCTGTGAAACACCTGGATTTCCCCAGTTCAAAGTGAAGGAACAGAACGAGGGTCCGATCCTGTGAACTTTTCTCCAAAGAGATTCCCATCATGCCTGTGAAAGAATTAAGCTAAACAAGTCAACTGCATGGTTAACTTTTTATTGATTTTTTTTTTCACTAAGAAAAACAGTAGGCAGATGTCTATAAAACATATCTAGGCTTAATCTAGTTGGCCACTGGATGTCACTGATGGCCTCAGAAATACAATGGTAGTATGTAAAAAAACCCCATAAACAGGTACTAACCCACCCCCCCACCCCCACCCCCCGTACATAATCTCGATATTTGAAGGGGAGATTAACAGTGTCTCATTAGCTTTGAAAGATGTTACTACTGGAGTTTTTAAGTCCTTGGTGCAAAGGTGTGCAAAACTTTCTCACTATGGTAAAAGAAAAAGAAAAATGGTTTCTTCATATATTAACAGAATAAACTACCTACCATTTCCACAAGCTGATGTAGAATCTTGTTATGATCACAGTTGATAGCCAGGCTGGTGAGAAATGTATTGTATCTGAAACTCACCCAGGTCAAGGTCAAACATTCTGAAGAGTTATAAAATGCATAAAAGATTTTTTTTTTAAAATGTAGTTCTTTTCTTCCCCCCTTGCATAGTCCCCCTTTAACTCTGAATAGGAACTGCTAGTCTGTCAAAAAGAAAGATCACATTTTGAGCGATTCTTAGGCCAGCCTGAAGCAGGAGGTACTAAAGGTCTGGTTTTGTTGGCTCAGGAGTTTGGTTAACTCAGAAAATCCTCTGTCATTTTGGTGCTCACCCATGCTGAAAGGAACTCCTCCATTTGGGAAGATTTGCTAGTCGTCACGACCTTTAGCTAATGTACCCTGAACTGACAGGAAAGAAAATTGCCTTTGTTTTGGTAGGTGAAAATATGTTAGTGTTTAATGCCCTCTGGTAAGGGAGAAGAAACTCCTCAAAAAAAAATCAAGATCAGACCTGTGTTCTGTAGAGTGCTTTCACCATTGCTAAACATCTGCTGGGCCTGTTAGTAACTAAAACACATATCTGGTAAGAGCAAATA
>NW_009259719.1:4086278-4106395 GCF_000687185.1 Egretta garzetta
GTTACTTCTGTTGGAGTGCCTCAGCAAAAAGAAGTGACAGCTGGTGACTATGTGAAAAGTATCTTTATTAAGCATTTGAACACATCCAAGTGTTGGCCATGCTATTTCCAGAAGACAAAGCAGCCACAGGCTGAGCTGAGTTCCTAGCAATACTGGGAAGACAAGGCTCCTGAATGCATGCTGAAGAGCTAGAAGGCTGCTGAAACCAAAAATTCAGGGGTTAATTTTCATACTAAAGCTTACATTTAGAAAAACATGAAACAGATGTTCATATCAAAATCTGGTATTTTTCCGTAAGAGCGAAACATGAAAAAGAAGTGAAGTTAAAGCATGCATGCTAATAGCTCCTTTCAAATAGTTTAGTCTTTTTCAAATGCGTAGATGTTCAGAAAATCTCAGTCTAAGCAATTCTGGGTAACGTAAAAAAAAGTCTCTGCTGGCTTAAGCTAACAGAGTTGCTGCTTTATCTCAACAGGAAAGAACTTTTCTCTTGGGGTCTTCTGTCTCACCATCGAATTCTTGCGCTGAATTAACTTATTAATCGGCATGTACATATGTCTGTATATATAAGGGTAACATGTGGCAAACAGGCAACCTGCACAGGGAGATTCTGGCCATGCCAAGGCTGCTCATAGAAAGAACGATGCAAAGTGTAGTTAAAATGGGCCTTTGCCAGGTCCCTCTATGATGAAAGCTATAGCGATAGTCAGACATGACACCATAAATGAGAAATGTAGCACAAACAATACTGAATCAATGATGTTTTATACTCAGCATTTTTGCAGCTATTTGCTGTATTAGTACCTTGGTGACCTGACGCCTGGGCAGCCCCTGGATTGCTGCAGGCTCTGCAGCTGCTGCACTCACTGTAGCTCATCAGGCTTCGGATGAAGCTCCTGTGCCTGCATATACGAATCCTTGTCTGTATGTCCAGCTGACTTCCAGATAGATGCTACGGAAGATTGGAGATGCTGCTGCTATTTTTTGTAAATCTAGAGAATACTTAAAAGTAGAAAAATGCATGATTATTTTGGGTAAAGTCAGCTTCACTGACACTGGCAGCTCTGTGAATGATACTGAAGATAACTGCCTGTGCAAGCATGTTTTTGACAAAGTCCTCTTGGAGCTGCTCTAGTTTAATCTAACTGCACCCCACCACTTCTACTGGCTGCAATTCTTTATCCAAAACATTTTTTCCAGCTGTGTTGACTGGCTCTTTCAGAGACTGTGGATGTTTTCTCTCTGTTTTCTTTTCCCTACTTGGCCTGTTCTTTAGGTTTCCTTCCAGCTACTCAAGGCCATGCAGATCTAGCTCCATGAAAGATTTACATATTAAAAACTTCAACAGGCAAAGGCTGACCAGAGGTCCATCAATAGCTGCTTTCTGTCTCTGATGTCACCAATAGCAAGGGGATTGTGCCCTACCCAGCCCCTCCTTCTGTGCCTGCCACTCTGCAGGTTTTTGGTACCCTTTTCTACACCTTTTCTGGTTCTACTATTTTTGAAATGCAGGACACCAGGATTGTACCTGGTATTCAAAACAGGGTGGTTCTCAGTTTTGTTTTTCTTTCCTAGTAATTCCCTATGGCCTAGCTTGACTGTGAACTGATTTTCTTCTAAACACATCTGTTATGGCTCCAGATCTCATTGCTTGGGAGTGCTAGTAAGTACTTCAGGTGCCTCCCTTTCATTCTCTACAGGGCTGTGTTCATTGCCATTTTAGCATCCAGCCCACCCAGTGCTATACAATTCTACTGCAAGTGTTTTTGTTATCTTTCAAAACCTGGTATCAGTAGCGCAAATGTTACCAATGCATTTGTTACTCCTTTTCCAATTTGTGGCTCTTGCAAAGCCAATTTTCTCTAGTTAAGGACTTTAACAATCTCTGGCATTTTGTTTAAGACGTGCAGGAGGTTTGCAGAATGTATTTTTTATGCTTTGGTAGTAAAGAGCCTGGCAGATTTAAGTTGATCTGTCTAGCATGATAATCATACATGGTCAGTGAACCATCTAGGATACCTTGTGTGGGAAATAGGGATGCCACATGGGGAACGCCCACATCTATCACAAAACACTATGACTGCACTGTATCTGTGACTGACAGGTGAAATGGGAGTGGGAAAATTACAATAATTCGGCAAGAGGGAAGGAGAAAGGATCAGGTACAGTCTTTGGAAGGACTCAGCTGACTTTGAGAGCTGCTTAACCTTTATTTTATACCATAAATTGATATTGCTAGCACAGGACTAAAGCACATTTCACTTCCTTGCTTTGCTATGGAACTTGAGACTGAAGTAAGCAACTGAATAGGTATTTATAAAGTGGGGTTTTCCTACTGAAGAAAATAGGAGAAAAAACCATCTGATGCTCTCTCACACCAGCTAATACTCTTTCAAGAGACCTTTTTGTCTTATGGCAGAAAGCAATGCTGTCCAAAGATAGCTGAGCTTGCTCTGAAAGAGTAAAGCTGAGTGCCAGAAGGACCACAGTTGTGTTGGCACAGCCCTTGGTCTGGCCAGAGCACCTCTGCCTGCCCCTGTGCTTTCTTCCATATGCACATTGCTATTCCCAATCTCCTTAATCTAAATAAGACTGCTAATAAGAATAATAATAAGCAGGTTATAGGTCCCAGCCCTGAACTTGGGCCAGGCTTCCACTACAAACTACGGTATCAGTCAGGGAGTATTATCCCTTCTTGTGTCAGCAAAAGTCCCCGCTGTGGACTTAGTTATGATAAAACTGTATATTCACCAGGGTAGCTTATTTCACCCATATTACGCAGCAAAAGTGCAGTGTTGCCAGAATAAACATGTCTACACCAAGTGCTAGGACAGTTCTCTAGAAATAGCTACACCGGGAAAACACTCTGCTATGGTCCAGGTTTAGGCACAGGGAGATTGGGAGATCCTGCCCTAGCACAGATAAGACTACAAGGCATAAGGTCAGGGAGTGAGAGACTGGGAAATGTCCCAATTCCTAGCGTTACTGTCTCCTTGCCTTCGTAGCAATGAGGTATTGGCAACTTGAGACAAGCTGCCTCATGCAGAGGAGCTACAGGCCAAGGGAGCTAACTATTTCTGTCTTGTTTAATTTGACCACTTAAACAGTTAATCCCTTTGCAATGTCATTTTTTGGCATAGATACCACATCTGTCTATTTCTGAAAAGATCTTTTTACTAATGCAGCTTTTAAATATATGAAACAGCTTGCATCAGATTACAGCGCCTTAGCAGTAGCAGACCACTATCTGTAGGCATGCGTACAGACAGACACACGGACATATCCATCCACAGATGCACATTGCCTCTAAACATCTCTGCTCTGTTCCATCCTAGTTCTTCTCTGTGGTGCCTGGTTTTCCCTCTTGCTCCCCATCAGAAACAAAGCAGAACATGCCCCAGGCAAGTTGTGTTCCTGTGTGCTAAGGCTTTACGTACAAAATCTAGGGTGTAACAGATTATCTTTGATACTTTTTATTTGATCAGCTTTTTTATCTTCTGTTTCACTGACTGTGTTGCTGCCCTATTCAAGCATGTTTAACCTAGGCTCTGCTTTGCTCTGAACACACCCTTACCTGCAAATACTGGACATACTGGAGAGAGATCAGTGAAGCGCTACAAAGATGATGAAACGGCTGGAGCACCTCTCATATGAGGAAAGGCTGAGGGAGCTGGAACAGTTTACTCTAGAGAAGAGAAGGCTCATGAGAGATCTCATAAATGTATACAAATACCTGAAGGGAAGGTGTAAAGAAGACAGATCCAGGCTCTTTTCAGTGGTGCCCAGTGGCAGTACAAGGGACAATGGGCACAACCTGAAACACAGGAGGGTCTGTCTGAACATCAGAAAACATTTTTTACTGTGAGGGTGACTGAGCACTAGCACAGGCTGACCAGAGGGGTTGTAGCGTCTCTATCCTTGGAGGAGTTCAAAAGCCATCTGGACATGGCCCAGGGCAACTGGCTCAAGGTTGCCCTGCTAGAGCGGGGGATTGGACCAGGTGACCTTCAGAGCTGCCTTCCAACATCAGCCATTATGTGGTTCTGTGCAATAGGATAGTAGAGATTAGTACTTGTATTAGGTTCCGCAGGACATTGGCCCAGGAAATGAGGTTTTCTTCTCGTTTTGTGAGAAGTCTGTGATAACTGCAGGGCACACTGAAATAATTTAAACTTCTGCAGTAACAGCCACTAGAGTAGACAGTATGTACGAAAATTACTTTCATAATTAATATCAACATGCACAGTCCTGATGCTGAAGAAGCAGCATCTGTAACTAGAAAAAACAGACAAGAAAAGCACTGGATCTCTCTTCCATGAGTCTTCTATTTATCCCTGTGTGAAAGCGATGAAATGTCAGCTGGTTTTGCATGTGTGAAAAGATCTTGCACAGAGGACTGATGTCTAAGAAAGTGCATGTGGTGTTTTTACAGCAAAAATAATGTTGGTTTGCAGTGCCTAGGTATATAGTATTTTTACTAGAGCTGTGAGAGTTTAAACAAAACACCTGAGAAGACATGCACGTGTGTGTCTTTTTTTCTCCTTTCTTTTCTAAAGAATTTAATTTACTTTTAATCCATTCAGAAATAAGGACAGAAAAAGAGTGTGAAAGGAAGAATGTAGACAAAGAGGGGAATGAATATTGAGCATAATTTAAGTAGGAAAACCACGTTTCACCTGCACCTTGGAGTTACTGTGAAAAGACTTGTCTTCCCAACCGACATTTTTAATTTTTTTAAAGTACAAACAAGTGATGGGCCATGGGAAGGTTATGGAGTAACAGAGTAGCTAGAGTCGGCCTAAAAGACTCCTCATTTGGAGCTTGCCAGATACCCTTCTGGCAACTAAATACTAACGTTTTGATATACTGTGGGGTGTATCTTGTTCCCTGGGTCAAATTTGGGTACATTCTTTTGGTGGAATGCATTCTGTGGCAGCTGAGACACATTATTCTCTGGCTATGTCTTGTGAAAGTAAAAGAAGTGGGCAAGAAAGATGTTTTAAGATAAAATTTATATGGAGATGGGTTTTAGACAGTGAATACTGTCTAAAATTCAAGGGTTAGAGAAGACAACTTAAACCAAAAACAAATCTGCAAGGCAGAAAAAAGAAAACTGTTATTAAATTGTTATTATAGAGAAAACTGTTATTAAACTGACACTAGTCAATTTACTTTCTAAAAGAATGTATGTAAAGATTTTATTATATTTCATGTCCCCAACTCCAATGCTACACTATTTAAGTATTTATAAGTACCTTATAAACCAGGTATATTTGATATGTCATTCACTAGGCTACGTTGATTCATTGTTTGGAGTAATTAAGAGAGAAAGTCTTTACAGATTGACCAGTTATTCTATTCTGGCCTTGTTAATATGTTAGCTGTGTATTCTGATTCCAATGACTTAATGGTTTCTATTAAACACTGAATAAAACCCCTTTAGGGAAGCCAGCTAGAAATGCATGACTTATTCAGTGTGAGGTATCTGCAGATGATTGATTAAAAACAACTTAGTAGTGTTGGGCTGAGGAAGAACTATAAAACAGTTTCATCTCCGAACATACAGTGACAAAACCATTGGATTGTTTTAGATGCCAGTGAAAATGTTTGTACGTGAAACTAACTTTGTCTTTATTACACATTTATTTCATAAATTAGAAAAAAGATCTAAGGTAAATGTTCAGCTCATCTGGTTTGTAACAGAAACCATGACTATGGTGGATAGGGTATAAAGATGAGCTCATTCAAGAATTCTGAAACAGTAATTTATCATCTAGGTAATTTTAAAGGTTCCTTATGTCATTGCAAGGGTGGCAGAAGCCGGCTTTTAAAAAAACATTCTTTGTAGTACCTTAGTAAGACGATGCCTAAAATGGAAATTTCACTAATGACAGACTTCCCAGGTTGTAAATATTGATCAAAAATTTTCAGTATAAAAATCTGTACTGAGTGGATCATAGAAAATTGTCTCTTCTTCCACTAGACAAGGATGATTTCCAGTATCATTAGCAATTGTTCCCAAGAAAATTCTGGTTTGGATTATATTATATATACAATGGGAATTTATTTGAGGTTTCCCAAGTTTACTAGTTCCATTCCCATGAGCTAACAGACAGTAGATCAAGTGCTTAACAGTCAAGTATTCCCATGGCAAATATCCACCAACGTCCCTTTCATCTGATGCAATGGCATAGTGCCCATTCTTCTGCTTCATCATTCTCTTTCAGTGCGTACAGTGTTCCAGGAAAGGGCCGTATCGTGTATTAGACTGTGCGGGAGACATTAAGCCTAATCTTTAAAACCTTATGGTTCTGTTTCATTTTTTGCTGACCACTGGAAACAATTACAGCACAGACAACACATGAGAATGTCTGACAGCTTCTTCAGTCCCTTTGCACTCAATCACTTGGTGAGTCTTTAGGTTTTTGTTTATTATAATCCCAGTCCAAAGCCCATGTTTGCATCAGTATCCTGAAAATGAGCAAGAACCAGGCAACTGATGGTCAAGGTGACTGTCAGTAGATATCTATCAAACAGGTAAAATATACTTGTAAACAAACATTTTCTTATTTCTGTCATTATGCCAGGCAATACATTGACAGCCACTGATACCGATTTATCTGCATTTTTTTGTGCTTGCCATTGCTGAAAGCTCATAGCCTTCGTGCTGATTCTAGTTATCACATCTTTATAAGCATAACTAGTATGTTTACTTGCTACTGGGAAACTTTTTCATGCTCTTGGCTTTCACCCAACAGTTTTCATAACAAGATTTGGGCATCCATAGAAAGTAGGAAAATAGACGGAGATGGTGACTTTATATGCAGTACTTCCAACAAGCAACGTCCCTTTCATTCCAGAGAAGCAGAGTCTCTATAGAAGGTGCCTTCAGCAGATTGCAAGAGTTAGATTCAGGAATGTACAAATGTCATAAGGAAGGCTGATCTGTTCAGAGAATTCAAGAGCTTCTGAAAAATAGTTTGAAGATGTAAGTCTGAGGCTGTGGAGTGAAAGGGATGACAACTGAATAGTATTAAAAAGAGGATTAAAAAACCCCCAGCTACTCAGGAAACCAAAGCTGATGGAGAGACGACCAATTTTCAGGCAATGTCTTGTAAGAAAAGGGAAAAATAATAGATTAGGAGGACAGCATTTACTTTCCAGACTGTTTCCAAATCCTGACTGGAAACTAGATATTATTGGAGATTCTCCCACATAGGAACTACTGAAACTGTGACCAAGAAGTGTGCTGCTGTTGGCAGAGCTTGTGAGGGCTGGGTACTTTAAGATGTATGGCATTAGCTGGAGAAAGTCTTGTTAATGGAAATGAGAAAGATCCCAAAGCTTCAGATCTTCAGAGACATGTTTCTTCTTTTTTTTTACATTGAAAAAGGGTAAGAAACTATAGCAGCGTATTGGTTGGTGACCAAAGCATCAAAACTAATGAAGACGTAGGGATAGAGCTAAGTAAATTTTTAAAGTTGAGCATACAGTGAGCAGGTACTATAATTCTACCTAAAATAAGACATAGACAGGACTCATGTCTAACCACTTCCATAAGTCACAATCTGTATGTGCTCTTTAATTTTCCCATAATGTTTCTCACATCCTGGATATTGGGGATGCTTTACATCTTGTGAGACTGGCAGATAGCATCAAGTGAGACCAGCCATGTGATGGTTAAACAGAATAAATGGTGAAAAGAGAAGTCTCCAAATTTATTAACAAGGATAGCTGTAAATGTTCTTATAGTGTGCTTTTTAAATAAACAACCTAAAATGTCACTACTTACTGAGACTTTTGAAAACATCTTTGTTCTAAAGTGGCACGAAATTCAAAGAAAACTCAGATGTTCTGCAGATTTATTATTGATGGCTTTACTTTAGGCTTTGACCCCATATGTATTTCATGCAATAGCTCCGTCCTACTCTAATTGACATATAAAAAGGCAAAAGCAAAGAAACATTAAAACCCTGAATTTCTTAAATTGGATTTCATTGGAACTTTTTGTTCAAAGGTAGTTTGGTTTTCATGTTCCCCAAATCAAAGAAAATTTCTTTGGATGCATTTTTAAAAAATTAGTTTAATCAGACTGTATTCTGTACCTTTGATCTGGTGTGCCTGTGTCTGCTTTCCTGAAATACCTCATATATAGAGGCCTTTTGATGCTTGGAGAATTTTACTTGAAATAGC
Source organism: Egretta garzetta (assembly GCF_000687185.1). Classification (NCBI taxonomy): domain Eukaryota; kingdom Metazoa; phylum Chordata; class Aves; order Pelecaniformes; family Ardeidae; genus Egretta; species Egretta garzetta. The sequence goes on from NW_009259719.1 coordinate 4,094,472, forward strand.
AAACATATACAACTAAATTAATGTGAAATTCTGTTCTCTTTGAGCATGGACATTGAATGAGACAAAGAAAAGGTCTGGTATATTTGTAAATAGTATTTCCAGAAAGATTCAGAAAACCAGTACCTTGCTATAGTTTGCCCAAGGCTGTCCTTGGATTATTTCTTTATAAAACCGGCAGATTCTTGCAAAAATAAGCTGTGATGTTCACCCAGTCTCTTAGCACTCCATTCTGTGTAAGGTTCCAGGTAGTTCTATTACACTCAGCAGAGGAACTCATTTGCTGTATAACTGCACAAAAGTGAAGAGAATAACATAAGAACGGGCAAACTCTAGAAGTAATCTAATGTTTCTTTTGCATATGTGAATGATGATCTGTTCTTGGCTCAAGAATAATATAAATACACATTCCTCAGAGGAGAGATGAAGGATTGACGTGGATTTTTCAAGGAATTTTTTTTTAAAGAGGACATCTTGTTGAAAATGACTGAAATAAATTACAGTGGGTAGGTGTGTATTCTGTTTCTATCATTCAAATGTCTGAATAGTGACTGCTGTTAGCAGGAAAAAAAGATGGCAGTTATTCAGGCACTGAATTAATATGCTGTTTATAATTACTTATGCACTGTAGTTCTTTAAGAATAAATTATGACAGTAGAGGTTAACATCAGGCAAAAGTAAAAGCATATTAAGCACCACATATCATAGCAATCATTATTTTGCAAAAACTGATCTTACTACAGATTAAGAAGGACTCAAGTCTCTTACTGGTCTTCAACAGATCACAGATTGTTCGTGCTTAACTATGTATTGCCAGGAAGAGTGCTGGCATACCGCAGTGTTTGGTCTGTACGTTCATACTCCATTAGGATCCCTGGCAAAAGTACAGGCACAGTTAAATTGCCTTTTTTGTGTATCCACCTCAATTTGTTGGCCTGCCAAAAGGATGCTTATGGACAGATGAAATAGGCATTGTAACTCAAAAGGTGTAAACAAAGAAAGCTGGGCTGTATAGTGGTAGCAGATTAGGAGACTGATCCTGCCTCAAGCGTAATAATGCTTTGCTCTGTGGGAAGTCCTACTCATTTCATTGATCTGTAATAACGTACCGGTCAAACTTGCTATAATAAAATTAAACCCATATGTTAAATTAATTCATTTTCTGCTCATTTTAAATCAGAGACACAGTTGTAGACCTGTCAAACATGGGTCATGAACCAGACGATAGACCTGCTGGTAGACCTCTTTTGTCTCAAGTTTACCCTGACCCAAGTGGGCTCCAGCACTGTGCCTTCCCCTAACCCTGGCACACACCCAGGCCATGTCTCTGCTCTAGAAATGGGGTCCCTCAGTCCAACTGCTGAAGGCTCTGGGGCCAGTGCTCCTCTTGCAGATTGCCCAATAGCTTTGGCATGGGTTTTTTCCATAGCTCCAGGCTGTTCAGTCTGGTTATGGCACAATTATTTTACAATTTAGATAGTGCAAGAAATGCAAAATCAGAAGTCACTTGAATATATTTTATTTCTGTGATTTCTTTACTTCTCTTGGAAGTTCCTTGGGTTTAGGAAGCCAAGATGTTTCCTCTCTTCTGTTCCTTGCAAAGCTTCTCCTTCAGAGCCTGGCATCAGCCCTTAATTTGAGGCTTTGCCTCCTGTTTCACTTTTTGTCTCCTGTCATACTGCTCTCTCTGTTTCTCTTCCTTTAAATTTTTTTTTTAAAGGTGGTGAGAGATTCTTTCATTTTGACCCGCCTCAGACCTTCAGTGAAAGGATCAAAGCTTCCCACTTTGCTCCATCTCCCTTTGCTCTTTTGCTTCCCCCCACTTTCTTTCCACCCTTCTGCTCTTTTGGAGTTCAGAGATGAAAAAAAGGGGTTTGCCCTAAGTGGAGCAATCTCTTTGCATAAGGAAATTCTCTTCAAATGGATGATTAGCAAAGTTGAATGGCCCTCAAATATTAATCCTATGCCAAGCATAGGACAGAATTTCTTCTGTCACCACCTTTTGGTTTTAATTCAAAGTAAAAACAAATACAAACGAGACACTAATAAAGTCCTAGTCTCTGAGTGGAACATTTGATCTGACATATATATAATATGAAACAGAATGCTTAAATTGTACATGGAGAGACACACTGAATCATCAGGCATGTGATATTTTTAAGCCCTGTGAGTCTTTTCACCTGCATCTTTCCTGCATGTTTGTACATAATTTACTGCTTTTTTCTCCCTAGAGTATGGAAGTGCAATAGCATATTCTACCAAAGAGGGATCTTAACAGAAAACATAACTGCATTTACATGGGATTTCCATAAGTATTCAGACATCCCTTGGCTAATAAACTTATTTACCACAAGTGGTAACGTGCAGGTGTACATTCTTAAACAAGCAAACATCAGTTTAAAATAGGTTACACAAAACCTGTGAATACAAGATGAATCTTGCATGCTGTGAACATTCATATTGCTTGCTTTTATAGTTTTGTGTATCTCCATGAATGAAAAGAAATTTAATTAAAATAAAAAAGCAACACTGCAATAAAGGAAACTCTCATACCAAAGGGTCTCTTCTCACCGTATTGTGCCTGAGATAAAATGTTCCGCAACAAGACAATCTGATACATACCCAGGCTTATTGGTGATTGTTTGTCTACTGTACCGAAAGTGTGTTTTCCATTTTTACTTTCTTCTGTTTGGCTTTTTAAAAAGATGTGGGTGCCCTTTGATACCTATTTTTGGATGCCATCTGACTGGAGACCAAAGCCAAGCCCTACATTTACCTGGCCCAAACATCACACCATGAGAAACCCAGTGATGACAGCTAATGCACAGAAGAGACCACACAGCAGCAAGGATATTTTTGAGAGGGTAGCGGGTTTCCATGGCTCTACCCTCCTCCTTTTGTTGGCTCAGCATTTCTGTCCTGGACATATTGGCTGCAAAGCCACATATCAGTAATTGTTTGCCCTGTCACTTCCTCCACAAGGCAACTCAGGTTTATAAAGGCTTAGCAGTCTCTTCACCAAATCAAACCAAAGTTGGGATCCCTTGGGTGAGACCAGACTGATACATATCTCCCTGCACTCCTGTTACTCTCCTTGAATCTGTGAAAAGCTGTGCTGGAAGAATGTTGGTTGTGTGCTCTTTTAAAACTAAAACATTTCTCCAATGCATAGTACTTAACTCCACTCTAATGCCCCAATCTCAGCAAAACCTGTGTGAAACCAGATGTGAGGTCAGGAGGAACCCAGTTTACGCTGCAGCAAGGTGGGGCTCCTTGCAGTTCCCAGCACGAAGCTCCTTTTGTGGTCTCCACTCCCAAGGTCACTCTCCAACAGGCAGCACAGAGGCAAACCTTCCAGGCGGCAGCATATTCCACTTGGAATTCCTTTTTCTGTCTGAGAACATGTAACATCCTGGGTTAATAGTGTGCATGAAAGTCAACAGGAAAGAAACTAATGGATAAACTTATCACCGAGTATAGCAAACAACCACAACCGTAGGTCTGCTTTCAGGCCCCATGCTATATCACTAGGTTTTAAATGCTTGTAAGAGATTTCAGTTCTCTGGAACCCGTTTAGCTAAACCAAAGCAAATATTATCTTCAGTGACTTGTGCTTGTGACTTATTTCCCATACACACCACAGATTAGTAAAGCACGTTTTTAGATTTGTTGACATTTAATGAAAGCTAAACACTCCAGGGGGAAATAAATAGTTTTTATTCTGTAGCCATAGCTGAATTTCCTTTTGGTTAGAATATTAGCTGGGTGCTCCCAGCATTTCTATTCAATTAGAGTCAAACACAGCCAAGAAAATTGAAATCAAGAAGCAGGTTCGCATCTGTATATGGAGACCATCATTCTATTATATTCTCACATGCATTAGGAGAAGAAAATACATTCCTATTAATTTTGCTTCTATTAAAGTCTTAAGGAAACTTGGCAAAAATATAGATTTGCATGAGTAATCAGAACAGTCATTTGGAGGTTTAGAAACGGAATCATTGACTTAATCCAAATGTTCTAGCTTGGATCTCTGAAATATATCATGCTGCTTCTGAGATGAAAATAAAGCAGTTTTAAGAAAGCCAACTGGAAAAAATAAAAATAAAAAACTTCAAACTGTCTGATAATAAAATATGAAACAAAATATTTTATATTTATTAGCAACATTTAAAAGATAAGGTATTTATTGTGAGATTATGTTAATGCTATTCTCTTGGAATTTTATTTTATGAAGTCATAAAATATAACCCATTGTACAGAATTATTGATGGGAGAATATCTACATACTGCCATCACCACTCTACGTATATTTCTATTCAGCGTTGTAAGGATTTAAAAAAATGACACCTATGCAAGCTGTAATAGTCATTAGCAAGTCCTTTCACAGCTTTCAGGTCTGCCCAAACAGAAGTGTTAAAACACATTTTCACCTAAGAGCATTTGAGGTGATCATTTCAATGGCATCAGGAGGCATCAGACAGGGATGAAAGTATTGTAAAGTATGACTTAAAAATGTAAGAGGTCTATGAGCATTTAACACAGGTATATATACAAACATGGACACACATATATAAAGTTTTCATATTTAGTGTTATTTTTTGGAAACACCACGTAGAAAATGTCTTCCTCTTCAAGTGATTTATAAGGCTCATATGCCAAATAATTAAAGTATGCATATTGAACTGAAACTGTATTTTACAATTTACTTGAACTACAGAGTTCCTAGTGTTACTTTCTGCCTTACCAAAACGTGAGAACTTCTCTCAGATTTGTTTTCTATTTTAATCATAAGTTTTTTCATTTCCATTATCCTGTGATCTGCTGCAAACAACCAGCTCCACTTCCTGCTGCTAAAATAGGCTCGCTGTTAGATGAAAGGACAGTGCTGGTAGTGAACTGGATAAGAAAGGTTTGTTCCAGTAATAAGAAAACCTTTTTATCAGGCCCACTTTTTCCTACTGTCTCATAGTGATGAAAAGATCAAACACTGCCTTAAACACAGTAGTTCTGTACTTCAGCAACAAAATGCTACCTTATAATGAGGACCCGAAAAGAAAAAAAGTCTGTTGTTCAACAGTCTCTCCGAAAACAATTTGGCTGCTGCTCTCATCTCCCTGCATAATGAACTCCAAGTCTGTGCCCTATTACTTTGCAACTCTGCACATGTAGCCTCCCCCACACGTCTTCCCACCATCAGACATACAAGTCCTAGGCTAATAGCAGATCCACAACCCTAGTACACATTTCCCTGGGATTTGGAAAAAGCCTTTAAATAGATTTTTATTGGTTTTTAAGAACAAGGTTATTTTGTGTTAATAATGGGCATGCATTAGGCTTTAGATAATTGCTTTATGTAACTTCAAGTTTTGCCTTTTGGCAAAATAAACACTGCATGTGTTCACAGGTGTATTGTCCTCAAGGGCATTCTGCTTTTCAGGGTGGCAGCTGCTGCCAAGGTGTTGCTGATACAGCTCTGTGTATAATTTATTGGAAACAGGTGCTGGCTTATGATGAAGATAGACAGGAAACTAAAGCTGACAACATGTTTAACCACCATTTTAAAAAGTTCAGGTTCAGAAAGACAATGTGCCTGAGATGTTTGGTTGATGTTGCCAGCATCTTAGTGAGAGTTTACAAGCTCCCAGAAATCACCATAAGGAATAGATTGTCCACAACCTGCAGGAATTGCGTTCTAACGAGCATTGCATGCGATGGCTCCAGTGCTCATTGATTACACAAATCCTGGCATTTGTAACTAACAAAAGTTATAGAATGTATTCCTGGGCTGATGTTAAAAATGACTTTGAAATGAGGTTCCTATCTAGGAGAACTCTCAGGCTGAGGGATGTGGTGTCGTACATAACACTGTTACGTCCACACGCAGTGTGGGACATTTGTACATTTGCAGGATTCTACAATTTTCCTCCCATATTTCACTGTGTGAGGGCTACAATGAATAACTAGTGAGCACTGATATGTCAAAGCAAAAGTGGAAATCTGATTCAAATTTACAGAGGAAGGAAGGACACTCCAGAGCAGAGTTCCTTTGCCACCAGTAACAGCCCAACCCTATGTAATGCATACGGCCAAGGAGTGGGCTACTGTGCTATATGGGCTGCTGCTGCAGCCCATCAGCATAGCATGGTAAGGGAGCAACAGGGCAGAGACCGGATCCAGTGCACAGGGGAGTAGGTGGAAAGCCTTCTTTTGACCTCAGTGGGCTTTGGATTAGATCCAGGAGAAAAAAAAGAACTTTATTTTCTGTGGCCAAGTTAAACCATTAAAGTTACTTAAATGTTGCTTTTTCCTCCCCCCATCTTACTTCCCTTTGCTGTTACTGTAGTTTTAAACAACATTTTTTAAATAAGAAACTTTCAATAGGAGTTCATGAGGATGTTTATTCATGGACAGCAGTTTGCATATTTTAGCAAGTAATCTCCAGTTTAATCTCTAATCTCTATAAGACACATATGTAGTAAATATGCATACTAAATATTTTTAAAAGAAGTTGTTAAAGTGCGTGCACAGTTCTTAAACCTCAAACCTTAAATATCTCCATGATTTACATTTAAAAAAAATACCCAAAGGCATTAGACCACATTATGGACTAATAGCCTGCCAAATTTTATTTTTTTGGAAATGTTTGAGTTACAATATATGAGTGTAAAAAGGCAACTGAAACAACAAAATTTGGTCAAGAAAATATTGACCCCAGGCTGAGACCTTGTATGCCAAAAATGTTGACTAAACTTTATACCAACCCTAGCAGGCATGTCATGTTTAATATTGGCAGTATATGGAAAAAAAATTTGGCAATTTAATGCTTGTATTAATTTGAAAAACTTTTATGCAGTGGGTATAACCTTTTACATTGCCATTCCTAATTTATACCAGCCTTCCTTTTCTTTCTCAAAGGATAAACGATCTACAGTAGTGGGGAGAGAGGGCCATGGAGAGAAATCCCTCAAACATATAAACCAATGAAGCCATTTGCTGTACCCCACCCAAACCCGCATACCTGAGTTGGAGTGATCACCCCTTCCATCTGATGGATAATTCCATTTGCATGCCATTTACACTTCTGGATTACTTTTTCACAAAAATTTTTCATAGGAAAGCAAATAGTTGAAATAAAAATAAATCTTTTTAAAGAAATACATGTAGAAAATCTTTATTTATATTGAAACTTCCTAAAATAAATATTCTGTTAACAAACTTGTGTAAAGAATGATAATATTTCATACCCTACCAAGTGATGAAATACAATGCCACAAAACAAGTGGAGAAATTTGATGATTGATTATTAGACTCTTTAAGCAAATAAATGTGCGCTAGTTAATGATAGTTCTTCATGATGGGAGTTTCACTGCATTGATGCTCCATAAAGAAAAAAGTGACTGGCAGGAATTGACCAACTCTCTAACCTAATGCTTTGCATTTTAGAGGTCTGCTCTCTACTAAAAAATTATTCTGAGAAACGTGGTGGTTCAAGCTCCCACGTTGTTATAAAGCAATGATTAAACTGCGGTGATCAAGCTGTGAGTGCAACATGAAATAAGGGGTGAACATGCCCTCCTGGGCTATGCTGCTGTCATGCCTTTTACAGTCAGAAGGAAGGGATTGTGATGGAGCTGTGTGTCATGACCACACGTGAACAAGTTATGCCCTGATGATTAAAGAATGAGTAAAAAGTCCCCTGCTTGATTACTAAACAAACAAAACCGAACAAGCCCCATGAGATTGAGATTGTGGCAGCTGAGAAGGGGCAGGACAACCCTTTTCCCAGTGCTGGCTTCAATCATTTAAAAACTTCTATTCCCAGTTACACATCAGGTTGCATTCTAGCCAGGTACTGGAAATAATAATAATAAAAGATAATGTAGCCATTAAATATTTCATTAGGGCCAATGGTTGTTCTAGGATACATAAAACCCACCTGTATGGTCTGGGCACACCTGCTGACCTCAGTCCTGCTGGCCCCAAATCAAAACTAATTCACAGGAATACCTTCCAAGGTTATGGAAACCCAACCTGCAGTCCATTGTAACTCAAATCATGAAGGAAACTTGTTTACATTGTCTACCAGGACTGTTCATCCTTCAGCTAAAAAGGCTTGAGACCTGAACCAGTGGGTGACTGCACTCAGCTAGAGATGTACACTCAGCCTACGCCATAACCTACACATCTGCATGGGCTTCCCCACACCCTGCTGGGACCATACCCAGATGCTGTTACTGGGGAGAGTTTGGGTGTATGTCAGGTGGACTATCTGCTTCTTGGTGTTATGATAGGTGACTCACTCAACACGGTTGAAAAAATGGTTATAAACAATTCTAAATGAGCAATTACAAATAAGTGACTGAAACTACCTTCTCAACAATCTCAGTAGACATCTGTGAAGATTTTGATAACTGTACTTTCAAAGTGGTATTCCCAGCAGATGTCATTTTCCAGCATTGTTGGACTTAAATGTTTTGAATGAGGCATTTTATTTTGCATCAGGTTAGATGCATCATATCAAAAATATAAAGTAATCAAAGTAAAAATGGAACACTTCAATTTTGACAAAGTAAAATTATTCAGCCAACCGAGTGCAAATTATTTTTCTATGACATTTTTCTTCATTGAACTTTTGAAAATTTTGGATCTTTGTTCCAATTTTAAACAAAACCATACTTCAAGACCTTTCATGAGATGGATCTCCTTTGTTTGACATAGCTCTAATTTGCATCTTTTTTCTGCTATGAAAGGAAAAATCCCCAAAGGGTAAACAGTTGTTACTCTGCTTCACTCACTGAGTGTTGTTGAAAGTGAGCTCTACTCGACCAATAACTGCAGCAAACTTGTACTTTATACCCATCATTCATATTTTCATATTCAAGACATGAAATCTGCATGCTGCCTGCACCCTTCTCATGCAACTGGTATGTAAAATTCAAAGCTTACCCATCCTCAGACCCAGCAGAACTACTGAAGGCAGTTATTTTTTCTTTCTTCCACCTCCTTTGTTAAATAGGAGGACAGTACATATAAAAAGATAAAAATAAAGATGATCAGACACAGTGAATCTATTAAGGTATCACTGAGGCTATATAAAGTCAGGTGCAAAAGGTAAAGTTTTCTGATTAGACAGGGACAGCGGAGCGTGGCAGAAATAGGAGAAGGGTGACTCGAGTTGTCTTAGTGAAAATGTGTAATATCTTCCTCCTCCTTAGATCTGGTGGAATTCACGCCAATGGTCACAAAGCTTGACTGTGACAAACATCTGAAGGCATTGTTGAGAGTGAGAAAATAGTTATGCCTGGAAATGAATGGAAAAGTCAGTCACCCCCAGTCATACATTGAAAATCTGAGAGCAGACAAAGAGCAGGCTTTGGTTAACACAAAGCAAGATGTTATGGACTTCAGACTTCCTGCAATTTAAATAAGGTTACTGAATAATACATGTTTATCTTAGAGATCATTCTTAATTTGCCTGATTCAAACACTTTTGTTCCATTCCCTGCCCTGAACTGCTACAGAAGCCAGGAGCATCTCTCAGAAGCATGGGTGGCTTTTCCTGATGTGTCAAGTACATGGGGAGTACTGGAAAGGTGCTTTGCTTCACATATCAGCTAATGCTATGCAGAAGATAAATGGGAATAAACAAGTTAACAGTAGACAGAGAATAACAACCAGCATCTTGGCTCCCTTCACAGGCACTGAAGACACAAAGGGTTTTTTAATAATGTTGAGGGTGCCCTAAATGAAAAATTTCATTCACCTCACTGGTAAACATTGACATTGCCATTTTCCTTGAGGCGGTTCAGGTATCTTAGAGGTGACTGCTTTTTTGCGGTTGAGATTTCCAAATGACCTGCTTCAAAAAACTCCACTATATTTGTGACTGAATTTAGAAAAGTGCTCTTGCATTCTGAAGAATAAAAACAGAGGAGAAAAGTAATGAAAAGATGCATTTCTAATTAAAATTCTAATCACTGTTAAGATTTATGTGTTTTAATAATTAAGACTTGTGGAAAGGAAAATATATTGCCATTGTCCATCATGACAGAAATACTGAAATCCACCTATTCACCCTCATATTTTTTTGTAGCCATGGAAATGATAAAATGCTACCTCTATATTTCAATAGCAAAAAGGCATTTTGCACTGCGCAGTGAAATACAAAAAATATTTACTTCTGGATTTGTATGTACGCAGTAAGTAGCTACATGTTTGCAACAGTTCATTTGCCTTAACATGTCTGCAATGTGAAACTCGTGAATTATGCATATCACTGGTGCCAGCAGTCTTCAAAAGTGATTAAAATTCTGAAGTTTATGTCACTGGAAACATGACTCTCTCTAGAAGACTTGCAGAAGAGGCTTAAATCTAAAGATGATTTCAGGACATGAGATCTAGTGTATTAAATGATTCTGCACCAAATTCAGTGATAGCATAAACAATGCAAATAATTTTGAAGGCAACAAGTTTTACACCTTCTTATTCCACAGCTCAGTTTATTTCTCAGTGCTTAAGATGCTTGAAGAAGAATTCACATTTACACAAACAGTGATGTTCCTTGTAATTTTAATATCTTACTTCCACAAATCTAAACACGACAGACATCTTGACACCTAACTGGAATAATTTACTCTTTTACATAATGAGCAAAACACACTTTCACACTTTTTTTTTTTTCTACCAAGGAATTTGTATCATAACAGAGTTAAAAATTTCTGTGCTTTCCATGGATACCTTACATATTAGACACAATCCTCCTAACAATTTTCCTAGGTCTCCCTTGTTGGCATTCTAGAATGTAAATATAAAAGTAGCTTTGATTTTTTGCTTTCCACCTAGAACTATGAAAAGAAGAAGTGTTTATAATATCTAAAGAGTAAAACTTTTTTAGTGCATACCAACTTAGTTTTGTCCTAAGAAGGATGATATCTTTCCATAGGTCCCAGCCCATTTCATCCATGCAGAAGTTGCAGTGTGTACTCCATGAGTGCTCACTCATCAAGAAGTCAAAACCATCAGACTTTTCAGAGGATTAGTCCAGATGGATAAATACATTATGTTTGAATCACTTACGAGACTTGCTTTATAAAACAGAATGTGTTAGAAATGTGATAGAATTAGTTGTCTAATTATGCAGCTACCACAGAAAGCATTGAAGAGGATGGAAATTTCTAGACCATACTCTTTGAGTTCATCTTATGTTATCTTTTTATTATCTTATTTTCTTGAGGGGGGTTGGGACATCTTTACTGAAAAAGAGGGCAGAAGAGAGTGGGAGAAGGTGACTAATTCATGATCCACCCACCTTTCAGGGAGATTTACCTCTGAGCCTTTCTCTTTCCATCATGATGGATGTGTGATTTACTCTGCTTTTTTGCTCAGGTAGGAACAATAAGACCAAGTCTATGCATATATGTTTTGTAGCAAATAAAGCATAACTCCATGCAATCAAGTCTCTGATGTTTTGAATCTGATAGTGGAGCAGAAGGTACAAGGGTCTGGAAAGGCAGTGCTGACGGTTGGAGCTCTCAGCATTTCTGACATACAGAAACATCCCCAGCAGAGCAGGCATTTGCAATCTTCTCACACTGAGGACATGCCCAGGAAAGTTCAGAGCTGTACCGACTGCCTTGTTCTCTCAATGGCTTAATACAAACCCTAGCTCTTGATTCACGCTCACTCTATAAAGCTACATACTTCTTGTCCTTATTAGTGGCTAAAGTACTTCCTGGAAAAACTTATATTCAGTGTTCAGAACAGGTCCCTCCTGTCTGGAAGCATACTTTTTGGGCAGAGTCCACAGAGGTGGCAAAAGCTGCTTTAAAACACGTCTCTGGTGTCTCATCTGGACATGCACTGGGTCTTTTCTGGTTGACTCGGAAATAGCAAAGAGAGAACCAACCTGAAATTACACCAGCAGG
>NW_009259719.1:4106482-4116844 GCF_000687185.1 Egretta garzetta
TAAAATTCTCCAAGGACTATTCTGCTGACAGATCTATTTCGAAATACTGCAAATTCTGGCTGTGTCCCATCACTCTCCAAAGCTAAAAAGAGCAGATGTCCTAAAGTGGCTAAGCAGCACGATGACTCCCCTATACCACAGGATCACCAGATGTCCTCTGCAGGCAGCTTAAAGATTGCTTCTCAGTGCCGGGCCAGAGGAAAGAGCTGAGGATCTGGCATAGCTTTAGAAATTATTTTCCTCATAAGTGTATCCTGTGGTTTTTCTTTTCTCCAAAACCAGAGTCCTGTTTGAAAATAAAGCCTTTAAAATATACAGGCAGAGATGAGTGTGCAGCCTCCCTTTATTTCAACAATTTCTGGGGCTGGTCCTTCTGCAAAGCCAACAAAGTTGGTCCCTAAACGGGAAGAATACAGTTTTCTCTTGGCTGTCTGACACAAATGTCATTAATTCTAGCTAAAAGTGCAAAGACCTTGGAGGAAGGAAGACAACAATACCTCTAAGCAACACAGTACTGGAAAAAAGAAAAGAGGGTGGGGAACAGGCCTCAAAGGGATTACAAAACAAAGTGAAAAAGGATTGAGACAAAGAGACCATAAGATGCTACCCTTGTGGGACGGTGAGAAATGGAGTAGAAACTTAGTTCATTTTCAACAGATGCTACTCCAAAAACCCCAGGAAACCTTGTTGTACCAGGACTCGTGGGCTGGGACCCCTCTGTCAGGTACACTGCTGCTGCCCAGCTCCCGCCACTCCACAGCCTGGGCTAACACGTACCAGCACACACCATGAGGAAATCAGCTCAGCAGACTTCTTTCCAAATGCTGTCCTGTCACGTCCATCTTCCCCACATGTCAAACATAATGTTTAAAGTATCGAACGAAAGCAACCTGTGAAAATAATGAAATCCATGAAACTGTGACTGATAAGACAAAAATGCAGCATTAGCTCTGGCTGTCCACAATTAAGTTTTCAAAGGCCTGACTGCTGGCTGAAAATACTACCAACTCATCTTCTCCCAGTTTTGTTTGGAATGGATTTGACAATTAGGGGTGATATTCCTTTGTCAAAACAAGCCTTTTGTTAAATATTTAACAGGTGCTCTAAGGATTCTGGCAAAGTGCTAACTTTTTGTACAGTTTATCTGGAGAAGAAGCCTACATCTTATCAGATGATGCTATAAACTGAGATGAGAAAGCCATCTACTCTTGATTTTCTTTTGGTTTCCTGAATCAAGAAAACAGTAAATCTGCACATTGGATAAAGGGAACCTAAACAGAGAAAAATGCTTGAAAATTTAGATCAATGCTAGAAAAAATTTTTAAATATACATAGTTAAATACATGTCTATATACACACACATCAGTATTTCTTTAATTGTATACAAATATTACATTATTTACATACATTTCTACATGCAAGATTCATATACATGTCTTCCAACAAAGGAAGAAGCTGGAGTAGGAAGAAGCTGGAGGCTAAACCTCCCCATGGTTCCCCAGGAGGTGTACCGTAACACAGCATTTTTAAAGCATACCGGGCACAGACATGTAACTTCAGAGGGGTTATCTGTTTATGTTAGAGACGAGCACAGTCAGCATGATCCATGTCACCTCCTTTGGTGCCTTCTGGATCTTCAAGTGCACGCTGTGCTTTGGCAGTACCATGTGGCATTGCTTTCAAGCCAGTATTTTTTCACAATGTCTGTTTCCTCAGAAACATTGAAAAATGGCTACTGCTCTGCAGCACAACCACCCCCAAAGTAAAAAGAAAAAAAAGAGGTATTTCATACAAGCAGGAAATTCCAGTTGGTTTGATCCAACAGACCAAATAACACCAGTGGGAGCTTCACCTCCACCTTAGGAGTGGTGCAGCAAATGAGTGGCCAGTCCTGTCAAAAGAAGAATATGAGTAGGCCTGAAATCTTTGCAGTGGGTCAGAGTAACCAATTTTTCAATAAATTAGTTTAAAAAACTGTAATTACAGACTAATTTTGCCTTCAGTTAAAGCAAAAGGTACTTGTAAATATAGTACTGATACACACGATCATCACAGGAACAGTATGACTGGTAATGATTTTGGTTTTTTAAAGACAGCATAAAGTGTTCTTGGCATAATAACAGGGCAACATGCATAAAAAAACCCCATCACTTAATTTCTGCAAAAGATATCGAGGAGGTCAAAGAAATATTTTTTCCTCTCTATGAATGGAGTTTGGATAGGCATCTGAATGAAAGAAAAACTTCCCAGCAAAGACACTCTTTTTTCTTTAACTTTACTTGATCCACCCAAGAATGAATATAGAAAAAAAAAAAGTCTTAAAGTAGTTGTGACTTTGAAATTTTCCAGTGTTTTAATTAAGTTACAGACTGCTAAAATTTGTCAAACTTTCTCTTTGAAAATAAAGGCAGGCTTAACCTTCAAGGCAGTTTCCTTAGGTTGTTAATACAGATCTAACCCAAAGTTGTATTAAGTAGCAAGGTAAGACTGGGTGCACTTCACATCCTTTTGAAGTTGGTGGAAAGACTCTTATGGTCTTCAGTGGGCTTTGACTCAAATTCATAATTCTAAATTTAGGCTCATTTATAATTGTCCCTTTTCCTCCACTAACTGCTCCGTAATTAGCATTTTTTTTTGAGTCAGAAGACACAGAGAGAAGTATTATGCCCCTCTCATGTATATTCATGCTTAGTCCAGGCAAAACACCTTTTCATCACCTTTTGGATAAGACTATGTATCTTCATTAGAAGAATGAGAAAAAGATCAGAGGCAAACAAAGGCTGAAATAAATCTGCGGAAGGGACTCACTGGTTGACGCAAAAGGAGAGGACAGACTGAGACAAAACAGGTAAGATGAAAGAGAACAGAAATGGCAGCATAAAGAAAAATATTTCAAAATTCAGAAATTCATTTCCTTGGTTAGAACATTATTGAAGTCAACAGTTTTACGCTAGATTTAAATCAGCATAAACAAGGGCAGAATCCGACTAAGATTGAGACTGGCACGCTGAACGCTTAGTCTAGCCCTAAACTGTGTCTTCTGAGGGGCTTTAAGAACTAATCCCTCTTGGTTTTGTCAGTCCTTATTCAGGAGTAAAGAGCTGAGCCAAGAGCTTGGGAACTCGTGGGCTCTGCAGCATCTGGTGGGAACATTTCTGCGGCTGCTATTCCCAGAGCTTTGCTTTCTTAACAAAGGTTCTCTTTTAAGAATACGTGAAAAGGACTGATGTCCTAAGAGAAATTGCCATTAAAAATTTGATTGTGGGTTTTTCTTTGATGCAACTTTAAAGGTGAGATCTGCATTCCACGATCTGAGGCCAATAGTCCAATCCAGGCTGGTAAAGCAATTTGTTAATGCAAAGCTGCATATGAAGACTTTGGTCTTCATATGGTACATTATTACACCCAGTGTTCTGTATGGGCAAACAACTGAAATGGATTTGGCATATAAGAGGTAAGAAAGCCCAAGTGACTGGAGATTCCATAGATAAATCTAAATTGTCTGCAAAGGGAAAGCCTTTGGCATGCTAGATAATATTTGAGATTAATTAACAGTTTGTTTAATAAAGCTGTAGCCAGACATCTTTAATCCAAACACCTTTGTAGACTACATTTATATGCAGAGCTGTGGGCAATTAACAAAAGTATTATTCCATAATAAGAAAACAAAACTCATTTATGAAATAATATACATGTGTTAATACATGAAAACAAAGAATAATATACACTTACATATAACATAAAAATAACAGTACATGCCAGACAATTTTGACAAGATCTCCTGGACACTTAAAAAGCACAATAAACATCTGTTTTATATCTGAATGCCAAACCTTAAAAAAAGCAATCTCTTGTTAAAAGTCTAGCTCCTTACTTTAACTAAATTGCCAGGTGCTTATAAAATATCATTTTCTTGTGAAGCTACAGTAAACAGGAGAGATACAAAACCCAGTAAATCGAGAGTGCAGGCCTCGGCTGTTGAACTGTCGTTGGTAAGCTTCAAACTGCTATGTGGGTATGCACTGGTGCAGGGACATGCGTGTACTGACCAGTGGAAGGCAAAGCAAGTAATTTTAGGAGAATAAATTGAATTCCCAAACGACTCATGTTTAAACAAAGGAAAAAAAGGACAACGGAAAAAGGAAACAAAGAGGACCTTGAGTTGAAAGCATCTTATGATCTTTACTGGAACGTACTAGAATAAATGCTCTGGGCTGTAAATAACACTGTTCAGCACAAAATGGATTAAATTAAATCAGAACATCTTTTCTGATCATTTGGTTATAGATGAGCAGTGTTTGTGATTATGTCTTTTTTTTGGCAGAAAACACCAGAACATAACATAACATTGCTGCATAACATGGAAAACCTTATCTTGCTTGCATATATGTACATACATCAAATTAGACAGTGGTCTGCATAAATTAGCAATGAAAAAATATGGAAATATGATAAAGAAAGCTAAGGAAATATGTGTTGCTAAGATCTATAAGAAGGTTTTTCAGGACTACACTCTCTCCACTGCAGTTCCTTCATATGGTATGAACACATTACTGGACTGCCTAAATCAACAGTGCTTTAATATTATAGATAAGACAGAAATAATATATATTGTATTGTATATAGACATATGCAGACAAACACACTCTAGTACTTGAAGAGAAAAAAGATTATACATTCATATGACACAGTGATAATAAACTCCCTTGCAGCACATTGCCCAGGTAGTCACTGTTAAAATCCTTTTATTAGAGCTGAATATTTTTATATCAAAGAGCCCATGCACTATAAATCCAAAGGTTGCTAGAGAACAGTAGAAATATGCAATGTTGCCAAAAGCCAAAGAGAGGAAGCAGAATGATCACAGTAATTACAGGTCAGTTAGTCTGGCATCAGTCCCAAGCAAAGTAATGGAAAAGCTGATAAGCAATTCAATTAGTATAAAATTAAAGGATGACAGTATAATTGGTGCCAGACAAGATGGCTTTATGGAAAATAAATGAAGGTAACTACACAGATGTAAGACTTGTATAAGACATTTGACTTAGTACCTAACTACAGCCTGATTAAAGCATTAGCACTGAGTAAAGCAGTTTATGGGAAGAGTGGAGAGTGAGGGTAATACCTGCACGTGGTAGCACATGCCAGCCTGATATCGCTCTTGCTAACTTCATGGAGACAGACTAACCACGGTCAGGTGAAGCAAGCAGGAAAGGAGACCACAGTCTGTCGCCAGAGGATCATGGTGAGCAAACAGCAAGAAACAGGAATGAAATCCTGAAGGCAGTGGCAAAGCCCCACTAATGCCAATAGGGATGGTTTTTCATATAAGGTTTGTAAAGAAACCAAAACCTAGGAAACTTCTGAAGAGTTTGTCTTCAAGAACATGTATTATGGGACAGGTACTTAAAATCTGGATGGAGACCACGGTGTCCTAAAATCTGAAATTTATTCCGGAATAATGGACAGGTTCAACTGCATTACAGACATAGTGTTTGGGAGATTTGTGGCAAAATATATACACTGATTCCTTAAAGTTACAATGGGAGATCGTAATCACAGTGCATTCCAAGTCCTACTGAACAATTAAGTCTAGTCCCCACAGATTTTCTGTATGTACATCACATCACATAAGCTTTCATGTCTCAGGTGTCTTGGGAACACTGTAAGTTTTGTCTGGTTTGTTTCTTAATGATTTGCAAATTTTTAAAACTTTGCTGTGTTGCTACTTTGCTTGTGGGTTCAAAAAAAAGAGAAGAATCCATAAACCTTTGATCCACATGCTAGAAATGTACTACGAAAAAAGAAAAGAAAACACAGTGCTGTCAACGGGAAGTTATAATGGTTGGTTTGTATGAATGGGGATAATTAGTTCCAAGAAATGTGATCTGGGAATTGTTTTGTTTTGGTTTTGTTTTTTCTTTCTGGAAAATATATTTCTTTGTAAGAATAATTTTTATGTAAAGTATTTTAGAGAAGACTTTATATCAGATTAAATCACAGGGATACTTTTTCTGGTCTCACAACAAAACAAAGAAAGGATGTTAAGTTTCATGGTTGGCTGCAGGAAAGAAAATTGTTAAAGATGTCATTGATGTTTTTATTAGCCTTAGGTTTAAAAATCTAAGATTATTAGATCTCTTAACAACTACATCTTCAAGTATCACATTTCAGAAAATATGGGCTATGATTTTTGAACATCTCACCACAAGGAACTCAGCCTGCTGACAAGAGAAATAGGGAAGTTGCACTGAGAGGCACCTCTATTTTAATATAGAAGTTTACCCAGCAGAACATGCTACTGTGCGACAGACAGCTGCTTAACTGCCTGACCCAGCTGAAGGACAGTAAGTGACTCTCTGAGGGTGGCAATTTTCCTTCACCTCATCTAGAACTCTTTCAATTTAACCTTAAATAAAAGCTAGGCTTCTGGTCCAAGCCAGTCTTGGCTCCCTCTATAGTCGAAGAAAATAAATAGGCACTTCTGGATGGCAATTGATCTCATTAATACCAGCCATCTATCTTTGGTGGAGTGTCACGTCTTGATCCCTGATGACTACAGAGGGAACCTCGATGAGCAGCTTAGACTAGAACTCAAACCTTCAACAGTCAACACCAGGTGAGGTGAATTATAATGAGTGGTCCAACTGGTGCATATATTTAAAGCCAAAGTACAACCATGCCTGTTAGTTTAGTCACATGGGTCAGGTTTCAGAAATCCAGATAAGCACTTGAGATTTGACTCAAGCTTTATAAATATCCATTTCATATTTGAGTCAAATGTAGCTATAAACTGAAACGTGAGAACCTTTTACATATATTAGAGAGGAGTGTTATGAAAATCGCTGGCTGAGAGGGCAAAATGAGGGGGGTGCTTTATAGCTTTCCCTTGACGCAAGGGAGGCATGCAGCAAGTCTGCAGCCTGCATTTTGCCTGCAGGCCTCTCCAAGAAAATGGGAGGATAGTTGCTCTCAGTTGTTCAGCTTTGGTGCAGGGTCTGTGCAAATTATAATTTGAAAGTAATTGTGGTAATTGCTGGGTCTACAAGAGTTAACATACACAAGCTTAATTTTGTTCCCATAAAGCTGTGCCAGTAATGGCACCATCCATAATTTTCTGTTAAAACAGTAACAGGTGTTAATCTCCACCCAGTGATGGGTGCAAGGCGAGTAAGCAATAAGCAAAGTGCCAAAAACTAAAAAAACACTGTCAAAGCTCTCTGTCACCGAAAAACAATTTCCAGTAACATCTCTCAAATTGGTCTCAACTGAAGAGTGAAAAATTATTTGACTTTTCAGTGACAAGGATTGTTAATGAACCTAATTTTTCTCTTCCACCTTGATTAGTTTTCTGTAGGAAGATCCATTTTAGCTCTGTACAATGTAGGTTTGAGTAATAGACACCCAGCTGCTGTAATTTTGTCTGTCCTCCCGCTTACAGAAAAGCAATATTTTTTTTTTCTTTTTTGATAGGTTGCTGAACTATTACCGGGTTTTCAAACATAATGTAAAACAGCACAGAGTAGAACTTAAATAGGTCTTTAACGCTAATTTTGCTATTTTTCTAGTTTGAACAGCAACCTATAAGATTTTTAAATGCTTCACACCCCCTATCCTCCCAGGCACATAACCTGTCCTCTCAAGGCTCTGGATGGTACCTGTGAGATGTCCTTGGCACTGTATTGTTGGGTCTTCTGCTCATGGCCATACAGTGCTACCTTCCAGAGCAAGAGGATTGCCAAAATGCCCTGAGTGTTTTGATTGTGTAAACTGGTTCATTCCATGGCACTCAGTTTACCTACAGGGCTCATTTAAGCCTGTAGCAAAGCACTTCCAGTTCAGTGTATGCACAGTCAGAGTGGTATACTGCAGGGTTAGCTCCTGCCATGTATCTGAGAGAGTTCAGAAGGTAATTCCAGCTGCATCTGCATGGTTTTGCTTAAGTAAATGAATGCATTTGTGCTTCCCACTGCCCCTGCTTCTGTTACCAAAGGCATACTTCTAACTGTGCACAGCCAAGAGACATTTTACTTCAGAACACAGCCCGGGATCCTGACCTTGTCTGTCCTCTGGCACTCACTGCAGTAGCATTTGGGAAAGGACAGAGTCAGGTGCGTGCCCTGCCTCTTGCTCCAACTGGTGAGGGTACTTACAGCTCTGCCTGGAGAAGCTGAGTCAGGTGAATGCAAGCACAGTCCATGCCCAATTGGAAAGACAAGGTGAAATGGTGGGAAGTGTTTTGTAGGCAGGAACAAGCCTCAAGGTTCAGTGGGGGACTCAGCTTTTGGGTAGCTTTGCGCTTCTGAGAGACAATCTGGTCCTAGAGGACTTGGTGAAAAAAAGAAGAGCATGATCAGAAAGACCAAAACAATTTTTCATAAACAATTCATCATAAGTCAATCTCGAAGTACTTAACAATGGAAGACCTATTTTTCTCCCTCTTACAAAAGGGGAAAGTGAGGCACAGAGAAAGAATATGAATTTATGTATATAATATTGACTAAGTTCTTGAAATTTGAAAATAATTTCCTCCTAATATTGATGATGTGCTTTCTAAAGATGATCAAAAATCAAAACTTCCAACTCAATGGCTATTCTGGAATCAAAAATAAATTATTGCAAGGCATAAAAATGAGCTGAAACATTAATATTGACATGAAATTGAAAGCTGCAGAACGTTGTAGCTTACAGCCACTGAAATATTCTGAGTGCTCTTCATCATTGGGTTATGATACAATGTTAAACAGAGTTAGTGATATGGTATAAGAAGAAAATAAGATTAATTAAAATGATTAAGCATTTCTTACTGTAACATATCTTATTAAAGAGAAATGAAATGAACAGTGTAGGTTTTTCCCCACTGACATTTTTGCTTATATAAGCACATTTCTGCAAAATGTTTCAACTGTGAAACACTGATTTTTTTCATGGAAAAGGGTTCAGTTTAAACTTTGTCTTGTGTGTGTTGATATTATATTGGGTGAGTTTCATGCTGTGGAATTACTGTCCTGTCCAGTGACATCAGCATAGACCTTGTCATTAATTTAGGGCTTCACTGCTCAACCACATGTTTAGCTTTCTGGGTTGAAGGGTTGGAGAAATTTATTCATGTTGCTAACATAGGATGAATGGAGATTTAGGCTGTTGAATCATAAGTGTTGTTTGGAAAAGATGTGTTATTTACATTATACACAAAACTATCTGATATACAGAGATATGAATGAATTACTATGTATACATCTGATATAAATACACATTTAAATATTGCATGCTTCATATGTGCCTGTCAAAATGAGATCTTGTCAGACAAAATTTTGGCTAACAACCGTACACAAATGCTCTAACCAGGCAGCGCACTTTGAAGAACAGATTTTGTCCTAAATGGCAAAAGGAAGATGGCTATTAACGGAGGAGCCGTAATTTAACTGAAGCTGCTGAAGGACAAACTAAGCCACATATTTGCTGTCAACAACTTCACTGTCTGAAGACACACGCAGTGATACAGAAGCAGAAGGGCGAAGACGTGCAGCCAGCTTGAGCATAGCCGGCACCTCCCCGGGAATGTGCCCAAACTCCCTGACACGCACAAAGCTCCCAGGTTTAGAGAGGACAGAGAATACAGGGCTAAAAGTTGGCAGCTACTTATCAGCAGATCAGTTAGGGATGTAAGATATCTAAGCATATAATTACATTTTCTTAATTCCCATAATACAGACTGCCGGTGCACACAGCTCTCCTGGAGAATCAGGAAGGAATCACATGGACTTTCCAGCTGCGGGATAAAAAAGCTGACATAGTCACAATGATGTCAGTCAAAAAAAATCACAAGTATGGCATATATTTTGGGGAAAGACTGATGGAAAATTTAAGAAAGAAAAAAGGAAGTGTTGAGTTGGAAACACATTTTTGGAGCATAGGTGAGTTAATAAATTAATCTCTCGATTTGTGTTCATACGTGACTCCTAATCATACCTAAGGAATGTCTTCAACACACCTAGGGATACAGATTGACGTATCATTATCAATGAACCTACAGACATACAAAATATGTCCTACAGGTTTCCAATGTCAAGACATCTGTGTATTGAGAAACTGAGCCAGTTGTAAAATACCAGTCAAAACCAACTTCTGTACAGCATTGCTTCTGGCATGAAGTGACGTGGCCTCTTTGGTTTCAGTGAAGTTGTGCCTGCACGGAGCAGCTGCCGTCTCTGATCCTCACGCATGGTCCCTCCTTGATTTCGCTGGATTTGGGATCAGCTGCAGAGAGCACATGTATTTAGATAGCAGATCTGCCTCATTTGAAATTGCAGGCTTTGAGAAAGACCAGCAGCTAAGCAGAGCACCGGAAACTTCAGCAGG
>NW_009259719.1:4116989-4152056 GCF_000687185.1 Egretta garzetta
TATGCTTTTTGTATAAATATAGTTAGATATTGTAGATATTCCTTCACCTCTCTGGCTGATCCTTACAGATTAATCAATGAGTGAAGGCTTTTTCAAGTGATCCTGTTTTGTTTTTTCTTTTTTTTTTAAAAAAAATAATTAATTTATTTTTTAAAAGAACTCTGAACTGTAAAATCAACCCACGTCTTTCTTTAATCATTGATCTTCTTTAAAACCTGTTATCAATACTGGAGATTCTAAAAGAAGAACTAAATAAGAGAGTTTCTTACTCTGTTTGAGAAAATCATTAAATGCAAAAAATGTAAATCCCAGAGATGGCCTTAGCGCTGACAAACAGGCAAAACCCAGGAAATTTAAATGTGAATTTCACATTCCATGTCAAGAAAAGAAACTCCCCCCCCCCGAAGATAATAATAATAATAAGGGGTCATTACTCATTTTTTCCCAATAATCTATTAATATAAATGCCCATTTGTGAGGTAGGGCAACGGTGCATTTGGAGTGGTAGCATATTACAATATGCACTCAAATTTTAGCTTCACAATTATGTTTAAAAAAGGAGGTTTAAAATACCTGTAATTTTAGTTGTTTATTTCACAATTTCCATATTTTGTCCTATGACTTTCAACTGCTGAATTTATTCTGCCAATTAATTTTTTTTAATAATAAGTTTCTATGCACAAGTAGATTAAATAAAAGAAATTATGTGTGGGATGTGAACTCTCATTATGCAAAATGTTTCTATCCCTCTGGCTTTAGAGATAACTTCACAAACATAAATTGCTTCAATAATTAGTTTTCCTGAAGATACTACATATTATTGCATAAATTTGCAGGGAGCATTTGTTGTCTGAAACACAGAAAACATATACGGAGTCCTAGGATAAACAGAACTGTTTAGCCCAATTTAAAAACCCAACACTACAATAATTTTTTACAGTTATGAAGCTTTGTGACTTGCATTTGTTTTAATGCTTGCCTTGTTTTGTATGGCTCTTTAAGTCATCTTTAAATTAAAAAGCATTAAACATAAATTGCATATTTCTTCATACTGTTGTGGCTTAACTCCTCGAATGGGGCAGTTCTAATTCAACAACTACAACAGTACTGACTGTCCTTTGTATGTCTTAGGACATAAGTACATTAATTTCTCCTTTTACCATTTGCAGCTCTTCAGAGGACCTGAAACTCAGAAAATTAACAATAAAATTCTCTGCATCATACTCCGATTAATTTTCAAATGATTAATTATCAAATTCATATGCCCTAGACATGGAAGCTAATTTTTTTGCTTTTTATTTTGATCACTGCACCATTGTTTTTGATTGAGTGTATTTTCAAACTCAAGCTAGACGCAGCCACGTGCCACATGGTGGGTTGCTGCAGCAGGCGAGAGCGTGGCTGCCAGGGGGGCAGTAACGAGCTGCGGAGCCCCACAGGGAAGCTTTGCTCCACCTCAGAGCTGCAAGAAAGAGATCGATAAACTGAGATAGAATTACAGAGTATTTGGTGATATGGAGGAGGAGGTCACTAGAGAAAGAAATTTGGGATGGGAAATGGAGTAGTATTGAGGACCCTTACTTAGCTTTTTGAGTCCAAAGATGAGCCCATAGAAATCCATGGTAAGTCTTCCACAGCCTTGTGTTTGGCCTGGATTTCATCTTCTACAGCCATGAATACACTACAGGAAATATTTTTGTCTGTGAGGAGAGAAAAGGAAAAAAACAATGCAAGTGTTCCTAGCACACACGGTGAATGGATTAATGTATTAAATCCTTCAGAATATACTAAAATTCTGTGGGTTTATTTTTAAAAATGGTACAATCATGTGTTGATCTGTGTAGCTAAGGCATTTCTTACTTTTGTATTTTTTTAATATTGCATAATGACATCATCCAATGATGCATCACTTCTGAGGGATTTTGTGCAGAAACTTACTGTTTACACTAACAACGTAATTTAAGAAAGTATCCTATGTAAATCCTTGAATCTCCTAGGGTCTAGGAATGAAATGTAATGCTAATTTGATTTAGTAATTTGTTCTCTCTCCCCAGAAACGCACAATTACTGCTTTTTCCATCACGCTAGGACTAAATTGAAAGTCGATTCAGCAGCAAAACCCAGGCTGGGAACGTAGCAGAGCTCTGCTACTCAGCCTGTTACCAGCCAGAACATACAGTGCTGGGAGATTTATTTCTGAAAGCGGAATGTTCATTATCTCCTTTTTTTCTTTTTCCCTTACAAAAAATGGAAACAAAATAAGTCTTCTTTAAATACTGTAATGATAATCTAAACGTGAAATGTGAGCTGAAAATAATGTGCCTCTGTGTGTCTAGAAGAGAGAGGGCTCGTAGCTGTGTGCATGTCTGTCCGCAGGATGGAAGGGGGGAGGTTGTGTATGTGTGTGCATGTACAGTAGTGTAGAAAGAGTTCATCAAATGAGTGGTTTCCTGTCCTGATCTGTAGATTTTCTTTCTTCCATGAAAGGAAATGGAAATAATTGATCTGACTTTCATCAGCAGATAAAAGAGATTGTTGGCAATTTGTTTTCTGCAGGGCTACTTAAATATATGGTGACGTAGCAAGCAGAAAAGATCACCCACAAATTCTGCAGCAATCACACATACATGGTAGGCACACCCAGGGGACCGATACATTCCGTCATTTGCAAAGTATGACTTTCTTTTCTTTCTCTCTCTCTCCTTCTTTCTTCTCCTTTAAGGATACACGATGTCCCTCCAGGTTCTGCAGTCTGGGTTTGATTAAATAATTATAAACTTCAAGCAGCAGATCTATCATTTACATTCCTGAACATGCCAACATGTGCCTTTTGTGGGGATGCCAACCAATACCGAAGCTCCTCTCATTATTGTCATTGAAAATACAGTGGTTCAATGTTTGTGCCATTTCCTGGATTTTGGCGATATAATGTTGCCCAGCAATTTGCTGTCAGTGCCAACAACACTAAAGAACTTCATAATAAATCCTTTCTATATTTACTCAGTCCACCACTGTGTCACTGAAATTAGCATTTTACGATCTTATGCTCCAAAGCACCTATTTTCTCTCTTTTAACTCCATGCTATTATGAATCCTAACAGAAAATCCATCAAAGCATGGTTTGCTTCAGCTTTTCTGTATAATGATTGCTGTCAGTCATGTTTATTTTCTGAAAGGATGTGGAGCTCGTAGCTTCACGGTAGATGATAATAAAGATAAACCAAACGAACAAACAAGACAGAGTGTTTAATTTAGAGATGTTACAAAGAGATTGGCTTAAAATGTCAGATGCCACCACTTCATGCAGGCTAAAGTACAGAAGACAAAATTTACAAACAGAGAAAGATAACAGAAAGTAAGAGGACCAGATCCTGCTCTGAGGTCCAGATGGGCCAACTCCATTTATCTAAGTGACAGGCAGAGTGAAGAGAGGGTTTGACTCCAGTGAATGAAAATATCATGCTAATGGAAGAAAATAATAACCAGTGCAGGGGCTTTAGCAAAGGACTGTTCTCACGGATACTCCAGCCAACTCATCATGGAAACCATGGGACTGTTGGGGCTCACATACTGTTGTATCTGGGTAATCCAGCCTTTTGCTTAAAATGGTGTGGAAGAGAATAAAACAGTGCCTTGTGCATTGAAATCCTCAGAGGGGTACTCCTGTGAACCCTGAGTTTGGGGTCCTGTCCAGGTGGTCGATACGGGGCCAAATTCCACTCATTTGTGGTCTTACCAACAGATGGTGACACTGCAGGCTCTGCCCACTGGGAAAAGGAATAGGTATGGTCCAAGCAGGGGAGCAGCTTAAATCTTAAAGAGACTGAGGGGAAAATGAGAAGCAAGGATTTTCTAGGAAAAGGAAGAACAAGTTTGATAGAAAGGAAAGAGAGCAGAGGGAGAGCACTTTTGCTGTTGCAGTGGGGAAAGTGAAAGCAATGTTCTCTGGGAAGAGGAGGACAACCGGAGAAGAGGAGTTTGTGAAGAGACACACTGTGGGACACACAGGAGTTTTATTTGTTGCTGAAATAAGCAGAGGTTGGAATTCTTAAACTAATAGGAAAAGCATCATTGCTGTCCTCTCGTAACCCCCAGAAAGCTCAAAAGATTTTTATGAATATTCTGGCATAGAACAAGTCCACCAAAAAAACCCTCAAACCCCAGAACAGAGTATTTTGGAAATGTGCACGTGTGCACGCGTGGAGTCACGAGGCTGGGAAGGAAACTGCTCTGTAATCTTAGCCCTCGTGGCAAAAGCAGTTCCCACAGCACTGTGTGATGTGGGTGCATGCAAGCTGAGTTACAAGCTTTCACAGACACAACCTATCGTTACGAAAATCTCCCAGCAGAAGCTATTTAACCCATCCTGTCATGCCCCCTTACAGTGGTATGAATGCCACGGTTGCACCAGTGAGAGTGTCAGGGCCACCGCGTAATCTCACAAGGAGAGGACATGTTTTGTAGGATCCATTTGAGGATTTTCATTAATCATAGGGTATGTTGAATAACAAGGATACTTGCAAGGAAAATGAGATACTGCATGGCAAAAAGACTACCTGATTTACAAAACAAAAATAAGGGTTATTTGGCTCAGCAGCTTACAGTGCCTGCAGACCCCCCTTTTCTCAGTGAAACCGGAGACCCATGGGATTTGCAGCAGTGTATCAGCCACCAGAGGACACTCTTATTTCTCTAGGAAAACTGCTCTGGGCA
The DNA here is from genome assembly GCF_000687185.1 of Egretta garzetta. Lineage (NCBI taxonomy): Eukaryota > Metazoa > Chordata > Aves > Pelecaniformes > Ardeidae > Egretta > Egretta garzetta. Next base: position 4,121,703 of record NW_009259719.1, read on the forward strand.
GCACAAAAACATGAACAGGCAGCTAAACTGAGAGGTTCATAACCCTCAAAACCAACCTGAGCTTCAGGTCAGACCAAGTGCGATTTTGTAAACAACTTCCAGAGCATAACCTATGTTTTGCTTTTCATGTGACATGCTACAAAGCAGGATTTTCTTACATTGGGTTGTACACCTTTGGACTAAGCCACCTATTAAGCTGTTTGCTTAAGCATGGTAATGAGACAGGCACATCTGATCACATGGAGAAAATGTTTCAGCTGGTTGGATTCTTAGGGCAGTAACCTAGCTTTTTCTCTGTTTTGGCATTTTGTCATATTCATGCAGAAGTAGTGCTTCTCATAACTTTGTTTTAAGCCCCCACAGGTGATGGAACGGTGTGCAAAACATTAATAAACACAGAAAAGAAAAATGTTCATGTAATGCTGCTTGCATAGATAGCTGGCTGTGTTGATGCCTATGTAGTTAGCTATATCTCAAATGTCATACATGCATTGGGTGAAAACATGGGACCAGGTGTACAGAAGTGCCCAGTTTATGCCTCTGCAGGGGCCTTTTCCCCAGTAGAGGCCTTCAAACTTCCAGAAACTCTGGGAACCCAGCATATAAAACCGTGAAATGAAATAAAACTCACCCCATTTTTCTGTTTCTGATTTTTCTACTCTAGGTGTATTGTTCAAATTCTTTCCTGGTTTAAAGCTGTTGAGTTCAGTGTGTCAGTGCTAGAATTTGCATGGAAAAGCATTTCTGTTCCCAATATTAAACACATCAATCTCTGGAATAAAGAAATCTCTTCCGGTGTGACACGCTACCATGGCTTTACTCTGCTTCCAGAAGGATGCATTGGCTCCTCCCTGTCAGCACTGAGGACACAGGTATGGAAAGGCTGAATATGGGCTCATACATCTCATTAGAGGTAACCCGGGTGAATGGGCTGGCACAACTTCCAGCTCATCAGAGAAACTCCACTGTACTAAGTGATGAGCCTACACATTTTATGAGTTTAAACAGTAAGCAGAGACTGAGCCCTAATTCTCTAGACTTGTGGTGTGACCAGAAACCACCTTCTTTTCTGCTTCTGATTTTCCTCAGTAGTAAGGAAAACTGAGCTACAAGAACAATATTTCACCAACAATTTCTTCTAAAAGTATTCTAATAAAAACATCCTGAAACTAGCATTCAACTACTTCCTTTTGTAAGTTCTTTTTTGTTCTGAGTTTTAAGATGGTGGTTTAAATCAGTGGTTTTAATCTTAAATTAAAGAGCACAAAACAGAGTAAAAATCATTACTGAAAAAAAATTCCATCTAACTTATGATTAAATTACTAGCTCAATTAGTTACTGAAGTAACAGTAACTAATTACAGTAGTCTTTTCTTTAATTTGTCATTAAATGACAGGGAGAACATCTATTCTGGGCTTTTAAAAATCTGAATATAAGCAACTGGGGAAAAAAATGTGGGTGACTTTTCAGAGCCTCTGAGAGACTGGGGAATACAGCAGATATCAAATTGTTTTAATTTATTTTGTCTGCTTCCATCTGTGCACTGTTGGTTTGTTGCAATGCTTGATTCGTTATTTTATACCTCTGTGTATGAAGGTCACTTACTCTACTTATGTTTTCACTTATGGGACCTCATTTGTTTCACAAACCACTACCGCTAGGATGATAGAAAAGTCTGTTGAAAGATATGAAACCCCTATGATACAAAGGTGGCAGTGATTATTCTCACACTATGACCACTGGGAGGAAATTTCCCTGGGTTGATTTTGGACACTGTGCTTCTGTATTGACATCTTTGGTAGATTAGCAGTGATACAGGTTGCATTCTACTGAAAGACCTTTGTTAACTATGTGCAAATACGCTTTTAAGTTTTGGGATTTCTCTTCCATCACCTTTGATGATACTCAAGCATTCCTACCTACTTCTATGCCCAACAAAGCACTTTAGGTGTGCTAAAAAAGGAAGCAATGGCAGAAATAGATGTTATCTTCAGTCCATTTCAGGCTTTGGGAATTTGATCCGTCTCGCCATTCTCCACCATGTGGTCACCGTTTGCCACTAGTTTAGCACAGTGCAATCCTGATAGGGACTCCGCTCACATAGCTCAGCTATGTGACCCAAGGACAGCTGGGCAGAAACATGTTGCCTATTTCTTAACTATAAACCCTTCACGTATCTATCTTCACTAAACTATCCGTAGTGCCATTTACTATATCTCTGTTTTCCACTTCTACAACCTCCTGAATCCCTGTGTTCACACTGCCCTGTTGAACATGGTATGACTTCCTAGTCTGATTCTCCAAGTCTCTTCATCCAAATTCCTCCTTTAGAAGCATAATTTCTGGACAGGCTCTAAGAAGTGAATTAGGCAACTGTTATTGTAAAAATTTAGTCATTCTCTTAAAACTGTCTGTATCTTACCTTGAATATTCATGAGCAGAAAATGACACATGTTCTTATCCACTTACATCCCTGTCCTTAGCCATGTTAGTCAGCTCACATCTGAAAGTGTAGTAGAGATGCATTTGAGACCCTGAACTTTGCCTTTCCAGTTGTTCTCTTGAGCCCTTAGTGCTCCACTGATGCTTCTTAAAAAACAGTTAAAAATAAACATGAGATTAAACAGGACTTTTTTTCCTAGTGTCAAGCAAGAGTCTGCTTGACACTAGGCATTACTTCTGTTATGTTCATCATTAAATAATATTGCTTCAAGCAAACAATTACATTGTGTAAATGAAATAAAAACAAAACAAGCCCTTTCAATCCCTTAGAGTTCTTCCCAGAATGTTTTCTCCAAATTTATATCCTCACTCTTCAAGGAAATACTGTAAAAAATCTGTTTTGCTGAGTGGGTGGAGTCTTCACTGGTGCTGTGCCAGGCCATACCTGAGGGATTCTGCCACGCTTGCTGGGTTTTTTATCAGCTAAAGAGAGGAAAAATTATGTAGAAGGTGAGAGCAAATGACATTCTACAAAATAATCAGACTCCTTTCCATCATAAACCTTCCTAAAACAGACAACTGCATGTAAGAACAAGGCAACAGTAAGTGAAATATAGCACAAAGTACCAGTGATTAAAAACATTGCATGCAAGAACGTATCCAATCTCAGAGCTATTTGAGGACTCAGTCCTCTGACAGATGCAGTGCACAGTATTTGCAGGGGTAAGCAGAGAAAAAATACAAGTTTTGTTGCAATTCACTGATTTATGGAAAAACATCTGGTTTACCACTTTGTGCCATATTTCCATTGATTTACCCAAAATATTAGTTTTATACCTTTCAACTATGCCAATGAGTACACTGGGATAGATTGCAGATGTGTCACTGTGTAACCTCAACCCTCTTTAAGGCATAAAGGGCTGCAATAAAGTGGTAGGTGTGGATTTCCTCACCATGTGGCTCTGGAAAATGTTTTCTTCTGGACCCACCTAATCCAATGGAAGAGTCTACTACCTTCAAGTACTCGTGGTCACTTGTCTGTTAGCACTTGCTGTACACTTTAACAAGGGCTTTCTAATCTGTTTCTGCCTGGTTGAGATGAATTTTCAAAGACCTGCTACATAAACTCAATGGACCTGGCTTATTTTAGGACTACAAGAACTATAAAGCTGAAACAGTACATTAGCCCTTGGCTGCAGCAATGCCTTGCACAGAAAAGCCTGAAGAGTGTTTGTCTATATGGCCCATCCACCATGGCCTGCACTGGTTCCTCAACACCCATGAGAAAACCCAAAAAATAAAGTAAAAGACCAAAATTACAATGAACTTCATTAAGGTAGCAAGCGATCAATGACAGCACCAAAGACCTAGCTCCCCATGGTAGCAGAGAGTTTATTAAATGCATATCCAGGATCTTTTCAGAAATGTCTTGCATACTATGTCATAGAAGAGTTATTTTTTTAAACAAAGCACAGCCATGCTAGCCTGGCACAGAGGGAAAAATTTCCCCCTAACTCCAAATGGGGAGGTTGGTTTATGCCCCAGCTGAAGATACCAGTCAAGTATTGGGGAGTCTCCTGTGCCTGACTTGCTTGCTAGCAGTGACCAGTCTCCCCAGTACTACTGGGTACAGCCAGAATTCCCCAAAACGTTTCTGAGAAGCCACATAAGTCATGAAGACCCTTGCAGGTGACCAGCGCAAACACTGTTTGCCCATGCCCTCAGAGGCAAGCAGAACGCACTGCAGGCACATTTGAGCAAGAAGGAGCTGACACCTGAGCCTGCACCAGCCCGGCGGATGAGGAGGAGGCACTGCTCTCCAACAGGCAGGCATGTAGGTAGGCAGGGCTGAAACACAGTGTGTTTCAGTAATTTGGGATGACAGGGGAGACACTGAAGGTTATAATATCTAGCACACATTGGAGCTTTGTTTTGTCTAACTTGTGGGATATTCTGGGGCTCAGTATTCTTGCCCAAAACTCTGTGAGGAAGCATGGGGGGAAGAAGAAAAGGTAACAAGAAGGAACAAAACCACTACTGTACTCACACTGGCCCAACACAGAGACCAGGCCACATTTGGGACTGATTTAGAAAACTATTTGGCAGCATCTGTGGAAAAACGGAAGATCAAATGACACCTTTCTCTAAGTAATTTCTACAAGTTAAATGTGAAGCACCCCAATCAGCCACAGTGATAACCCTTCTACTGTTGGGCTCATATGGTCTCCATTCGATGCTTATGCATATGGTTGTATACATCCGTACCTAATATTTATCAGTTGGTAGGGCTTCAAAAATTTTGCTGTGGATATGAAAATCCTGGTTAGAAAGTGTGAGCCTATAGCAATAGGTGGGCCATTTTAGTTACTTCTGGGTGTCCATTAGTGCTAGTCCATGGCATCACTCTCTCCCCATAAGCATCGGAAAAATAACTGTGTTAGAAAAGGGATATCAGACTTGACACCTGTGTTAAAGGTAAAGCATCTCTAAGCTCTTTGACAGGACTGAGCAGAAGAACATCAGTGGAAGAGAAACAGTTCCTTGAGACCATTCCTCGAAGGCCATTCCTTCCCTCCTGTTACGATGACTTTGAGTGAATATTGTCAGAAACAATTGGTTTGATATTGAAAGAACACAGGACAGGGAGATATTACTGTCCCAATACAGGACAGAGCTTTAGCCCATGTGTTTTTATTAGAGCTGAGAGAGTTTAAGAAAAGAGCCCTGTAACGTGCATGTCCCCCTGGTGAGTTTATGCATGCTCTCACAGCTCTAATAAAAACATGCAATGAAGGTAAATTAGGGCAGACGACTGCTTCTGTCAACACTGAGCAAACAGCATCTTTAAGTTTTATGTGTGACTTAGAATTCAAGAATGCAGACTTTGTTTTTCACTGATGGGCTTGTTAAAGAAAATACTTTGATAGTTCCAGAGGAAAAAGAAATTATATAGAAATGTGAAGAGATTAAAGCAAAGAAAGAACCCTGACATCAGACGGGAGCTTGTTTGATTAGGTCACCCTATAGACTAGAAATAATTAAAAATAAAGAAGACAGATGGAAGATGTCAGGTGCTTAAAACAACATCTCAAGTCTACCAGTGCCTGTGTTCATATGAGCCAAGACTTCAGGCTTCACAGATGTCTAACGTGTCTTTTGGCTGAGGATCTCAGGAGGATGAGGAGAGGCACCAGAATTTAGTGTGAGCAAAATGGAGATTGTGCAAGTCTGACAGCAATGGAGAATATTTGCTGCTATTAACGAGAAGAGAAGGAGCTTTCTCATCACTGTTCTGGGGCAGGCAGACAAGCTTGCCTCTAGTCTGGTTCCCCGTCTTTTGCTCCTCACCTGCCGCTGATTGCTCAGCCTGCCTTTGAATTAATGAAGTGGCTATTTGCCTTAAGGAGCAACTTGTTCCGGTCCCAGGGGAACTGCTCCCGCCTGCCTGGTGGCTGCAGCAGCAATGCCAGCAGCCTGGCAGGTGGTGGCAGATCAAAAAGAAAAACTCCCACAGAGCTTCTGGGGATTTCCTCACTAATACGCTGATACATACATTAGTTGACTGACTGACACTGCCTAAATATTTGTCCTTTACTGCTATGTTTGGCCATGATTTTATAGCAACCTTGGTGGTTTGTGACTTAGCCCACTTTATGCATGAGCTCCTTTGACTTTTGCTTGCTGCCTGTCTGCTAATCACCACTGCAGGATTAGAAGGCTTGACATCAGGCCATTTCACCTGAGTTTTCTCTTTCTCAGTGAGAAACAAATGAGTTTTCACCTCCCAACTAAGTGCTGCAGTCAATAATGGAACATTAATAGACTTTGACAGAAACTAAGGAAGTCTACGCTCATGTATTTACCTTGCACAACACTAGATATTAGTCCAGAAGCACGACAGAGTTCTCAGTGTCTGGACATCTCTCCAGAAGGTATTTGCACATTTGCTAAATTCCCATTGAGTGGGAGAGCCTAGAAATGGCACAGATAAGCTACTGTTTCCCAGCTGGCACCCAGTTCAGCTGCAGCCAGGGCAAGGGTTGCTCCGTAAAAGACCAGTACAGACCAAGACTGTTAGAGGGAAACGAACCAGAAATATCTGTCTTTTCACTGTAGTCACTTGGAAGCTTGATGCTTAACCAGGAGAGACAAGCAGGTAGCATGACTGTTCAGGTGATCCTGGAAATACACATTATTTAAGTATCTTCCCCATCTCACATTATTTAGAACAAATACCACTTGTCCTACTATATAAAACGAAATAGGTAACTTCCTTATTTTAAAGTCAACTCAATAGGATCATGCATGGTATTTAACTGCAGTGATAAATACATATGGTTTAGGAATTCAATTGTATTTAAGTTCTTCTCTAATAAAGCTAGAACAGCTGGCTGCCAGATCCTCAGAGTGCTTCAACTTTGTCAGGAGCATCCAGCATATTTTAAAACCATCTCTTGACCCTACAGAGGAGGTCAATGTTTCTCCTGGCAGCCCACTAGTTATTTTTTAAGTGTCTTGATTTTTTTCTGTGGCGTAATGCAATTTTACTCATTATCACTACAGATGTCAGACCAAGACTAGCAAGATTACAGCAGTAGCTGGAGCATATGGTTGAGTCATATGAATAATAATCATAAATCCTTTTTGACATTGGCCCATTATTACATCCTGATCGTGTCCCCTTGGAATCTCTTGTTTGGTGTAATGTTTAAGTCATTATAAGGTATCTCTGGAGGTTTAGATTTATAGAGATCTCTACTGGAGAAACACAGTATTAGCAGTATGTTTATATAAACATAAAACACATGAATATTATATACCAATATATCTACATGGGATGTTTATGGAGACATACAGGAGAAGCAATTAATGATTGGAAGTCACTAAGAAAAATGTTTCTGATGACATCTTAAAATCACAGTGTAAGTCTGGATGACAGAGACATTGCCTGAACTGACTTTGTTAAAAAAAGAAAACAAAATATATGCATATAAAGAAAAGTGAAAAGAGACAGTCTTTATAGTTTTAAATTGGAACATTTTTCTAGCTTTTACATTTTATTTTGGGAGAAAGAAGGGTGGAACAAGCTGTGAAGGTAGCAATAAGAATAAGGTTCTTCACATTTCACTAAACAATGTTTGCTCTTTTCAAGAGGATCTTACAATTAGAGGCTACCAATTTCTTGGCCATCTGCAGCAGGCAGTAGTGATGGGGTCACAAAATCCCTGGGTATGAGAAATCCAAATTACGGGGAGGTTTTGATCCACATTTGAATACTGATGCTTACTCACTGTATCTATAACAGCCTGACACAATATGCTAAATCAAAACCTTCAGGGTTTTAAAAACCACTCAATCTAAGTATCGTAATTACCAGAGTCGAGTCACAGTGATGTGACAAATCCTGAGCAGCTTTCCCCGGGATGAATTTTTGTGGCAGGAGTCCATGCCACAACTACAACAAAAGAGGCTCATTTAAGTCTAGCGTTAGAGCAGCCTCCAGCACCCCCTCACCCCCCAAGGTAACAGGGATACCCTAAAACTGAGCCTTTTGGGTTAAGAAAGAAAGGCGCTCTGCTGAGATACCATGTAATGGGCAGTCCAAATATTTACAGCCTAAAACCAACACAAATAAGTTAACTGAGCATCACTGGCTGGCAACATTGACTAAAATGTATTGAAAGGTACTTCATTTTTGGTAAAGGACATTTCCTCAGTCATGGCAGATTTCTTTTTACCAGTGCCCACCACCCAGCTGTTCCTTCTCTATCTGAGAACTCACGTTAGCTGCCGAGCCAGCCTGAGTCTCACCCGATGGCTGGGGTGCTACACAGCTGTGCCAGCCAGTGCTTGGAGGTGCACCCTGCTTGTTCTGCCTCCCATTGCCTCCCTTGCTTCCTTTCTTCCCCACTCTTCTGCTGCTGTTCTGTTTTTAAAGAAGGGGAATGTTTACAGGAAATTTGTCCTGTTCAAAAACTATTCAGCTTCATTTTGCAATGACTCTCCCTCTTTTTCATTTAAGCCACTATGCTAAGCGTACCAGCAGGCAGCTGGAGCATTTATTTATTCTAGGCTGTGACTCAAGTGCATGTTACACCAAGTTTTCATGCAGACTTGAAGTTTTATCTACAGGAGAGACGAGAGGCTAAACCTCGGCTGCCTCCCAGCACAGGTGTGTGCTGCCTGTGCTCAGCAGCCACCTGCATCGGTCCGGCACAGCCCAGGGGGCAGGACTGCACAAACAGGTCTGATCCGTCCTGTAGATGGCACCTGCTGAGATGGGGGCCAGTGGGAGAAGTAGTCCACATCTTGGTTCAAAAGGATTTTATTTGGAAAGGACCCCTTTTTTGTTCCAAGTACAAAAGTGATAAACAGAATAAAATTAATCTAAACACTAAAATATAATAAAAGTCAGTCTCCAGGCCTGAGCAGCTGTCCTGACCTTAACTGAAACACAAACCAACTTGGTACAGCTGTGATCATTAAACATGCCAAAGCAAAGACCTGAATGCTTGAAATGATACAACATATTTGTGTTGCAAAAACCAGCCCTGCTCTTGAATTAAGTGCAAGAGTGCTGTGGGTTTTTTTCCTTTCTTCTTTTTTTTTTCTTTTTAATAGAGCACTTGTTATTGAGAACCGATTCCCAAGAGTCAGCGTGCTCCATTTTTGTTTCTTGCAAATAAGTGAATTGAAGAAATGAAGCAGATTGCAATATACAGAAGTTATCCAAGAGGATACTTTAGACAGATGCACCAGAGATGACATCTCTCTTGTCATCAGTAAAAATGATACAGAGCATATTGCTAAGTTATTCAGCAATTTCCAAAGAAGCCTCTTTAATGCACAATAAGAAACAGATCTTGGTCGTCTTTTCATGGATGTCAGACTTAAACAAAAACACAGAATGCACTTGCAACCATTGGTGTGAAAGGGTACTTTCAAGTACAGGCCCATTAACTGAAACATTCTGCTATAAGATATCAAAAGGCTGCCTATTTGCCACAAACTGCGCAAAGTTATACTCATTTTTCTTAGTGGCAGTAAGTGGTTTTAATGCAAGTAATGGAATTTAAAACCAGAAAGTCCTTATTACAATTCAGAGTGCCCTTTGTCCTTTGATAATGAACACCATATTAGTGTCTTGAAGAAAAACCAAAACCTTAAAACAGGATGTGTTGTTTCAGCATTTTGAGCTAAGTGACCAAAACTTTACTACTGGAAGTTGATTACGTTTAATTGCATATAGACAAAAATCTAAAAACAAGTTCCAAACTCTCAGTCGTGCCAGAAATAAGAATAAAATGAAGATGGACTAACATATTATAAATTAGAAAAACATGCCAGAAAGGGATAACCTTTGTAAAAAAAAGTCATGTGTGATATTTGGTATAAAGCAATCATATTTGCTGTGCTGGAAAAAGACAGCGGGGAAAAGAAAGGAGGGAAAGGCAAAGCAGGGGCATGCATTGCATGAAATGCATCCCAAGAGGCTACTGGAACCAAATATTTTGCAATTTTTAATTATTCTTACCACCAAACTCACTTGGTTAAAAAAAAAGAAAGTAAAATCTTCAATTAAAAAAAAAAAACAGCTACAAATGCAGAAGAGGGAAATTCCATTTTTGGCATGGGTAAAATTGATTATCTTACTAAAACAGAAGAGTATTTCTTTATATAGCGTGTACAGTGTTTCCAAAAAAGAAACCGTTTGCATCTAAAATGTAACATGAAGGTTTAAAGCATATTCCCCAAGTAAACAAGCTCTGAAATACAGAAAAAAGACGGGTAACAAATAGTCCTTCCCATCAAATCAATGAATAAGGAGGACTTCTTAGAGCAGAAATTTCAGTTAAATTACATCTCTATTTGCAATTAATTTAGACCAAATATGCCTGGGTTTTCTCCATATATATATGGTTTATGAGATTGTAGTCAATATTCCTTCACCATAAACTTGCCTGATAAAATCTCAGAAGTTTGGATGGAGGTTTTTCAAGAAAAATATTCTGAAATGAACAAATTTTCATTGAGATTTTTTTCTAACCTCAGAATATTTTGAAATTTCATTTGTAATCTCAGTTTTTCAGGCAGGGATTTGTATAATGCTCTTTTCTTAATTTTTAGTTTCTGGCAAGTCATCAGAAGTACACCATATACAAACTACTGATGCCTAACATGACACAAAGTAATCGCGATAGCTTGCTCCTCCTTATCATGGACTGAAATATGTTGCACAAGGATCAACAGTGAAAAGAAAGACATGAACCTGAATCCCACTAGTCTCTTCAGAAGTCTTTGGACAACTCTTAAGGGGTCCACAAATAAAGTGGAGCAAACTCATTACCTGTTGCTGCATTTACCACTCTCTAACTTTTCCAGCACAGCTCTATTGAGTTTAGGATGTTCATTAACCTCTCGGCACTGCTCTGCTCTGGACCATACAGACACAACCGCCACTACGGAGTTTCTTCGGATGATGTAAAGTGTTGTCAGGATTGGTTAAGACGTACTCGCTGTGAATGAAGAAAAGACGTTTTTAATCAGCTGAGCACTGCCTAATTTACAATGAACACACCATGCTGATTACTGTATTATCAGGTTACTACTATTATTGACATATCACAAACTAGGAACAAAATTGGCTTAAAACAATAAATATGTTGCAAAATTATAAATATGTCCAAAGATTGAGAACACATTTAATAATTCTGGAATAAAAATGTTGAGGAAACATGTTTTTCCCAGAATTTTGATTTTGTATAAAATTTCAAAAATGCTGTGGTTTTATTTCAGGTCAGAATGAGTTAACGTTTATTAAGAATTAGGCATTTTGAATACTAAGCATTTTTTAAAGAACTGGAAACTGTGAATACTGATTAGTTTAAGAAATGGAAAATGTGAATAGTGACCAACTCAAACTACTTTCAGATGAAAAGTCTGAGGTAGGATTATTATTGAAAGTATATTCTCCTTTATTTTGTCCACTTATAAGTCAGTCAAGCAAGAGGCTATTCAGCCCATCTATTTCCAGTGTTGCATCATCTCACCAAATGGGAAAACTTCCCCTTACTTTCTTTCTTACTGCTCTCCTGATTGAATTCATCCCCAAAACATCCATCTCCTAAAAAGCTGTCTACCAAAGGCTGCCAGAGGTACACAGAGGCATTAGGATGAAGCTGAAATCCCACTGCAGCACACAAAATCTCCTCACAGGGAGCATTGCCATGGTCTCTGCCACTGTTTTCTAAAGGACTAAAGTTGCTAAGGAGAAACAGAGTGATCTGGGGAACCAAATTCCATCTAGTTGTGATGAAGTCTCATTCAAATGCTCCCTGGATCATATTTAAGTTTCCCTAAAGCAATACCCTGCTGTGGAGCATGACAGAGTTATGGAGAATAAATGTCACAGTACCCTCAGCTTATCTGTATGACATTACCCTGCTTGACTGCCAGGAGTTAAATCAAAGGAGGCTGCTGAAGCAGAAACCAAATGAACACACACCACCACGGTCACCCCCAAATAAAAAAAAAAAAACCAAAAATAAAGAAAGGAAAGAGAAAGAAAAAGAGAAAGGAAAAAAGAAAGAAGAAAGGAAAAAAGAAAGGAAAAAAGAAAGGAAAAAAGAAAGGAAAAAGAGGAAAAAAGACAGGAAAAAGACAGGAAAAAGACAGGAAAAAGAAATGAAAAAGAAAGGAAAAAGAAAGGGAAAATAAAGGGAAAAGAAAGGGAAAAAGAAAGGGAAAAAGAAAGGGAAAAAAAGGGAAAAAAGAAAGGGGAAAAAAGAAAGGGGGAAAAAAAAAGGAAAAAAGAAAGGAAAAAAGAAAGGAAAAAAAGAAAGAAGAAAAAAAGAAAGAAAAAAGAAAGGAAAAAAACCCCAAACAAGCAAGAACTTGGAGGGCCCAAGGCAACAGGGGTTGGGCTGTGACCTGGGAAGCAGAAGCCCATCTGGTGCTCTGCAGGCTGCTTGAGTTTGCCCATCACAAGGCATAAACTTTGCATCAGAGGTGGATGCAAACCTTACACATTTCTGGCTCCAAGAGAGGGGACCACAGCAGAGGTGCAAGCAAGGCGAAGGGCATCTCAGGGAAGTGCAGGCAGGAGGTGCAGGCTGGGTGCCAAAGGTGATGGCTGGGGCCCCCTGCCTGCACCAAGTGGGCGTGCGGGTCAGGATCAAACCAGGAGAAAGGACTCCTTTTCCTGTAATGCTCCTGCCCCTGGCAGGCAGATACCACTATGGTTTGAGGACGCTCTCCCTAAGTCATTTTAACCAGTTGCTACCATGGTTGTCAGAGGAAATAGTGCTTGGAGGTGAACCTTTTGCACAAACGTGAATAGTAAATTATGGATGACAATGTGGAAAAAATGGACATAAGACTAAGGAGCAAGAAGCCAAGCTATTGCATCAGCTATAACCCCAGCAGTGAGAGGAGAATTGGTTGCAGCTTGCCACGTAATGCCCAAAGCTGTTATATATTTAACGAAATTATATTTCCTGGAAGATAACATTCTTCTACTACCATCTGGATTACTGAAAAGAATGTGTAAGTCTCTGAAGATTTATAATTAAGTGATAAAGCAACGTTTTTCTATGAATTAAAGGGTGTCTTTGATTCTCCTAGCAATATGATGCCATTTTACCATGACAAGACTTTTAAGTGCTCATATAATTTTCATTATTATTCTTAATGGAGGTTGCGTACAAGCTCTCTGGGAAGAGTATAATGTGTATAAGCAACGGACAATGCTATTGCCTGTAGGAAATAATATTTATTTAATAGCAGTTGAAATATTTATTGCTAATCAGCTATATATGGCTTTAAACTAACTTTAAAGACAAGCCAACTTTGTACAGACACCACTAAAGGTATGAGACAGCTTTCTTGTCATCAGCAAAATGATATACAGCAAACTATTGAATAATTCAACTAGAAGTGCTCAGAGATCACCTTTACAAAATATGAAACAGAACCCTGAGTCTTTCTTTGATGTTAAGATTTTACAGAGCAACAATAATGCACTCTGGATGAAGAAGGACATTGCTTTGATAAAATATATATTCAGTCCTACATACCTTTTTGGCCATGTAACTCTGCATTCTCTTTACAAGACTCTTTTTTTTTAGTACTATAGACACTTCAGAAGAGTAAAAATGTGATGTGTAATAAAGTTGTGACACACAGAAGAGTAGTAAAAGACTAGTCTATATTTCCTGGCCCCAGCCAACTGACAGGGTTAAAAAGGTTAATACCCTGACACAGGACACCAGCGGCTACTGGTATATGGGGAAATCTTTTATTTTTTATGTTACTTGTCATAGAAAAGGCAAAGAATATCTTAAGGCTCTTTAAATCAAGACAAGCATCCTCAAACAAAAAAACTCAAAAAAGATCCAGATCTAATGGAATTATTTATTTTTCTGTGTAGTTTAGAACTCAGTGCTGGTTAAAAATAATCGTCTAAAACTACTATAAGATATTCTTGTACATTATATGTAATGGTAACATGTTGGACTTCAACCTTTTTATGGAGTTTTAGATAGTGGGTTTGTTTTCCTGCACACACTGAGGAATTTGATTGCTTGCATATTCACTTTTTAACTTTTTAATTGAGGAAAAAGTTGAAGAAATTTTAAAAATTCTTAAGCAGCTCAGATTTGAATTAATAACAATTAATAAAAAAACCCATTTATATTTATGGTCCTAACTTCCATTTAATTCTGTGAGATTTAGCTGCATGAATAATTTCAAAAATCTTGAAGGGACTTACATCTCCCTAAGTATAAAAATTCCAAATTATTTACACAGAAAGTAGCTTTCTCTTTTTTTTTAACATTATGTAGTATTAACTTAACGTAAAGTTTGAAAGATGCTGGTTGCTACAATTTCCTATTTGTTTGGAATATTCGGTGAAATTTTCACTGCAAGTTATAAGCACTTGGCTTCAGAGACACATCATTTACAAGGATTCCTTTTCAAAGAGAAATTCCAGCTATTGGTCTGGGAACGATACAGCCTTTATCTCAAAAAAAGGAGACTAAGAATATTTATGCTTGAGGAAAAGACCTGCCTGTGGAAAAGAACATTCAGTTTTTCTGTATTCATGTTTATAGGATCTCTTGCAAGATACTCTGAAATATATTATTGGAGCTGGAAATAGAGCCATCAGAGCTGAGGCTGCTTAACCCCTCCTTGCTGCAGAAACATCATTTAGTAATAAATCCATCCACAGAATTCTAGAAAGGGTTTTTTATCATTTTTTTCTTCAATCAGTCTTTTAAGGCATCTGCATTATCTGAAGCAAAATATTTACATTTGGACAGTATTTCACAGAGGTATTTGTAACTTCTCATTCAGGTTTCTATTTACAAGGGAAAGTCTTTTGTCTAATATGCTAAGATGATACGAACTTCTAATGTGTGTGCTTGCACATACTTTATATTTAAGTGCAAGCTGTCATACTATGACTGAGATTACTGCTATGTGAGTAACAACAGGTTGTGCCATATACGAATATGGCACAATGCCCCGCAAAGGGCTGTACAGTTATCTATATATCAGCCAAATGCGATCATCTAATCCTGCCACAGCACTACCACCCTTACCAAAGAGACACTTGTGACAAGGAGAACTACCTCTCTGGGAATTCATGAGCTACATTGTTTCTTTCTCCAATAATAAAGCAATAATGGCCAATCAGTATTTTATCCCTAATTGGGTTTCCATAAGGGCTTGGGAGAAAATCTCTAAGGAGGAAGATGACAAATAATCCAATCCTAAATTGCGAAGAATTGCAAAGCAAGTGCCCCTACCAGGAGCCAGGGCTAGCTTGACCTGGATATACCAATACTTACAAACCCAACCCACTAGAGTTAAACACAAAAGCCAGCTGAGGAGTGAGGGCAATACAGGGAATCACAAGCCATTCAGTAGGAGCAAGCCGCGCTCTGGAAGGACGATCCCTGCCCATGCTGAGGAGTGTCAAGGGATGCAGCAGGGGCAGCCGGCATAGCAAGGGGTCTCATGCACCCAGCCGGGGCCAGAGGTGCGGGGGTGCTGGGGTGGGTGCTGAGGTGGGAGCGGGGCCAGCGTGGAGCGCAGGAGCAGGGTGCAAGGGGCTAAACTGCCCCACATCATGGCCCGTCTGGGCTGGCTGAGGGGGCCTCTGCGCCCGGCTGCCCCCGAGCTGAGCTGGCCCTGGGGACAGGAGAGCCCTGTTTGCACAATGCTTTATCTCAGTTAAGAAATCTGCCAGATTCAAGTGCTCAGGATCCATGGCAAAGATAATCCTTAGACCAAATAAGCGACCATGGCTAATTGAGATTTGACAATGCAGCATTATTCACTTTAAGTATAAATTATAAGCATCGTGTATTTATTCTGACTTGTACCTTTAGCATAGTTGAAGATACTGAGATCCTGGGAGCTAACTATGGTATGGTCCTTGTTAATGATGCATAAACCAACCTGAAACAAATCAAGAACTGCTTAAACCTTAAACTGACACTCCAGCCAAGCCAAATATTTTCTGGTATATGTAGCTACATTGCTGTTCTGATATTTTTTTATTTTTTTTTTCCCCCCTATGCTGCATCTTTCTATTTCTGAAGGTCACCTAGCTCTAAGGCCCGTTTCCATTTTATGAGTTGAGATGAAGCAGGAGGTTAGGTAGGAAGGCATCCGTTGTGCTCTCTGCCAGACACTGTGTTTCTTTTCTTGCTGTTGTTAATATTTGGTCCTTCTTTGCTTGTCTCTCTTCAATCCAATTTTAAAGTCACAGACAGTGGATGGTTTTAATATGGAAAAATATGAATTTTTTTTTTTAAGTTCACTGACTATTGATTATAGTAATTCAAGAAAAATGTATTTCAAATTACAGGCTATTTTTATCAAATATTATTTTGCCTATTTTTATTAGATGCAATCAGTAAGGAATATGATGTATGTAAAGCACATTTGCTTAAATAAAAGCAGCAGCAAATATTAACCAAAACTAGATCTAGCAACAATTACTCAAAGTTTCCTCCAGTACCACAATTTCATGGGGATCTTATTTCCCGGGTTAATACATTTTGCATCTCTTGGGTCTGAGAGATGCTATTTTGTAAATATGTTGTGGATGTGAAAGGAAATGGTGCTTCTGCAGCCTTGCAAGCACTGACCTGATTTGTGGGGAGAGGGGGACAACAATTGCCCCTCCAAAAGACAGATATTGGATGTTCCAGCTGCTCTTTTTTGGGCAGTTGCTTTATCTCAAAATTATCAAAATAGAGAAGAATTAGAGAAAAGGGGAGTCAAGCACTCCAGGCCTGGTGGAGATGGCAAAACTTCTGCATTAGTAAAGAGGGAATCTAAAAGTAGGAAATTGTAAAAAGGGTTAAAAAGCCAGATGTCTCCATGCTTACTGGGGTTTGGCACCGCAAAGCAGGAGTGATAGACAGAGCTCCTTTTAAAACTATTTTTCATTTGATAATAGCTAAAAATAATCCTTGTAAATTTTATAATAACTATTATTCAGGTGAAAATCCCTATCTCATTACTGATGACTCTGGAATTAGTTGCTGTCACAGCAAGTTAGCAAGGGAAGGTGAGGTGGTGACTTACCCCGGCAGCGCGGCGCACGCAACCCCACACAGCATGCGGGAGCAGGACCGGCACAAGGAGCTCCAGGGTTTGGAGACTAAGGAGCCGATTCCAGAAACCGATTTTTTACTATGTCGAAGTGACCCTGCGTGTATGTATTTAACAGTCAGGGAAGCCAAAGCAAGCAAATTGAAGAGTTAATGTGAAGCCAGACATAAAGCGAGCAGCAATGTACCATTACAGCTATCCAGGCTCCCTGCAGATTATCGCCACACAGAGAAACTATGTCTTGTGGTTTCCTGACGTGTTCTTTAGTGCACGATCAGGCTCCAAATGGCTCCATCCGCATGATGCCAAATGCAAACCTTCTTGAATATATTGCGACCTCCAAAAGGCTATCAGCGCCTAAGGAATCCACCATCCTCTTGCACACACACACCAATGTACACCAAAAAACAGCAGATCTCCAGGTTTCCATCACAGGCTATCCCTCCCCAGATTTCCTCAGCTTGAAAGTCCGGAGCTTCCATACAGGCTCGTGTGAGCCCAGCTCAACCTGCTTGCAGTGGAGGAGAAGGAAGATTGCATGGGGTGACACGTGCTTTCTCTTTTCTTTCTCCCAGTATTTCTGGCATCTTCAGCAACACTTCACACTTTTATATAATGGGGTGGGGAAGAATATTTTTACAATTTTTATCCCATCAGGAAGGTTTCCTATTGGTCTTCCATGTTTTATAGACTAGTTGCAATAAACTATAGTGGAGGAAGATATAATGGCAATATAACATAGGAAGAACCCCTGCCTTTCCAGCAGGTAGGAACTTTGAGCCTCTTCTGCAGCTGCTGGCAGGTGTGGCCACCCACTGTCCTTCCAAATGCTTGCTCAAGCATGTGAGGAATGCCCTTGCCAGCTGCCTGGCAACAACATCTGTGGGCTGAGGATCAGATCATTCCACGAAGATAAACACAGAGATTTCTCCACGAGAAGGTAATATTGCAACTGTTCCCCGGCATGCCCACTAGCACACCATAGCTCCTGACCATCCTGTCTGCCCATCCCCTTGAAACCAAGAATCACCAAACCCCTTGATTTCCTTGACTTGGAAATAATTAAGTATATGGCTACAGATGGCTTATATTATATGATAATTAGTTTAATTAAAACTGAAATGCATGGATATGATGGGCTTTTTTTTCTCCTTTTTATTAAAGGTGTTCTTTTAGGGGGGATATTGTGATTACACCTGCACTAGGTGGGCATGAGAATGCGGGGCAGAAAAAACAGAGAATGAAAAGGGGCCAGGACATCCCTAGCTCTTTCTGGCAGCAGTACTGCTCCATCGCCTCAACAGGTTCCCTCACAGAAGGTCCTTGGCACGGACTAAGCGCTTTGGGATATAGTTATTTAAAGTGAAACTGTGATATTTGTCCATCTCTCAATCCTGAGATCTTTCTGCAAATCTGCTCATTTAAAAGAAAAGAAGAAGAAAAAAAAAAGGAAAAAGAAAGTATTTGCTTTCAGAGCTTCACAGCCTCCCCAAGGCTCCATGCTTGACCTGCAGGATGCTAAAGGATTCTTATGGATCTTTTATTAAAGTACACATTAACCCTGAAAGTGGTAGATACTCCGGTGCTCAGAGCCACGTCTCCAGGCAGGGTCATGCTGCCTGGGAAGAGAGTGGGAATGTGGACTGTACTAGCCTTGCTACAGCACGAAATGAGAAAGAAGGATGAGGAAAGACAGATTCCATAAACGTATAACCTCTAATATGCTGGGGCTGTTAGAAGAAATCCCATAGAAAAATTAAGAAAACATCATACTGTTATGAAACAGTTCTAGATTTGGTACATATGGACTTCACTGAATACTGTCCAGTTGAAATGAGAAGAAAAAGACTTCTGTGAAATTAATATGTAAAATAAAATTTTATGGTTTCAGTTGTATTAATGTTACTACAAAAACTAACAAAAGCCAAAGGCTCCTGACTTATCATCCATATAACTCTTAGTGTAGTGGAAAAAAATTCATCCTAGAATAAAGTTATATGGCTTGCCAGCTCTAAGGCCCGCGTTTTGTGGGCTAATACTATTCAAATGTGTTATTTCTTTTTAATTATCGTGCCAAGAATAACATTTCTTCCATTATATAACATGCTCTTGCCCAGGGAAGGAAGAACTTTTTGTTACATGTATATTTACTTTCTCACACATACTGAAGACATTTAAGCTCAGCAAAATTCCTTGGAAAGTGCTTAGGAGGACATACATTTTGAAATCTATGGTTTGCTTCATGGTTTTTACTGGGGAGGGACACACATCATTGAGAGAATAAAGCGTGTTATAAAGGGGCTACCTGAAAAATACAAATAGATGGTCATTCTTTGGAAACAAAATTAAGGGGAAGTTGAAAGAGGATTATATGCAAATTCCTCTGTAGCAATGAAGCCTGTGTGTATCAGAACCTAAAAAACATTGACGCTACACCCTGGCTACATCCATGCCTGATATTTTGCATGACAGTCACAACCCCCTTTTTGTTAGCAAATTATTTCCAAGTCAACTTCAGCATTTTTTACAAATGCATTTACTTAAAAATCTCCAGTTAGAAAAGCCATTGGCAATTGGCAATATTTCAGACTAATTGTGTGTGATAATCACTGTCCACTTGAGCCCCATGCTATCGGTCCCTTCCCAGACTGCAGAGTACCTAATTCAGATATGGTACCCAAGATAAACAGACATAGAACTGCAGCGTAAATATTATGCCTATACATATTTACAGCCTTTATTCTTCCTATCACTATGCCCACAAATAATAATAATTTAAAATCCCTTTTATGAAAGCTTAAAAAAAGTAAATGAAGTGGTTGCAAATAATAGAAAAATAAACAAGCAGAATTATTCAAATCCTTTCCCAAGCAGTATTCACTCTGCTTTATTTAAAGAGTGTACTAAGAGAAAAAAAATGCACTTTGACCAAAGTAATCTATACCAGAAATCATACAATAAACCATTGAGTCCATTGAAAAGAGGAGTTGGGGCATAAAAGCTACTAAAAACAATTACTGTAAAACAGCAGGGAAAAAGAGAGAAAAGATTATTGACACTGAAGGATGGCTCCTACCGTGAGTGATGGCTCCTACCTTTTCTGATGAGCAGTGAACACGGCAGCATGACCCAGGTGGTCTCAGATCTGCCTGGCTTCTGGGCTGGGTCTAGTGGCAATGTCACTGCTGCTCTGAGATGCCCCTTAGTGTATGACAATGCTTTTGAGGAAAGCATTGCTATTTAAAAGGGAATATTTTAAACAGCATGTTAAGAGAAATCACATATTTCAACTCACCATTTCATTTGCAAAGCTGCTGGGGCCACACCTCGAATCACCTCACACAAGATCCAGAGGTGCCCCAGCAGCAGAAGGCTGCAATGCTGCTGTGTCCCACCACAGCTGAGATTCTGTACAGCCCAGAGAAAGCAGACACAAGTTTTTCATCGGCTCCAGAGAGATTCCCCTTGGGAGATGTGAACATTAAGGCAATGGGTGACCCACTGACAGCGTAACACCTATTGCAGCGTGGCTTTGGAAAATAGTGTCTTTGGTGTCTGTCTGTGCTTGTGGGTGATGCTTGCTGTCAAGTGATGTAGCAGCATCTCCATAACAGCAGGACACAGGGAAGTGAAAGCAAGGGCAGAAATGGAGCCAGGTACATAATTCAAGAACATTTATAGGTGCAGAACAAGCACCGTCTAAAGCAGCTCCTGCAGTGCCAGTTTCCGCTGGCAGCGGAGAGCCACAGTATTTCCTCAGAATATTTCTAATGGCTCCTGCTGCTCCATGCAGTGAGCATGTGGGATGTTAACTTGTCCACAAAATGCTGGGTTACTCTTAGGTAGCTGAATACTCCTGCACACCGATTTCCTTCCCAAAAGCCTTTTTCTGTCACATGTCCTCCTCCTCCTAGGAGTAATTGATGACTCTCAAAGTTATTCTCATTTTAATACTTAGAAAAATATACAGTTTTAAGTAATCTATGCTTCTGTTTATTCTTTGGGGTTTTTGTCAGGCTCATTCAGAAAACTCTGAAATAAGTAGGAGTTAAATATTTTTGATCCTAATTAGATTTGAAAACAGTACATCTTTCAGAGTACCCATAAAAGTAAGCAGAAATTAGAAGGGTTTTAACATTCTTCAAAGATATAATTTCTTTTCATAACATTATACATTTCAGTAGTGATCCAAAAGGACTAGAAAATACAAGTGGCAACATAATACTACAATGTAAAATAAAAACACAGGTTAATACCAGGAAACTACAGACTATTCCATCTGAGATTGTGCAGGGAAGTCTCTGAAACTATTTTAAGTTTAAGCTTTTTTATTTATGGGAAGTACTTGGATATTGACATTGAAAACAAATTTTGCAAATTCTCAAATACAGAATATACAAGGGCAGTAAATAAAGAAAAATGTTGTGAGATTAGAATCAACAACAAATCCCCCAAACTTTTGATCTTTAACATACATTAACTAATGGATGAGAAAGTGACTTTCAGTTTAGATAACAAGAGCCAGCTCTTTGAATCAAATAAATGCACAAAAGAAAAACCAGAGCCCCGTCCCTAGCCTGTTAGAGACAACAATAAAACTCTACTGACTGCAAATGAGAAGGAATGAACCCTTGAAGCAGACAACAGCAGAAAAGCAAAGGCCTCTCAGACAATGAAAAAAACAGTAATTTGACTCCTAGGTTGCACTGCTGTCAAAATGCAGAGTATTGAGAGAAATGGGAACTGACAATATTGCCTGCAGAAAAAACAAAATTGTTGTAATGGGTCTTAAGTAGCAAGAACAGAGTCACTTCCTAAATTTCCAAAAAGATATTCAATATAAACAATTCAGTCACTCAAAAATTCAGTCAGTGCACTCTGCAATTTTAAAATTTAACAGTGAATTCAGACTGTCCTGGTTGAGCAGAGTACTTATATTAATCACACGGATAGTAATATGCACCTTCCTTAGCTCTGCTTCATTATTCAAAGCAATTTTTTTCCCCCCCAAGAAAATAATCCTTAGTTGTCTTCTGCCTTTGTTCTTGGTATCTTTCTGTTGCCTATGAGCATAGACTCATGGATTTTTAAGGCCAAAAAGAGTGATTACAACAATTTCTTTTAATCTTCTATAACACAGGCCATACATTTCATACAGCGGTTCATGCTTCTAGGACAGCATCTTGTAGATTGAACCCAAACTTCTCTTTTAGAAAGTTATCCAAATTTGGTGGTAAAACTCACAGTGGTAGAAAACCTCCTACATCCTTTGGTAGTGTGTTCCGAATGCCAGTTGTTATTATTCCATGTACACGATTGCTACGTTCACAAAGAATATTTACAGAGAATGTAAAAAGAATTCTATGGTTATATTCTTGCATGTAAGACAGAATAAGGTCTGTTTATTGGCATTATGACCACCTCTTCCTATTAGCATACGAAACTTGAGGTTACAGGTCTGAGAAACTTCTTCACAGAGATAAATGAACACCTGAGAAAACACAGGCTTGTTAAAAAAATGAAGGTGTATGGCTCTACTATGTGGCCCTGTGCCAACAATATGAAAAAGCAACTCCCAGCACCTGCATGTGCATGTACAAGTTTTGATTTTAGCAGATAAGCGAGGGTGCATGCCACCTATTAAAGGGCTGGAGAAAAGCTTTGATCCCATTGACATCTTATATATGTGTGTGCATGTGTGTACCTATTATATATATTAAAAGGTATTTTAATCATTTGTGTATGGGCCTTTTTTAAGATGCCATTTTGTTTCTTCAAGATTTTTGTGTTTATCACTTAGTGATACCTAGGATGACTGAGAAGTTGAGAAAGAGGAAAGGCCTATGGTTTGTAATTTTATATGCTTTGTTGAGCAAAGCACCTGGAATTAAATGCTTGTTCCATCAAAATCAGTGCCAAAACTTCCACTCATTTCAGGAGAGCCAGAATTTCAAACCCATGTCAAAAGGTCAGCTTAGGTGCTGAAAGTTAAACATCTGCTTAAGCAGAAATGAAAGTTCTCTCATTATTGGCTCAGAAGCGTGGACAAGACAAGTCAAGACACAGCAGATGAGGCTAAACAGCAGGGTGTTAGAAATATACCTATAATGAACAATGTCCAGAGCCTGAATGTATGGTTATAAGAGATACCAGAATCCCTAAGTAATTATTTTGGAAACATAAAGATTTATGTTAACTGAACTAATGGATCTGAAGATCTCCATTGCCTCCAGCAGAAAGTTCACCTTCAAAGCTCCTGACCTGCTGCAGCCCGGTCCTTCGCTGTGGCGCAGGGCCAGCTGGCCCCACAAGTTGCACTGGACCTGTCTCCAGAGGCTCTCGATAAACTTACCTCTTTCGCACTGTGCCATATTAAGCAGATACTCTTTCTATTTTAGCTTCCCTTCTATGCTGAGAAGATGAAGAGGTAGGAGGGGGGAAGAAGGTCCAGTTGTCACCAGTCTTGGCAAAACTGGCCTCTTTTGGGCCAGACACCTAAATGCTCAAAGCCTGGTTGCACCCTTTAACTGTGAGAGTGCTGGTCTCCACTGAATATTGTCTCCCCAGGAACCAACTGAGCTCATTCCTCAGTGAGTTATGACCTCTGAGACCTTCTGCTTGCCTCCTTCTCCTCTTGGTTCCTGCGTGGAGCCTGCTGTAGGAGCAGGAGCAGAGTCATTTACCTGGGAACAACTCAGTCAAACGCCCCTGCTAGCACCAGAGAATGGCAAAACTTTGCAACTCAGAAATTACTCCTTGGCATTTGCCTGTTAGTTGGGTGTCAATCTTCTACACTACATTTCTAAAAGCTTCAGTAATTTAATTTTTAAGTGTCTCAAGCAGGAAGGCTTTCACAATGAGTTTCCATGCTCTCAGCTCCTCCTCTTATTCCTTGTTCCAGAAGTGCTAATGCAGCTCCTTAATGTCAAACAATCTGCCAGAACAGCGGAAAATGAGAATTCCTTGCCAGGGAAGCCTTAATGCTTAGAGCAAGAAGAAGAAATGTTCTCTTCTTAGGAGTATGTCCCTTTTTTCCTTCTCTACAGTTAATTGTGGGGATTAACAAACCTTATCTACAAGTAGATAAAAAAAAAGGGCAAGAAACAGAGTCAGTTTCTCCTGCATACCCTACCGCTTCAGGTACTTAGGCTGTGACTTAGCCAGTGAAGCAAGTAAGTGTATGCTTCTCTTTGTAAATTTAGTCTCTCATGTCCAATAAACTCAGAAGTGGGAATAGCCCTGATAAGGCTACCCCATTAGACAGTCTCTAAACCACTGATTTTGATCTGAAAAGGCAACAGTGATGCTTTCTTGCCTTTCTTACTTCTGGCAGATGTCCTTTGCACAAGTACTCAGGTACACAGTGCACAGGTACTTTGGGAAAGGGGATTTAGTGTTTATCTGCTGCCCTGTGTATCAGAAGCTGGCTGGCCTTCTCCCTGGCTCTAAACGTACCCTAGCTAATGAATGCCCAGTGATGCTGATTCAAAAGTCAAACTACAGTTCTCCTTTGCAGGGACACTTGATAGTAGATGGAAATAAAGACAACCAACTTCACAAAGTAGTACAAGATCTCATCTCAGCAACAGAAAATAGGTATACATTTTATCGTTCAAGATTCCTGGCCATTTTCAAGCTCAAGCTAGAGTTTTAGTCCCTTTCCCTTTCTGCACAGTGCTTTCCCATCAGACATCCATGGCAAATCAAACCGAACTTCCTCCTCACTGACCAATGTCCTTATTTGATCCCATATTGAAAAGAAATCTCAGGTCCAAGATACCAGCATTTATTCCAGCCTTCTGATCTCATCTTAAATTCCTTAAAATTCTCAGTATTTCAGACTATATTTTCCTCCTCCTATTCAAGGATTTTTCCATTATTCAGATTTGCTACAACCAACTAATATGAGATGTGGCCATTCCCTTGTTCTGAAGAGCTCACACCTGGACGGAATTCAGGAAGGTCTAACAGTGTTTCGTGAGCTCCAGTGTGGGGAGATCACGTACCATGGAGCATCTGGTGCAGTCACTCAGCTTGTGTTACTCAGTTCAGAGGCTAAATGCTGTCATTTCAAAAATTTAAGATGACTCAGGACATGTCCTTAAGACAGTGATAAGCAAAACTGCCTGGATGATGCTGAGGGAGACTTCAGGAGGCAGTCTTGCTGGTGAGGAGGACAAAACTGTAACCCTGCCTATGTTAAGACTAGTCTAAAGATGGATCATTGGAAGAGTTTTGTCCATTTCTAGGAGGAAGAGTACAATTTCATGGATGCATGTAAATTCCTTCTGATGCTGAAACAATGATTTTAAGGAGGAGAACACAACTAAAGCACATTTACCAGCCATGATTTCAGAAAGACATAGTGCAGTATTTTTCAGAGAACTGAAGACAAACTGTTGAACTATGTTATTCACTGTGAACAGTGCTTCTGAGCTAATTCTTATGTCAGTGGGGCTTACAAACATCTATCTTCAGAGCTGGAAGAAAGATTCACGGCCAAAAGAACATTTAAGTCAAAAGAACTTCCTTTTGACCTAATTAAACTTAGTCAAAATATCTATATTACATTCAATAGATTCTGACCTCATTAAAAGTCAGAAATGGGAAGCAGTAGGAATTTCAGAACTGATTTCCATGGTCAGGTTTTCACTACTTTTAAATGTGCTTGCTGCACCTCCATAGTTTTGAGTTTGAAGAAAAACAGGGGAAGCACTGTCATCTGAAAGTGGTTAGAACTACTGTTTTCCTCCAATTGAAAGTTGACTTTTTCCCACAAAAGGACCATGTAAGTCTCATACAATATATAGTCGAGGTCAGCATATAATAGGAGCACATTTCAGAACTGGGATATTAGACTGGGAATATCTCAATATATAATTTCCTGCTTCTGTGCTTTTGAACTTGCATCATTTTTAAACAAGAAAATCAAGGTATGTGAAACCCAAAGGAAATATTTTGCCTTGTTGTCCTTTCAAAGATACTGCTTTTTCCTGCACCCTTCAATCATTTTTGTCTAGAATTTCTTTAACTACCTCTTGAATGAATTGATTTTGCCACTCTTAGTGAACCTTTCTTATAATCCGTTCAATATGTGTATTTCCCTTTGGACGAAATGCAGTAGTTTCATGTTAAGTTCCTATCTGCTCCTAATTTCCTAGGATGTGCATTATGTCATCTTGTTTTTGTGGTTTTTTTGCCAGTGGGAAAAGTTTGTCTAGGTCAATTTTATCAGTCTTCTGCATATGAGGAAAAGCATCAATTAGACCACCACAATGTCTCCCTTCCCCTAGTGAGAACAACCTTATTTTCTTCAGCTACTGCTCATTACATAAATCTTCCTGTTTTGCAAGTGCCATGGGTTTTAACACTCGATACAGAGATTTAGATGTCATCACAAAGTCACATGGAAAATTTGGATTTGTAGATAGCAGCAAGAATATCAAAACTCAATTAAGCAGCACGCAATTCTTTGGCAACAACTGGTAACCTTTGCTCCCAAAACAGAATTACTAATATTCACTATCTTGAATGTCATGGAAATATCATAAAGAGATTCTTGAGGCAAACACAATTAAATTATGAACATACCATGGTTTGAAAAGGAACACATTAAGTGGCACCAGGGGTTACCATGTTTATTGCCTCTGTGGCTTCCAGATTAAATTTGGGCAGCCAATGAGATATACGCTGATTGCAGTTTTTCTCTGAGAAACTAAGGCTCTAGCTTTAATAAAGTTCTTATCGTTACCAATATATATATATAAAACTAAAAAAAATTAGCAAATATGCCAAAGGAAAAAGGACAGTTCCATGATCCGCATTTGCAATGAGCAAAACACCATTGAGCATCTCTTTGAGAAAGACAATTAAATCAGGACAAAGAGACCTTGAAGAACTGGGAAAGGGAAATGCAGAATGAATTTTTCCACTCAGAAAGGACTTCTTTTTCTCTTCCACTGGCCAGCTGAAAAACGAGGAGAGAATATATGTTTGGCATTCT
Source organism: Egretta garzetta (assembly GCF_000687185.1). NCBI lineage: Eukaryota > Metazoa > Chordata > Aves > Pelecaniformes > Ardeidae > Egretta > Egretta garzetta. Next base: position 4,148,779 of record NW_009259719.1, read on the forward strand.
TTTCCATCAGTAATGATGATGTTTGCCTCGGTGTCTTGGCCCTGTTTAAGTACATCTTACATGGAGGGATGCATTCTCCTTAGCTGCTTTCCAAGTTCGTAGGATATGAGCTGGCTGGTACAAAAGCTGTGTAGCTGCATTAACCTGGCACTGATCCCAGGCTCGTCAACCCTGCTGTTTGCACTTCCCAAGTGTGTTAAATTTCTACTAATATTCTGCAGAAAGAGACTGCTAGCAGAAATATTTGCTGATACAGCTTTCGGAAATGACCACTGTGGTACTGAACATTAATGATGTATGCACAAGTATTTCCAAAGGCACTTGCACACCAGATACTATGCTCACGCACCCCACCAAAAAGGATGGACTGGGTAACCTCTATATCATGGACTGTGCAAGATTAAACTATGACCAAATTGAGAATTTATGTGTATATTTATTTTAAATAGCAAATATATATTTGATCAGATAAGCTGTCCAGTAAATTAATGACACAGAAATGTTTCTGGTGCACGAGATAATAGCGACAAGAAGAGTTAAGAGGGTAGAAAATGTCAGAACTACAAACAGGTTCCTATTTGCTGACCGTATCTAAAATTGCTCTGTTATTGTATTCACTCTGTATCTAGCCTGGAACTGAATTCTTTCTGGAGATCAATACTATTACCATTTTCTTAAGTGGGATTCATTCACTATTGATATATTCCTTTGTCTTTGATAGATACACATGTACTACCATGTATATTCTATCTCCCATGGGTATTGCTTTTATTTACCATGATACCATCCACAAACTAAGGTCAGCTGATATATCACCTCCTTTCTAACTGCCTCTGACTATGGTTAAAGGATTTTCACTTGTCTGAATGTTTCCTTACTTTTCTAAGGCTCCTCATTACATTTGTGAAATGTTCTGGTTTGTAATGTCCATGTGCTCTCAGATGGGCTTTAAAAACAGAAGAGCAATAGCCACTTTGCAGACTGCATGTACTTTCCTCAAGATAAGCAACAGTGAGTGTAGAATTACAATTCTTTTAAAGCTTTTGTAGTGTACAAATAGTGCACTGGGGGAACACAAAGCTCCCCATTCACATTTATTGCCTTCTCTCCATTGTTTCTCATTTACCAGGGCACTTCTTGGTGCATTTTGCCAAGCGCTGTGTTTTTAAGCATTTTTAAAAATTCATTCATCTGCATAGTAGTAGTTTATCTCTTACTTTCATTCTCTCAATTTGAATTTTCATTAATTTATCTCATTTTTCTAGGTTAATGCTTATATTCAGAGGCACAGATGCCAGGGTTTGTTTGATGAGCAAAATAGTCTCACTGCATGACAGATCTGTGTGATGAAAGTCACCTTCCTTCCTGCCCATGCAATACTTTTCCATATTCAGGAAGCATTTTTAAGAGGAGACAGCACTGAGGTAAATCTGCCCCTGCTAAAATCCCGTGACACCCATATCTGAAACTTAATACACACAGAGCTGAAAATAAGAGCTCTTGAAAAGCCTTAGAGTTAAGAATTGCACACAGGCAGCTTTTAGCATTTTTTGTCCTTCTCCTACCAGATGCAACAGACAATTCTTTTCTCTGTACTCTGAGCAATGAAGTGAAGGATATAAATGATACAGCACTAGAAGTATGCATAACACTTTTTCACTTTGGTTTTCTTTTCTGGTTTTTTTTTTTTTTTTTGTGAGAAAACAGACAGTAACCCTGACACATGTGAATAGAAAGTTGTAATTTTGACCTGTACAGACAATAGCCTGCCAGATAGTTGTGATACAAATATCAAGGAAGAATGAAAGAAGACAGATAATACATGAAATCCTGGCTCCATTGAAGCGGATGGGAATTTTGCCATTGCTTTCAATGGAGCCAGGATTTCATTGCGAAAGCATCATTCAGCTGTAAAAGTTGTCACTTTTCAGCCTGTACATCCTCATGCAATCAGTCCCAAGCTCCTGATGAAAGGATTTGTAATTTTTCATATTGCCCAAATATTTTTTTTAACAGCTGACCCTTTCTCTTACTTAAACACAATATCCTTCTCTAAGGCATGCATTGAATGCTTTTGTTGATTTTAATATGACTTTTAGCAACTTTCCCACATTCCAGCAAAGCCTGCTTGAGCTATTTGCTTCTACTCAATTCCTCTTCTTGATCTTTTCACTTTTGTTAAAATCGCTGTGAACACAACTGGAATTAACTGAAAACAACACAGAACCTGCTTGGACCGTGACACTTTCTGGCTTCCTGATAGCAATCATACTTTATCATTTTGTCTGCTTTTGTTCTTGGCAATACATTTAGATAAACTACTTATCTACTGCTGTTATCTTTATTATGCCAAACACTTAAGTTACAAACATAGGGGTAGATGTTTGAGGCACTTTTATGTGACCGTTTCATTTGGGAAAGTTCTTGCTTGCTATCTATATGGCCAGTGCATCTGCCTGCGTTCATGCCTGACTTTTGGAGAGGTAACGATGTGGTTCAAACAAGAGAAAGAAGAAAGTAGAGGGCAAATATTTTATATTATGATAATATAAAATATTCAGTGATATAACCTGCAATAAAATAACAGCATGTGACTTACACAAACCATTATCATGAGTTCACAGAAGAAAATGCTATTGCATTATTTAGGACTGTCTATTATCTGATAAAAATAAATAAATCACCCAAACCAACCAAAAATAACCTTTGACAAAACAGCAAACATACAAGCAAAATATTAGTACAGTGGCAGGGGGTAAACCCTGGGTAGACACAACAGGTCAGACCACACGTGGGGCCATTCATGGGTCCCTAGCCGGTGTCCTTGCCAGCTGACAGCTACTGCTCTCCCCACAGCACCAAGTGACCCCGGAGGGTTTCCCTTTAGCTGCCTGACAAGGAAAACTCTCCTCCACAGAAAGATTTACATGAAAATGATAATAATTTGCTCCACTCTGACACTAAGCCAGCACATAGTAGAGGAGCAAAGTGACTACCTGAAATGAGAAGGAAAGCAAACATTTGTGCTATATTTTTCCTGCAGGCAGAATGGGTATAGTGGCTTTTAAACAGCTGCAGCAACCAGCACCAAGGCAACAGCCAGACTCTGTCTAATGCTCCGAAGGGAGCTTTCTGGACATTCTCCACCCCAGCACCTTAATCAAACCCAAGAGCAGCAGTCAGCTTTTCGCCCTACCTGAATTTCTAGGATCTGCACCGCATTTTGCTCTACCTTAACACTACGGCAGTGGTTCAACCATGCAAAGCCTTGCAGGACT
>NW_009259719.1:4152098-4157641 GCF_000687185.1 Egretta garzetta
CCCACCAGGTCCCATTTACTCCAGCAGACGAGAAAAAATAGAGATGGCTAAGAGCTCCTCCTCCCACTGCTCTGGCAAGCCCAGCTCTGCCTTTCGCAGGCTTTACCCAGCAGCCCTGTTCGTAGTCCCTGGGCTCTGCCCTCCACCCACCAGCTCCTCTGGGATGAGGGAATGCAGCTCGTTACCAGCCTGGTGCTGTGACTGAGGGTTGAAGGCGGTTTTGCCAGTGACACAATCGAAGGGAAACCTGTGAAAAAATGTTTCCTAGCTATATCCAAGAGAAACCTATCCTGAGAACAAGTCACATGAGTTTAATAAACACATCCTTAAAATAGTTAATTAACACTTTTACGGAAAAGCTTCCGGTGAACCCAGCCCCTGATGGAAGTCTCGCTGAGGGTACACCTACAGCTGTCAGATTTGACATATAAAAGCACGTTAATCTGCTTCAAATTAAATTTGAGGAGAAAGAGGGTAAAAATTAAACACAATTGGTTTAGAATGAAATGGCTACTTTGTAGTTCCTGACCCTTTTATTTATAGTAAATATTTGGCTTGCCTTGGAGTAATTTTTATTTTGAATGTCTGTAATTAATGACATGGTTCATTAGCTGCAGGGCAGCTAATGTAGCTCTGCTATACAGTAGTTCACATAATTGTGGGAGGTAACTCATTCCACATGCTCAAATGTTGTAATTTCAAAATATTTTCCTAATAGTTCTCAAATACAGGAATATTTCTAAGTGTACATCGAAAACTGCCTATATCCAAGTAACATTAATGGAACATAGTTTAAGCATAACATGCCAAGAAGTATTATTTTTGGCTGTAACATAATTGGTATCATATGCAGTTGCTATTTTATATACTCTTTTCCTTTTTGCCTTAACTTTTATTATTTTATATGAGCACAGGTATTACCTGAGGGTGACTTTGCATAACAAGATGTAGGTGTATATTAGGTACTGGAATTTTAGCCATTTATTTTCCTTGTTTCAAGCTGCAACACATATATGAAGCAGTTAAAGAAACTAATCTAGCAAATATTTCCCCTTACATTTGGCAGAATAAATGTAATTTTAACATGGCATTTTAAAAATCAATTTAGATAGGAAAGCAAAGCACAAGATCTAGAATAAGATGGAATCTGGAAAAAATGAACATAGTGAATATTCCTATAAACCTCACTTTTATGTCTTTAGGTATTTGACTTTAAGCATTTCAGCTCTTTTGTCCCCCTTACCTGGAAGATTTTCAGAAGCCGGATAAATTGCAATCCGTATCCCAGTGACTGTGTGGGTCCCAGACACTCATCTTCCACCCTATGAAACTCTTTATATGTGCTCCCGCTTAAGATTTATCCTCATCAGTAGATGGCAAGATGCTCAATACCGTGTGCCCAAGCTAAAATGCAACTAAGAAATCCCAATAGTGAAACAAGTAGAGGAGATTATTCCTGTTCCATCCTGTGGCTATTTAATGGGGCACAGCCCTCAGGCACAGTGGATACAGCACGGTTACAAATGTCTTTCTTAATACTGAGGGTCTGTAGTGATCTTTCCTGTGGAGCTCTGTTTCTCCTTACTTGATTGCACATTCTTATGATATTCTACCTAAAATATTTTGGCATTTTTTTCTCATTGAGGTTTGATTTCAGTAAGTATTCATAGACAAATTAAATTCTGCAAAAGAGAAAAATATATTTGAAATAGCCATATGCAAAAAAAAAAGTCAGTGCTATTTGCAATGCAGATCTTATTAATTAGAAAATTGGCTACAATTTTTTTTTTTATTTGGATAGAATCAGTACTGTTTATATAAAGCATTTTCTTTTCATGTTGGTACAGAGTACAAATGTATTCCTAAGGGTGTTTTAATACAAGTGTAAATAACAACAAAAATACTAAAATGAATATCCATTTTTATAGTAGCAAAATAGTGATGTTTAAGTTAGAAAATAACAGGGAAATGTAAATTATTGAAATGGTCATTACTGAGACCTCCTCTCCAACAGCTTGTTTTCAAGATTAGTTTGTGACAAGAAGTACTGTTATTATTATTTCTTTATACAAATATTTCTATTATACGAACAAAACAAAAAGACGGTCCTCAGCCAAAAGCTTATCTGGTACCATGATGTACCAGAGAACTTTTTAAAAAATGAATACTCAAAGCTGCACATATTGGCTGGGTTTTGCCATCGCCACCTGTGCCACAAGGGACAGTGCTAACTGCATATCCTAGGAAACACCCCCAAATTTTACCCCTGCATCAGCAAGGCAATGAAAAGCATAATTCACATGCCATATCCAGGTAGTTCTAAAAAGTCACTTTGGCTAATTTTAAGATTTTTGAGTACCCAGAATAGCATCGAGCATCAACATCATATGAAAAATCCAGTCTGAGATGCAGTTTTGTGACTAGTTGTAGTCAACCTTAGTAAATCAGATTGAATCGCATGACTGAAGCAAAATAATTCTGATTATACCACTTGAAACAATATGATATATTAGTTATGAATTCTTATGTATAAAATCACATAGCTTCCATGGTGACTTAGTATGGACCTCCTACTCAGCTTGCAAACTACGGCCCTTTTTTCCTTTTTCACATATTTTCAGTGCAATCCACCTATCTCTTATTTTAACTAATAACAAACTATACCTCAAACAGAGGTAGTGCAGTTAATTCATAAAGCACCCTTGCAAGTAATATCCACACATATTTTACACTATGCCTTTGTCTTCAGGAACTATTTTAGAACACCTAACAGCAACGTCGACAGCAAAAAAAGCTATTTTGTGTGCAATTACATTAGCTATGTTTTGGGATCAGATCTGTACGTACCTGTTTAATTGACTCCTCCTCTTGCTCAGCTGGGCTTCATGCCATGAAGCTGTGGAGGAACCCATGATCTGAATGAACCTGAACTGGAAGATGTGTTTCAGAAGCCTCAGTACATTACTGGAGCTGTTGATGGGTGATCTGCCCAAACCCTGCCCAGGGGTAAATTCCTTGCTTTACCTATGTGTTGGGATGTAAGATCCTCTGCATCAACCATGTCATCTTACAGACTTTCTCCTGCTGAGCACAAGGCTCACTAATGTAGATGCAGCGTATGTTTTTCAAACATAAATGATACAGTTTTACTAATTAGCAGTGATCTGTTTCCAGGAAGATACACATTTCAGCTTCTACAATACTTGGTAAATAGAATACTTGATTCAGTAGGAGACCTATTTTTTGCCATTACAATGGAATTTATTTGTCCTACATTTGCCAGAAAATATTTTTAGATATTATAAATACTAGTATTTAACAAAAAAGAATTTAAAAAATCCCAAAGTCCCTCAAAAAAATGGAGATGGAAAGACACTATTTACAATGAAGGAAAGAGAGGCACAGCTAGATTATGCCTAATTCACCATGATTTGTGGTTGCAACCAAAACCCTTTGATATCAGAAACACAAGTTGTTCTACTTATGTCAGTTTGTTTTGGATTGGGATTTTTATTACTTAGAAGGGGAGTGCTAAACCATGGTGTTTCCTAACTCGTTTAAATCAAAGGGGTTTTACTACTTCTCATGTTTGATTCGGCGCTGCTGAAGTTAATGGAACTTTGTCCTTGGGTTCCATGTAAGCTGATTCAATGGTTACCATCAAAAATGTCAATATAAACCCACAGATACTTCATAAGTAGTAATGGGGATTTAGGACTTCTATCCTAAGTCATATATAAAATAACATCTGAAATTCAGAGATAGCATTGTTTAACTGTTGGGAAAAGATATATAGATTTTTATTTTTTTTCTAATGGAAGTCACTGTGTAGGACATCCAAAAAGTTGTCATCTTCTTATCCATATTTATGAAGGAAATTCTCCATTTTAAAGTTCCTGGTAGAATCCAACCATTTGAGCTAATTTTAATTTCAAAATGGATTAGGCCTGAAAACTCAGCTGGCTATACCAAGAGAACAGACTTCCCTGTATTTCCCCCACACACACCCAATTTTGGACGTATTGAACATAAAGCAAGACAGGCAGACAGTCATATTTACTTATAGCAGAAACATTGCCAAGTTTATAGAAACAACCTTTATCAAAAGTTTTTTTGTCCGTTATATTTCCCTTCCAGATACATTTTGAATTTTCATTTCTTTTCGTATTCCCTTAGATACTTTGTTGATTTTTCTGTCTTGGCAACACAGTCTATCATTATATCTTGTTTTAAAATGTGTTGAGTGATTAGAGAGGAGTCAGCACAAAAATAGCAACAGCCGTGACTGCCTGTGCCTGACCGAAAATACCCAACCCTGCGCACTTTCAGACACATCGAGCTGGTGAGGCCACCCTATGGTAATGGCTGCTCAGAATTAGGCTCATCAAAAAGCTGTAGAACAGTGATAACAGAGCATTAGCCAAATTAGGTTTTCTGTCTCTCCTTATTCATTTCTCTATTCACTCACCCTGGGTAACTACAGGTGACAAGTTCTGGTCTTTCTTCCATCCTCTTCTTCTAAGCCTCTATTCCCAATTAAAAAATAAATAAAATAAAAAAGCTCTTGTATCTAACTTTGTCTGTGTCATATATATTTCCGTGTAGCATGTGTATCTGCCACACTTCTGGTTTTGTTTTGGATTTTGTCTTTTAGAGCAGAGACAATGCATTTCAGTTTTTTGCAGAATCATCTAGAGTCTTACTCTCACTCTTAAACCCTCATCACAATAATTAACAAACAGCTAGCAATCTGCATTCCAATGATGCTTTCACAGTTTGAATCGGTTGAAGGCCTTTCCCTTAACAAAAATTTAAAAAAAAATAAAATAAAATCACAATTGGGCTTGTCCCACCACAGCCATGGTAAGGTACAGGAGGCATTTACTTCACATGTGCATAAGATATCCGTCATAACTTCATTCCCACCCTCATGCCCCCAGTCTACTGCCTTTCCTGCCTTTAAATGTACTTGCTGATTAAGTTCGTTTTATTCATAATTTTGTGTCCCTTTCTCATAATGGAATTCCTGTCATGGTCTTTCTACAGATTTTCAGGATAAAAGCAAACCAACTACCATATTTTCTTGTGGAAGAAGCTTTGTGTCTTGGCAAAAAGCCATTTATAGAATGAATATATCAGTTGGAGGCCTTCCTCTCCAGTCTAAATGAGAAATTGCTCCTTATGTTGTCTTTCATCTTTTAAATATGTTCCGATCTGATCTAAGCAGCTGTCTATGTTAGATTTATTCCTCTGCTTGTTCACTGATGTTCTCATCTATGCTAATCAGTCTTCCTTTGTACATCTTGAGCATTATCTTCTTAATCAAGTTTATTTTCAGACCCCATTTCTTGGCTTTCATGGTCCAGTTCCTCCATTAATTCTTGTAGATTGAGTTTTTAGACCAGCATGATCTCTGACAATCTGATTTACTAATTTTTTTTTTAACACTGGGTGTTCACTTCTCTCATTCTAGACATTCCTTTCACAAAATTGCTATAGAATATCTGCAAACAGTTTTAAAACAGTAATATCACATAATTTTA
>NW_009259719.1:4157678-4211769 GCF_000687185.1 Egretta garzetta
AATAATCCTACACAACTTAAACATGTGGTGGATGTTTCACATTACTGTGTGCTTCCTGGAGACACAAAGCAGTGTAACATTTTTATGTGCTTAAGCTTTTCAAAGCTCTGACTTTTGAGTTTTTCTCCAGCCAAACAGCCATGTTCATGAATGCCACATAGAATAATAGTTAGGTCTATAGTTGTTCTGCAGTAACTCATTAATCATTTGAGCATTATCCGTTACAAAACATCCAGGACAAAATCACGTCTGTTTTCATTGTTTAACCAGTCGCTACATTGTGGCAATTTCTGCAGGAAGATCTTTACACATTTCATTTTTGAAAGGACCCAACCCCATTGGGCTTAACAGCTTCTGGTCCAAGGCATCATAGAAACAGTTTGGCGTCCACTACAAACATTCCAGCATTGGGGGTTCTTTTTACTACCTGATTCATTGCTGGTTCTGCTTCGTCTTTGGGATTATAGAAAACCCCTGTAATGATCACACAAGGAGAGCTGCTAAGACACCTGAGGGACTCCACAAAGCAGGAGGCAACTTCTTCATTCACTTAACTGCAGGGCTGAGGGTGGCTAAATAACCATTCCTCTTTGTGTCTCATGCAAAGCTGAAGGGACTTCTACCAAAGAATAAAGATGTTGGCTTAGATATTGGCTTGTCTTTCTTAAAATCATAGAATCATTTAGGATGGAAAAGACCTTCAAGATCATCAGGTCCAACCGTTACCCTAACCCTGCCATCCCACCACTAAACCCTGTCCCTAAGCACCTCCTCTACCCAGCTTTTAAATACCTTCAGGGATGGGGACTTGACCACTTCCCTAGGCAGCCCCTTCCAGTGCTTAACAACCCTTTCATTGAAAAAAATTTTCTATCCTCCTTCCAGAATACTTTTTCCCAGGAGAAATAGACTCTTCCTCTTGCCTATCTTCTTTCTCTCAGGCAAAATTTCTGTAGGATTTTAGGCAGGGCAGAGGATGGGAAAGCACCACAGCAGCAAACTCTGCCCTCCCCTCTGCCTCAACTTCACACCCAGGTTACCTGTTGCAGTGCAATTAAAGATTTTCTCACTAAGGGGATGAAGGTAGTAGCATGGTAAGCTTACACCTTCTTCCTACAGTGCTGAATCCTTGTTGCCAAAATTTCCAGTTTCTGCAGACAGGCTTTACATATACTGAGCAGCGCTGGTGCAGTGCTATGGGATAGTACAGGCTCCCGAGCAATTCCTCTCAGCCCACCATTTACTGCTTTCTCCATACTTCTATCTTCATTCAGGCACTCTGCCTCTTTCCCCAGATGCTTTAATTCAATGGAAATTGTGAGGGAAATTTGTCTCCATGCCCAGGACCCGCAAAGGTCCCATAAACCATTTCAATTTTATTACCTAATCCTGATTATTGAGTGTTTTGCCACTTACCTATAGTTTGCCAGGGTTTTAGTCCAAACGTAAGGCTTAAATAGTGCATCAGGCCTTGGAATGGAAATTAGCTTCTCTCTTTCTTCACTGAAAGGAAAGTCCTGACTGCTGCCACTAATACCTGTCACTCCCCTGACATAAATGTGCATTTCATCAAAAATTCCTATCTTCTAGCAAAGACCATGCAAATCACTGCTTTCATAAGAGTACAACACTATAAAAGAGACCTCCAAAGTATCTTTAAAAAGAAAAAAGTGAACAGGATTTGTAAAACCCAAGTGGCAGCTACAAGCCAAACACAGTGGATGGCTTTCACCTATCCTGCTCTAATGTCACGACAGGATTTATGGCAGATTCCCTTCGCAGTTGTAGCTCAGGGTGCTGTTCTTCACCTTCACAGCCTGGGAGCTGCATGCTTTGACGTTACCAGCCTGCATTTTCCTTTGATCTGCGATTCCAGATCAGAGAGGATGTACAAGTCATGGGGGTGTCTGTCTGAGCAGATTAGCTGAAAGCACCCCCAGCACCAGCACTCTGCTTCTTACCTGAACCAACAGCCCGATGGCCAAAGCCTGGTCCATGCTCGCTTGCTCCCCTTTTGGGGAAAGGAGAGTGTCAGAGGCACTGGTTTAACAGGGGACTTTGCCTCCATTGAACAGCATGGGGCAAACAGATGTTAACGCTGAAGTTCCATTGTATTTTACTGTGGGCTTGCCTTGATAGTGTTCAATTACACACATGTGAGAAATAAATAAAACCACATAAGCACATGTTTGTTACAGCTCAGGCCAGTTAAGTGTCAGGTCCCTTGTTTATTTTTTTTTATTGAAGATGCTTAGGCATTTAATAGTTTGAGACAGAAAGAGATCCCTCTGTTGGCTTGTGTTCAGACTCGTTTGTATTCAAATGCACATTTTGGAACAAAGAATCCCAAATGAGCACATACTGAAGTCAAACGATGCATCAGTCAGTGAGCATGACTCTGGAACATATTGTGTATGGAATCTCACCGAAGCAGGTTTGTGAAGCACCGTGCTTCAAGGGGGTAAAGTCCCTTGCTAAGTTAGGCTCCGCTCCAGCAGGCATTTATGCACATGCTTAATTTTTAGCAAAAAAGTTGTTCTATCAAAGCTGATGGAGCTGTGCATGTTAATCAGAACAAACCTAGTTTAGTGCATGTTGGATCAGGGCCACTGGCTGTTATACTGCAATATGAAGGGGAAAACTTAGTGAACAGAGAAAGCATTTTCTTTTAGGGAAGCATCTCATTCTTCACCTGCTTTTCCCAAAGTTAACAATCAGACAGATCTGAATTATATTTCCTTATTCAAATATGCTGCTATTTATGAACACTTAAAATTTTACGGTTTTTTACAGCTCTCAAGTTAAAAAAAAAAAAAGAACAGGTAGTCAACAAAAAGATAACATTTGCCATTCTAATAAACACTTTGATATTAAATTCAAAATTACACACTTTTAGTGGAACAGAAACTGTTCATTTTGTTTCATAATGTCATTTCAAAGTAAGCATTTTTGGATTTTACTTTTTTTTTGAGAAGAAAAATGTTGGGTTTTTTTTCCCCCCAGGGAAAAAAAAATTTCTATGGAAAGAAAAAGGTTACAACAAAACCATGCTAAAAGTCTTTGTCCAAAAATGTTGACCACAGCTTAATGCAACTTAACAGCTGCCTGTATTGTTGTCCAACTGCCATCACTTATTTCTGTGGCATGCAGTCTTTCCTCAAAATCTGTTGTGTCTTTTATCTGTAATGCGCATAAATGATTTTTTAAGAAGTAATGCATTGTGGCAACTGCCAAAATACAAGCATATTTAATATGCCATGACATTTAAAAAGACTACAACTGTTTCTCAGAGACGTGCTGTAATTGTTTTTCAGAATTAAACAGGAAATAAAAAGCCGAAGTGTACAGCATATTATACATAATTGGCCAATCATCAAAATGACCAAGTAAGTTCAGGACTCAGCCTGTGTGTTAAACACAGCTAAGGAAGTGGCATAAATTAACTAAGCCTCTGTATTTTATTTTCATTTCAAACCGTATTACCAGACCTGCAAGAGCTTGGGAAAAAAACCAGCCTGGCAGTACACACTTCTCTAAGAAGCTCTTCAAGCTGCAGAGCCCTGGGAGAACTTCATTAAAGCCACTTGCTATTGCTTTTACATATGCCTCCAACTTTGGTTCAAGAAGTCCTGCCTCTCTGTGCCAAAAACTTAAGTAGGCATTTTTAAATGAACAGTTTAAAACATAATAATTGGAATTTACATAGCACATCTCATCCCAAAGGATCCTGAAGCACTTTACAAAGCTATCAGCCTAACTCCACGACCCTCTCGCACCAGCCAAACTTCTCCCACCTTCCACTGCAGATCTCCCTGTGCCAAGGCAGTTAGGATTAGGGCCCACAATCAAGCAAGGGAAGATGGAAGTATGAGAAAGTAACTCAGCTTGTAGCTGGAGAACGAAACAAAGCGCAGTGCTCCCAGCAGAACACTGCTGTCTATCACACACAATTCTGCCAGCCGTGGAAAATTTCTCGCTGTAGAAATGATAGGCAGAGACTGAGCATCGACTGCTAGACATTTCTCATTTCAAGCATTATCGAGAAAAACAACAGAGTTGAATTAAAGCATTTAGCATCAATCTCTCTAATTCATCGACTGTGCACTTCTCCTTGCTGAATCAGCAGATGTCGCCTGATTTATCAGCTCTAGATTTTATCTACAAATGTCACTCCAGTTTTTATCCAATTTCCCCAATTCATTACTTTCTGACTCCAGCACCAGCTGAAATGTGATTAGAAGCTCTTCCTTCCGAATGTGTTCAATGATTTAGACGATTTATTTACTTTTTTTTGGTCTTGCTTTTGGAGAGCTGCAAAGCTCTACTGATATTTTACACTATTTTCAGTGGCCAAAATCTAATATTAGAAAATCAGGGTTAGAGTTCCAAAAATACACAAGTACTCCAGCTGTTTTTTTCCCTGCTTAGTATAATGCTTGTTCCTGAACATAGATTGATTTGTTACCATGAAAAAAATGAAAGGGTGTTTCCCATAACAGCTAACTCTCTAAGTGTATATAATTTCTATATACAGTTTATTAAACTATTCTACCTACAACTAAAATATAACCAGTTCTGAGTCAAAGGGTATCAGTGTACCTGACAGTATATGTTAAATATTTATAGAAATTGTCACAAAGAATGTGCACTTACCCGAAATCTTTCTGTACCTTTTAAACCACCCAGACAAGATTTAAGTATTCACATCCTTCCTCAAAAACCACCAGGACTAAGCCTGTGCAAAACTCCCCCACCTTCTATCCGTTACAGAGCTCCGATTTCCATCACAACATATAAGCTCCAAAATTCTTAGAAAAGGATGTATTTTGCAAAATGCCCTGAAGATTGATCAGCACACTGAGGCTTTTCCAGTAAGGGATGACATTAACAAGGGATTTACAGACACCTGCCTCCTCTCTTCAGAATGAAAGGGAATGCCTTTGGTCATGTTAGCTATAAAAGAATGATGCTGGAAAGTCATTCTCTCATATAGGATACTCCAAAGAGGTTTGGAGCTTTCTAAATCAAACCTAGAGGCTTAAATTCAGTCTGGGATCTAATACCTGCAGATGACAAAGCAGCAGGACTTCGTGCTGGTACAACATCATGTGTTAAGAAGGTGACAACCTTCTTTATCAGCCTGCTCTCCTGGACTATGGTCTAATCAAAGGTGCACTGCAGCAGCCTCATCCGGGAGTGGCAAAGGCTCCTGGTCCACATCAGAAAGAAACAGTTTTTCTGGACACAAATCTGACCCAAAGAAGAATCCTGACCAAGCATCCTTAAAAAAGGTGGGAAACACCAGACTGGCCACATCACCTCTTTTTTTCCCCTCATTTTACAGCTATACTTTTGGTTATATTAGGAACAGGTTTCAGCCCGTAAAGGTCCCCCTCTGACCTCAGACTTACCCCACACTGAACCAGGCACAAAAGGCTGCTGGCTGAATTGGACACGGTGTTGTTTTAAAGCTGGGTGGCATTAGCCAACTGCAAATGTTTCAGACGATACCTCCTAATTAAGGGCTTCTCTGCACTGGGAAATTTACCAGCATAGTTATAGTGGCTTAATTATAACTGTTATAATTGGGATATAAATATAACTCTCTATTTGGACATTCATATAAGGACTATGAGTGCTTATCTCTGGTTTAGCTTATGTCGCTTTGAAAGCTGCTTAAGGGAAAAAAAAAAAAAGATATCTTTATTCCAGACTAAATATATCCAAAGGAGGAGTTATACTGGCCAAACTGGTGTAATTACAACTGGTATAATTATACCAGTATAATCAAGCCAACAAACGTTCCCCTGCAGACAGTCCTTCCTAGCAGACTCATGTACAGGTTAAGAGGATGAGAAAGCAGAAGTAAGCCTGGGGAGTCCCATCTGATGGTCTCCTTGGGAAGGAAGTGCCCTTCAGCACTTACTGAGACTGTGCAGCAGGGGATGAAGACTGACAATCGAGATAATATTTCAAATTACAGTGTGCAATATAGACAGCACCGGCTATGAATACTTTGGCTTGGCAACTATACTTGTGCAAAGTGCCAGCATTTAATAATCCAAATTGATCACAAACTCTACTCACTTCTTAGTGAAACAGCAGTGCTTGTAATAGCTGCCCCACGCTGACCAAGCGCTCCTCCAGAGACCCTCCTGCTTTTGCAGGAGCTTACATGGTGTACTTAGGAAGCAGCTCTAATATTCTGCTTCCTCTAATTAGGAAGCATCTACAGTGTAAACCTGGCATCTCTATTATTTGTTTCTTTCACTAAGTTCCTGACATGTCAGATTCTTATGTACAGATGTGGCCCTCCATATGCAATTAATCTTGCTTTTCATATTGACAGAGGTCCACAGAAACTGGAATATTGTTGTGTTCATGGAATATTGAAAAACTTATGAGAATACTCATTCAAATTTTTAAAGAAGCATGTTTAAACTAACATTTCACTGGGCATTATCTCAAGAGAAAAATAATCAGAAATAATTGCAGTAATAGTTCTAAGTGAATTCTGAAGAGTATGCATTTGTCTTTATAAGAAACTGAAAAACACTAGCAATGTGCAATAACTTGTAAGCCTTTCAGAAGAAAGAAAAAAAAAAGGATATAATTTGTTGTCAATTAGTTAGACAGCTTTAGGTCTTTGAACATTTCTCTTTATCCCATTGGACCAAATAGATCTCCCCTGGTAGAAAGCTGTCTTCTACAGATGGAAAATTAGCTAGACTATGTTTTCTGAGCAGTAGGCTTTCTGAAACACTTTAACAGTTCTGTTCAAAAGCCATTTGCTTATATTTGCATGATCTCGGTTGTTGTTGATTGCTAAAATCTAAGAACTCCAACTTAAAGCAAATGGGTTTCAAGCAGGCAGAAACCAGTTCCACCTGGAACAGGGATACAGAGCCCATGGCATGGGTGAAGATAGAATGACATATTGCTAACTTTGGAAATCCGGAAATCATCTACTGAAAACTCAGGAAGATTTACGCCTTTCTAATCCAATCATAATTCACTTCCACAAAACATGGAATGAAATCCACAGAGAATCATCTAAAGAAATTCTTTGAGCAGACATATGGGGAAATTCCTCAGGAAAGGTAAAAGGTCATCTATTAACCTGAGACAACTGATAAAAAAAATATAAAAATCATGGTCTCCAATCCTTACAAGAACAGTCATTTTCTGAGAACTGTCTAGGTGAAAGAAAAGGGGTAAAACATAGCAGCAGCACAGATATAAATAGCACTTCTTCTTGCAACTGTGTTAACCAATAGGTTAAATTCACTGCAGTTGAAGGAGTTTGCACAGGAGTGAGCTTGAACCAGCAGATCTTAAGAAGAGCCAGAAGGCTAACGCGTGATTTAAAACTCTGCTAAGAAAAACAAACTCTAAGTTGCAGAAGCCCAGAAACAGCAAAGTTCCTGTGGCCACCTCGAACACCCGCTGCTTGCAGTGGAATACAGAATCAGTCCCAAACGTCCTTTTTTTACCTGCTGAAATTGCTCTAAGTAGGTGTCATCGGTCCTTTCTGATACACCTTCCAGCAAACTCAGTGAAAAAAGAAGGAAAAAGAGCATTTTCTTACAGACAAGCCTCAAGATAAATCCAATGTCTTTTCTTTCCCTGAAACTAAAGGAAATACAGGTAAATCTTAAAGCACTATATATTGCATTTAAGAACGTAATTTTGAAGCGCGCCCTGGAATTCAATTACCTTTGAAAGGTCCTGCCAAGCCACTTCAAGTAGGGTAGAAGTGCTAAAAAGCACATTGAGTGAACGTATAAATAGTAACTGAAGATAATTATCTCACAACAAATCCTTTCAAAATATCAAGTGAAAGCAAACAGAACTGAAAAAAACCTGAGGCTTCTCAATAGATATTGTTTCCTAATTCTCCCCCCCCAGCCCATCCATTAGACACTTCAGAGGCAGTCCATATAGGGAGGGCAGATGGAATGAAGTGTAGGGATCCTCGTTGTGCGGTGCACGGATAGAGAGAATGCTGCCGCACTCAAATTCATTGGGGAGGGAAAGGAGACAAGGATTTACATTCTCTGTTGAAGACTGGACCAGGAGATTGTGAAAGAGTTATGCTGTCACTTGAGAAGCCAGCTTGAAATAAACGTAGCCAATAATATTCCATGAATTATTGCACTCCAGTGCATAGGTATAGACTAGGTTAAGAGGGCATAATCAGAACCAGAAAGTAAGGATGTTCTAGGATGATATGTTGCTTATCAATATCTGCATAAGTAAAATAATGCCCTTTACAACCTAGCTTTTTTCCAGAACTATAATATATACAAATAGACATACATAGATACATACACACACATATCCCCCATAGTACGGTGAAACTGATATTTCTGGTTCTAATGGTAGCAGACTATATGTAAAACTCCAAAAAGATTCACTGAGCCTTTTATCTTCTTTGATCTGATGCTAGGGTTTGGTGGTTTGTTGAATGTTCTAGGATTTTTTTCAGAACTCATGGAAAAAAAGCAAGTAGGAATAGAAACACAAAATGGAAGAATTTAAAAGGACTTAGAGCCCTATAAGCTATAGCAGAAAAGATCCATCATGATAAAACTACAGAGAAGAAACAGATGTGGAGTACAGCAGCCTCTAAAGACTGGAACAAAGAATGATAGGTCAATTTTATATCCATTTTGATTTCTCTTTTCTTCATGAATGCCGTGATTGTGTTTCTTTAGTGATTATTTGGCTACTAAAAAAAGTGCAAAACCTGATCTACTGATATGTTAAAGCATTGTCTGCTTGATAAGCACTTGTTTTTTCATTTACATGAGATGCAAATCTCTTCCAGAAGACAGTGCAGGTAATAGAAATTGATGTTTCTAGAAGGTCAGTAACAAATGGGCCAAGACGCTTGTTGGGAGTATTTTGCAGTGTTACACGGTTACTCAGCTATGTTAAGGCTTTAGCAAGTGTTTAATACTCTCTTCCAAAAAATAGACTTTTTAGGATGTTACACTTCAGGTCTTACAGGCACCATTCAAGATTTCTCTCCGAGACAAACTAGGACTTCTGATAAGCATGATAAACATGACATACTTTAAGAACTATTTTTCAAATCAGCTTCTTTATGTACAGCACTGATCTTAAGATAACAGATATTTTAGATTAAGTGCTTTATATACTCCAAGCTAAAGTTCACTAAAGATGTGGAAAAGATAACTGCACTTATATCCCTGTTATTGCTATTAAAAAATGGATAAGACTCTAATAGCACTTGCAACAGATACGAGATTTTTTTCACTTGATTTCTTACTCTGTGTCCATTTAATTGACCAGCCTACCTGGTCTCAGGACACTGTAAGTTTAATAGACAGAACATGAAACTTATAGGTAAAATTCTCTGGAGCTGTATGCTTACATAGCTTGTGCACAACTGACTGACTGACTAGGCTCCTCAATTTTAATTCCTGATTTGATCAGTGTAGCATTTCCAGGGCAAAGCATTTCCAGCCTAGTCAGGTCAAGCCCCAGACTACTTTTACTTCCTGACTGAAATACAAATGCAAAATCTCAAGGGATTCACATCCTGACCTCTCTGCATTTCCATCTCCCCAACTATAAAATGAGGACAATACAGGAGAAGAATTCAAGACGAACCCTCTGCTGAACCAAGACCAAATGCAGCTTAGTGGGTAGCTTGTCTTTTTGTTTTTCTATTTTTCAGAATTTAATCACAGCCAACTTCCCTCCCCTGTTCCCTTGCCTTCAACTGCTTCAGCTTTGTGTTTGTGCTGCCTTTGCTTGTGCTCATTCTTGGATAGCAAATGAAGCTTCTCATAAGATGCCTGGCTCGTCCCAAATACAAGCATGCACCAAGTTGCCTTTTCTGCAAGTCAGCACTGAGGCGCTGCCTCTAATGATATATGGTTGTGTCCTTCCACATAAAAACTGCTTTATACTAAAGCAAATAAAATGCTGTCTAAACAAAACTTCATTTTGCTCTCTAACACCTAAAAAAGCTGAATCTTATATGCCCTGCCTGTTCATAGGTAGTTTTATCAGTAGGTCTACATGAAAGCAAGAATATTTCCAAGAACATTGCATGGATATTTCTATTGAATGTTACAACAGGACAGAAGGAAAAATGTATCATTCTTCCCTTTCAAGAGGCCATAATCTTTCCTTTCTACGTCTGTCATATTACAAGGCATTTTTCTTCTTGTGTAAGACTGAGGAAAAAGCTGGACAGGCAGCGGAAAGCAGTGTAAATGATAGAGGTTTTTTTCCTGTTTATTTTGCTCATAGAGTATTTCATTTTTTTGCATTAGGGTATCCTCCACTAATCTTAAATCTGCCAGATGCTAATGAAGATAGGGTTGCTGAATTTGGAAAGGAATGGGCAGGACAGATTTCCAGGTTTTCTGCCATGAATATCAGAAGGATAAGGCCTTCTTCTCTCAAGTGAAACAGTTAAGAAATTCATGGTTTGTCCTAATCTGAAACAGCATTGCCTAGAGGTCCCAAATGCAGAGCTGAAAATATGCAAAAACCTTTGGTGCATTAGGAGTTGTAGATCATTTACATGCTTGGCAAGGCAGTTTAAGATCATTGTTTACTGTTAAGAAGTTCTCAAGTGTTTATTGAAAAATATGTTAAATGTGAAACTTCTAAGTATCTTCTATTAGAAAAAAATCTTTCAAGATAGATGCAAATACATAATGAGTGCCATATGTCAAAAGAATTTCATGGTTAAAAAATGGACTTAAACAATGCTTCTCTAAGTTCTCATAAACCCAAGTTTTTAAAGTTTTTTATTTTAAATAAAATTTGGAGGTTTACTGCCAAGAAATGTTTTATCAGTGGAAAATAACAATTCTTGACCTTCCTATAGCTCACAGAATATTTATCTTCCTACAGAGATCTCTGCTTATATCATTACTAGTGGACCTAAAGGATATTAACTAGATATCCGTTATTAATTCCATACTTGTATGAATTTAAGTGTATCACATTTACATCAGGTTTTAAGCTGAATTCAAAATACCCTTTGTTCGCCGTTTCTCCAGAGGGTAGATTTCCTGGGAGTTCTTGAAATTATCAGAGTTTGGACTTTGAAAGCCTGACGCAGAACAAGCAGGAAGAATGTCTGCTTTAAACCAAAACGCCTTTCTGAAACCCACAAAGATCTGATGATGGGAAATCACAAGTCTCCATCACCAGGTTTTGTGTCCTCCTTTTTAAAGTCTGTTAGAGGTAATGAAATTACAAATTAATTGTAGCTCTGTTTTAGTTTTGATGCTTAGAAACCAGCAATGTAAATAATTTTTTTTTCCCCTGAATATTTCACTAACATCTGTAGACATGAAACAGATGTACCTAGATAGCTTCATTAACTTAACGGATAATAAAATATTGACAGGAACTTGGGATTCTATCTTAACTATTGCACAAACCACAGTAATGTCTCAGAGGTGGTATTAGAAGATCCAGGAATGCAGCTGGCTGCTTACAAATTAATTCTACCTATTTTTTTTTCCCCACAAACAACATGGGCAAATGAAAAACAATCTTTCATTTTCCGGCTAAACCCAACTGACCAATGCCAAAACACTAACAAAGAAATGAAACAAAATAGTTCTTTATTTCCTGTCTCAGGAGCCATCTGCACATTTGCATGTCTGCCAAAAGCATTCTCGATTCGTTCAGCTATCCCAACTAGTCCCAACTAGCTTTCCCTATTAAACATTTAGCACTCTTCCTCAGACATTTAAATAGTTGATTCAAAACACTTCTTGCTATGAACTGAAATCTGATCTTCCCTTTCTCCTGAAAGTGAAATACCCAGCATGTCAAAGCTGCAGACTAAATCCTAACATAGTCAAACAAACCCAGCATTAACCACTTGAACTTCTGGTGTTAAGGTTCAAATTTGACTCAGAATTGTCAAGTTTAACCTTTTCTTACAAGGCTGCTTTAAACACATATAAGTGCACTTCAAGACTGCATCTGGAACAAAAAAGCCAGCTTTCAAGTTTGATCTTACAGAGGCCCTACTAGCTGTCAACTCCTTATAACCTTTTGATAAAAGAATTCAAATAAGAGATAACCAAACTCTGCACTACTTGAATGAGCTACAGCTCAACTCTTCAACAGGCTTGGATTCTGCAGCACTCTGACATGACCAACTGGAAATTCAGCCTCAATTCTATTTAACATAAAGATAACAAAGGACTTTCAATTAATAATGAAAACATCACAGGGAATACAGTGGCTTTTGTGCCACTTATCTTGATAGAGCATCGATTTTGTTTCAATACTGTTTTTTTATTTGTGGTGAATTACCTACAAATCTCTGCATAGACAAGGCGTCCCATACGCTGCCAGAAACTGTTAGCAGCAGAGCAGGGAACAAATATGAGCTTTTGACACCCGTTGAGGTGTTAGAGGGTAGCTTGACATAAACACAGTTACCTGGTTATTTCTGCCACAACGATGAGCAATCAAATTGTTAAAACTGTTGAAATGGAAATTGTCTTCTTAAGGTTTCAGCATCTCAGCACTTGGCTGGGTGGATTAATTCACAGCTCTACTGACTACTCTTAAGTAAAGCCACCTTCAGACTTAGGAGAAAATAATAAAAAAAATTTAGTTGCCACCCTTTAATTATTTTTTTCTCTTTAATTAAGGGTGCCTTTTTTAAAATTACAGAACTAAAGGAAGTCTCAGTAATTAAGATATTTAACCTATCCGTGCATGGGAATGCTTTCACAATGAAATAGCATGCCTTGTTTACACCCATTTCAGTTTCAATTAGATCTAATCCTGCAAGCAAAGTTTCATATTCTTAAAACTGATCATTAAGCAGTCATCTGGCATTTAACAAATGTTATGTAAGGTATAATTTTTGTTTTAAAGTATATTGCATACATTTTGTTAATACTAGTTACCGATTATCATCTTTAATCTGTATCTAACTCAACCATAATTCAAAAGTGCCTCTTGTTCCAACTCTAATCCAAAGACAGTCAAGGGGTTCTTCAAGATTAACAACGTGCTTTGAAATTCTTCAAAGTATCTGATAGGCAGACTTTTAAAATCATTTGTACTGGAATTGCAAACAATAAAACAACATTTGCTTAATTGACTACAGTTACTATGGGAAGAAGAAGGAAAAAAGTCTGAAAGAGCTGGAAACATATCCTTCTACTCAGAGCATCACAAGAGTACACTATGATTTGGTATATCCAAGTTATAACATCCAGCTCCAGAAGTATTCTTGGGAAGAAACATAGGACTGACTCTTGCAGATGAGGTAAATCCTCCCAAGGAGCTATCCCAAGAATATTATTATATTGGAAGACGTAAGATCTGAGCCTAAAGGCCAACAGCTAAAGACGAGAAAGAAGAAAATTGCCTTCAGACTGGATTGTGATAAACTCCAGTGAGATCTTCTGAAGATGCTGTATATGGGAAGCATCTCTCTCAGTAGATACATGAGAGCTGGACCTGTCAGAGAGAGTACATTGTTGTAAAACAGATGAACAGCAAGTCAGATAAATGCATACTTGAAACCTTCAGAACCATGGGGAAGAAATTGGAAAAGAAGAAATAAACATACTAATGGAAGTATCTTGGACAGCTCAGCGAAAAGAATTATCAATAGGAAAATTAAATAAACTTAATATTTTCCATAGTTGCAAGATTTTGATGTGCTCTTCTGCATAAAAACTTTCCAATTGTGAATGCCTATTTACATTAAAGTTGCACAAGCCAGAATTTCCAAGGCACAGAAAGTCCCAAGATGTAAAGTCCTTGGAGGCTATAAAGGGCTCAGGAGACAAATGGAAATAACTGGTATCTCTTAGCCGCAAACCTTCTGAGCCAAACTTCTCTCTTGCCTTGTGGACCCAAAGGGCTAAACAGGCCAGTGCCTTGTTACGGGGCTCTTGCTATCATAAGAAAACTGAAACAGTCTCTTGAAGTCATTTAGGCAATGAAACAATCACTGCTGCTTTTAATATCTTCGTGCCCTAGGCAACCACCTGTTTCCCGTAGCATATATACTGCAGAATTGGCCCTGGCAGCAAAATGCAGTGGGTCAGGCAGTCTCAGTGTCACAAAAACAATGAGAGGAGATAACACAGCTGCAGAAACCTGCCCCAGGCTCTCTGTCTTACAGGATTTTAAAGGAGTGTTTGCAGCACTGGCAGTTATGGGCAGACAGTTTTCCCACACAAAACCATTAGAAAATGGTGTGTCCACGGCCAGTCCTGAGGCCCCAAACAGCTTTTGCTGTATCAAGATTAAAGGAAGATGAGGCAGCTGGGGCTAATAAGTTGAAAATCAATGCCATTAACAAAGAGAGTAAAAAAGAAAAAAAAAATCCAGACCAGAAGCTGAAACTTTTAGCTATGCCTCTTGCTATGTAGAAACAGATTGTACAGTTGTCCTGGTTCTCCTTGGATTTGACCTCAGATTTAGAGAGATAAAAAATATAGATGATGTCTGAATTTCCCATTTATGAAAAATGTATATAGTTTACATATATGCAGCATATGTATGCGTATGTGTACATCTGTGTTTTTCTGTTGACTACATTGGGCTTCAGATCAGACCTTGCATGATATTTTTAGGATTTGAGAGGAGTAGCACCTATGATTAGTGAGGTTATGAAATTTAATTACACCTTCTATGACCTGCCACAGGTTATGGTACGACAGCACAGACCCACTTCGTGGTATCTTCACACCTTCTCAGTGTTTCAGATCTAATGATGACATACAGACTGACAAACTTAATGGTCAGGAACATTCCTGTGCATTAGAATGAGATCAGCTTTTCTGTAAAACTGTTTTGAATAGCCCTTGGCATGCTTTCAGCCTGTGTCAGCTAGCTCTGTCCCATAAAACTCATAATCATCATTTCTGTTTGGACATCGGCTGTTCATATTGCATCTACTCTGTTTGGGAGACCAAGAGATCTTACTGGCATAGACGCATGCCACTCTGAGCCAGTTGGCCCCAGTGCCACAAAATGTTTCTAGACACACTTGCTTTACTAGTATAGATGCAGCCAATTAGTTCAAATAAATAGAGATCTCAGCATTATCACCGGCATACTGTTGATCTGTTTCATGCACTCATGATTGATACCTGAAGATCAGAAAAATCAACATGAATGTCAACAACTGAACATACTCAATTGAATATGAGGGCCTGTATAGGCACAGATCCACAAGCGTGAATGCAAGGCAACATCTTCATTTCTCCTAAGAGAGATTCCTTCTCTCTCTCGCCTTTATGAACCTGAATTCAAACTGCATCAGAAAGCTGTAAAGGAATAAATACAAAACTAAAATGACATCTTCATTAGCAAAGAAATAGCAACTCATAAAGTGCTTTTATACTTAGCAACTTATTTGGATTATACGGTTTTACATATAACTTGTTTGTGTACACCAATATATTCTGCTTTATAATTTTGTCTTAATGTGTGAAAATGAACTGTCACATTTCTCTGAGTAATATTAATTTACGTACCCATATTTTAATCTCTTTCACAATATTAATTTAGACTGTCATATTTTAATCTCTCTTGTTATTCCCCATCTCCTTTCTAATTACAAAACTGTCCACCTCTTTCCAAAATTAACAATGAATTATTATTAGTCATTTTCAGTTTGATTCAGTAGAAATAAATTTTCTCCTTTAATGTATTTCTTTTCTTTGTAAGAGTGATGATGATTTATACATCAGACAGGATAGGCATTTGTATGCAGAGCTTTCGAGTGGCTCTAATGAAAAAGATTTTTCTTTTCACTTCCTACTAACACAGAAAAATCACCTGGACTGTATTGGTTTATAAACATTTCCCATTTAAGTCGTATTGAGAAAGAAAAGCATCAGACATACAAAAGCATTAAGAGGCTGTAGTGCTGTGCATTCTGGAAACTCATACGGAAAATCAGAAACTAAACCACTTTATAAATAGTATTGAGATTAATTTTGGAGAGAACGATGGAGGGTAAGGGGGAATGGTGCTCAGAGAAAAACTCAGCAAAGAACTGCAGGGTATCTGTGTCAGTCCAAGTGTAGAAAATGCCTTGAATTCCCAATTAGCTTGGTAAACAGAGCATGTCGCTAGGACAACACATTGACTGAATGTCAGTGGGAAAATTATTCCCATAGTGAGTGATTTTGAGACCAAGAAGGAAGGACAGAGAAGTCTGCAGGGAAACACTCCTAACCAAAAAAAGGTGAGGAAAAGAAAATTGTGAGTCCAGACAAAGATCTGTATGGTTTCAGAACCAGAGGAAATACCAGTGCATTTGAACCCGTTAAAGCATTGAATTGGAAATTTTATTTTACTAGTCCTTCCTCTTACAAGCTGGATAGTATTCCTTAAAACAAAGCCCCTCTCAGCGGCTTAGCTGCCTATTCTCACCTAGGATACATAGCAAATCTGCTTAGCGTTTAGCTCATTCTAAAAGCATACTTGCTCCCAATCAGGACAGTGCAATCTTCAAGCACTAGATTTAAAACGGTGGCATTTTATTTTGCATCTAATGTATTATATTGTTAGAAGGTCACATTATTCTCTTGGTAGTATTCTACTTCATATAAAACTCCAAAGATAAACCTAGACCAAGATCTTCAGCAAACATATCCACAACAGGGACATTACTACCAATTAGAAGAGGAATATACTCATTATGCTAGGGTAGGATAAATACCCCTCTTTGTATGGGGTTTTAAAGTCCCCAAAATCTTATTTTACAGTCCTGTTTCCCTTACAAAGAAAAACGTAAGGCTTAGAATAAAAAAAAAAATTGGTCTTGATCTTTGCCCACTGAGAGTGAGCCTCAATGAATTCTCAGTGAAAACCATCATGAGTTCTGCTGATGCAGATGTGTTGTACATAAACTTTCTCTGCTTATGAATTTCCTCATGACAAGCTTCTCCTGGCTGACATAACATCTGTAGGGCAGAACACTAACAGAACAGTATCGTCCTTTTATAGAGGTTATTTTACATATCTTCCCACAAATTGTAACAGATGAAAAGTATTCAATTTTGCCATCTACAACCAAATCAACCAATGTGATCTAAAGCTTCCCCAAATTAGGGAAAAGGCTTTAATCAGGCTTTGACTCCCTTTCTAAATGTGGCTGAGATGTTTTATAGCTATTTCCAGAAACCAAACCTTCACTTTAAATCAGCACAGCATACTACCTGCTCAGCTTCATACATGTACATGCATTTCCTTGACTTGTTAATAAAAGCTATCTCCCTTATTATAAAAGCTAACTCCACGTTTTCTTCTCTGAATCTTTTCAGAAATAGACTAAAAGCATAAGAAAACATCTTCCACTTATTTTATTCTCTTCCCATCATCAATGGAACAAATGTATTATCATACTTAAAATACACTCTGAAACTGTGATTTTAATATACTTTATTGAAAAAGTACACAGTTTTAAATTGTTTTCAATGGGACAAAGCAATGGTCGCCTCTATCTATCAAGTCCTTTTTTGATGAATCATGACTACCATATGCCAAATTCACATCTGCATGACTTGCAAAGTAAAAAGATAAATCTTTTTTCAACATATCTTTAAGAATTTATATCACCAACAGTTTAAAATCATGAAATGCTGATGCTCTGACTATATTTCATGTCCTCTATGTTGCACCATTTCCCAGATCACAGTTTATCCATGTAGTAGCATGCCAATTGAACACATCAGTCAATGTCACCTTGAGAAAATCGTCAATAGCAGAGGAAGAACAAGAGGAGGTTTAGCATTAAGGCCTGAGACACCGCCACATTCTCTTGCATTTTCCTAAAGAAAAAAACCCAAAGGAAAATAAATGCAAGCCTTTACACTCAATTATGATACATGATTATTCACCAAACTACATAGGCAGATGAGGATTGGTGCAAAACAACAAAACCCATGAACTAAATACACTCAGGAAGAAATAGAGGTACACATTTTCATCTGAACAAGTTTAGATTGTAGACTGAAAGGGAGCTTGATCAACAAGCACTACACAATCCCCTCCATGCCATATTTTAGGTCTCATTCTACATTACATTACACCATTGAAGGCATGTTACTCCAGAGTAAAATAGATGTCTATGAACATAAGCTGTACAAGCCACCTGTAATCACATCCCCAGTCTCTATCAGATCTCCCTGGCATTGTACAAATAAGAGTACTATGCAGAACACAGAGTAGTAAATATGTGTAGTGATCCCTCCCAAGCAATACTGTGTGTAAACATGATGACTATAGCATGACAGTTGAGATAGTGAAGCTAGTTGACAAAAAAACCATTAACAGCACAAGGTTCCCAACCATCTCTGATGAGGAATATTGTGGTCAGTGCTTGAGCCAGAGTAAGTTCTCAGATATTCCTGGCTGCCTGTGCTCACATCCTACCATGTTCTCTTATATGATACAAAACAGTATACAAAAGCAAGTCAAGACATTGTCTACAGGAGAATGAAAAAGATTTGCAGCACCTACAATGTCAATCACTTCCCCTACTACTGTGTTCCGAGCGTTCAAAATATATCTTGATGTTCCATCTTAGAATAGTTTTCCTATTTATTTTTTTAAAGAATAAAACATCTACCAGAGTCTAAAAGAAAGGAAAAGTAGGTAGAAACTTACTTCAGGGTGAAATCCATGACAAGATTCTGGGCGTCTTCTTATCTTCTGAGATTTTAAACGTTCACATTTAAGGGATTCATTATGTACAAGGTAGTTAAGGAGAGATCTTCTGAGCATTGTCCTGAGTTTGTGAGCGTTTTGAAATGAATATAGTGAAAATCTTTCAGCTCATTCCTTCCTCTCCATCAGAAACCCAAGGTGATATGTGTGGTCAACACAAGAAAAAGAAGGTGATTCTAGTGCTTTCTCCTCAGTGATTAGTAGTTTAGACAGTATCATTTGCTCTTACAGAGCTAACCTGTCTTTCCATAATAAGTCTGCAATAAAAGCACACTGGGGGCTACTTTTGATAAATGACAACTTAAGTGAGAAAACAAATCCTGAACAGAACAGCAGAACAGCACAAAATAAGAAGTGGGGCAAATAAAAATCAAGTGATATATTTACTTTGCTACATTTCTATATTTTTGGAAAGCAGGACTCTGAAACACTTTCAATATTCCAGTCCAACCCTAAAATAAAAAGCTATCTATATTGTAAGGAGTTTTGTAAGTTCCAATATCAGGAGCTCCATTCTCATAAGGAAATTACATACTTAGGGCCTTAATTTGAAAGTTGTTCAGCTATCTAAAGATGACCATGACCCTGTGATACTTAAAATATGCACATAATTGTGTTTGCTTAATTCATATTGGCTGTTCAACAAATAATAAAAGTGAATTCTTGAAAATAAGAACACACTCTCAGCTGGCTTAATTTCAAAAAGCCCTAGTGCTTTAAAATGGGTAATGATATGTTCTTAAGCCATGTAATGCAAGTTTTACGTAATAAGAATTTTTCAATATTTGCATCTTGAATCTCTTTCTGACAACTTTGCAAATAAAAGGATATACCTTATTTCTATAGGTGCCATGGTAATTGGTGGGACAGAATCACAGAAGCATTCATTATCTACCACCACCATGAAGAGGTTGCTGCTTGGGATTTGCTGGATAACAAAAGACCTGCAAATTAAAAAGAAATCAAATAATAGTGACATTATTGGTATTTCTGAGCAACAGGTTTTGTTAGGGTTTTTTGAATCTGTCAACACCACCTGTACCATAGTCATAAATATCATTGACTTTATATATCATGCTGTACTTCCACACCTTGTAAAAGTAGAGGGCCTTGGGCAATGCTCAGTTCACAGAATACACTTGTCCATTTAAAGATGTACATGATGCTGAGAGGTACGCAATTGAAGCAGAATGGATAGGCTCATACTGCTGATAGGTTAATGGGGAGACTGGGACACAAGTGAATTACCAAGGAGTTTATCAGATTTTTCTTTTTCCAATTTCAGTGCTGAATCTCTGCTCTATTGTGAACACCTAGCTATGTATTTATGATTGGAATTTTTAAGTACGCATGAAACCAACCTGCAAAAATAATGAAGGTTCTTCTGCAGCCACATAGCGATAACTCATGGTCCCAAACTTTAGCCTGTACAACCATATTAGGGCCTTTATTCACTCTGGGTCTTGCTTGAAGCAACATGAACTACTGAGAAAGATCTCAGCTTTCATCTGTCCTCTTGAGAGTCATTTTATTACTGAGCCAACAAAACAGAGATTAAGCCTCAAAATCTTCCTAAGTGAGGAGATTTATTTTAGAATAATGACAACTATATGGTACAAATATGGTGATAACTCAGCACCACATTCAAATAAAGACAAAGTAGACAACACAAAAGGAGAGTGAGAAATAAAGACATTGCTTGTAAGAAGGAAAGCACCCAGGGGAGACCAGGGAAGGATCCTGTGGGCACTATTCAGTGATCCACATTACAAAGAGCTGAACTCCTAAGCACATACCAGAGAGAAAAGGGGGAGGAGGAAGAGCCAAATAGGCGCTGTGTAGCCTTTCCTTTGAAATTCAGGACACAATACAGAGAAAGGCTTTAAGGCTCAGACCTAATTTTTGATAAATTTTTAAAACAATCTGTCAGAATGTATATCTCCTATTGACAGAATATCTGCCATATCGAATATCATTGAAATCTGGCAATTCCAGTAATGAGGTGTTTTTCAGTGTGGTACGCTGGTAAATGTACAGAACGTTAAGTGAGGGTTTGAGCACCAGGAAGATGTGGAGAGAAACATATTTTTCCTCAGACATCTTTATTTAAAATACATATTGTCTTACTAAAAATAACTCCCTGCTTTTTCCAAAGATCACAGAGGATGAAATAGCAGAGGGGGCAGGGAATATTCAAACCGAGCTTCAGAAAAAAAGAAATAAAATTGGAAAACTTACTATAAAAATGTTGCCAACGGAAAGATTAAACACTTTTCGGTATTTTTTAAACTTACTGAACCTCCATTAAAATTACACTTAGAGTGATCTGCAATATGTTAGCTTTATGTTTATACATGAAATATACATTTACAGTATAATGTAAAAGGCTGAACTTTATAAATGTACCTACCAAACAGCTGGAGCATGTAGCAAGACTGACATCATTGTAATGGAGCATCTGTGGCTTTGTGGATTTGTGTATGGGAGAAATGGGGCCAATAAAAGGAAAGGAGGGAAAATCTTTAACAGACAATAACACCAAAATTGTACTGCATGAATTTCTCAAAACAGTTATGAATAAATCAAACCCTAAAGGACAGGAAAAAAAATATTAATCTTATTCCCAGAAATTGGCATAATCTGCATTTTTTTCAGTCTGAAACTTATATTTATTGTATCTTTAAAAATAGCTCAGAAAAGGACCTGAAGGGCATAGTGCTGTAACAATTAACTGAATGCTAAATGATTCATTTCTCTTTTTGATGAGAAGGGAGTAATCACTCTTCAGTTGTACCTATGATGCGCCTGACACCAAATCCTGTTGTGGTAGCCCCTCTAGGTGGCCCCCAGGTGAATACTGAAGCCTGTGAGAAAGCACATACCATATAGCCAGGCTTAAAGGTGCCATTTCATGAAAGGGGGCACATTTCCCATTTAATTTCTTCCTTCACCCACTTCTCTGGTGTGCCACAAGGGCTGTACAGTATAGGCTATTGCTCCCCCAAAGGAGAAAGGGAGGGGAAAGTAAAAAAAAAAAATTGGGAACTTTTCCTATCACTTCACCTAGCTGGAATGAAAAAAAAAAGGTATTTTAATGCAGAAGAAAGTTTCCACTACAGAACTATGATGCTGAGTAAATTACTATATGGCTTCTTTGACAAAATAGTAAAAAACTACAAGGTTTTGTAGGAATTAAGTGATACAGAAAATTTTGCTAGACTTGGTAATTTGGGGAATGCAGTATATGCACAGGTTGATGGAAATTACGAATTAAAGGAACCACAAAGAGCAATATATTAGTTTAAGTCAAAAAACTTTTCTACTTCAGGAATTACTTGATAGATATCAATTAATTACACTGGTTTGGTTTTCCATACAGTGAATATTCTTACAGATCTACAGTTTGTTTATCTATTACAGATGTTTGTGAAGTGTCTAACTTACGGTGACTACCACAGAACATGTGACTGTCATCTAAAGAACCATAAAAAGATTAAACTTCTGGCTCACTGCAGCTTTTTTTTTCCATAGTGCATAATAATATCTTAACTAATACCTTGCAAAGTGGGACAACTAGCTTCTCATCCGCTATACAAGAGGTAGATTAAAAAGAAAATGTTATCTTCCAGAAGCAGTAAATGAATGCTTTCCCTTTCGCAATTCTCAAACGTAATCTAGAAATGAAGCTGCAAAGCCAAGTGCATGTCCTTACCAGTCATTGACTTGTGAGGTCACAGGCAATGGATTAACACATCAACAAGTGACAACAGAGGATTGAAGGTAGAGATTGAGTTGAGCAAATAATTAAGGGCAGAAAAAAAATATCCAACTTAACTTTCTCTTCTATTAATAAAATGTGAACAAGCGAATCATACTTATATCAGCTTCTGTAACTGAAGATCATTTCACAGGCATGGGGTATTCTTACCCTCACCGGATCAATGGCAAAGAAGTTTCTGCCAGTCATAACCACTGCAGTTGGTCTGTGACTACTCAGATAATTCAGATGGCCCTGCTTTCAGCCCCAACTGGACAAAGCACACAATCATCCCAGCAGCGGGTCTTCTGTTTGAGTTCAACTTTCAGTTTCCATGGTGAAATTAATTTTGAGTGAACGTTTGTGCCAGTAGTCTCAGGAACTGAACATTCACAGAAAACAAAAGGTGCGTAAATGCAGTCAGAGCAAGGTCTTTCAAATACTGAAATATTCCACCAAAATGTTTCATTGTGTACACCAAGATTCAGTTGCAAGGGAGAAAAACCTCTAGCAAAACTGCTTCCGTGACAGCAATGGGAAATAAAGCAAGCTGCTGACGAAGTAAGGAAAGTGGCCTTGTCTTTTAAGTGGGCTCCACTGCAAGTCTCTGAAGTTTGTATTACAATAGGCATTGTCGAACACCTGCTGGCTTAGGCTGTCATTTGTGACACTGGCAATATGGGAGCCAACTCTCAGGGACAGAGTAAGGGGTTTTATTGACCTTCAATGCTGGTTTAACTATCAAAAGAAAGTCTATGTTTAATATTTATGGAGAATATTTCATGTTTAAAGAGTAAAGATCTTTTTGTGTAAGCAATGTAAATCTTCTGGTTTGAATCTTTCTCCTTTACACCAGTATCATCACCATCATTTAATAGTGACAGCATAGAAAAATCCTTGCATATGTGTCCATATATAAAATGGAATAAACTGTTGGGGTTCCTGTTATGTTGAAGCCACACTGAGTCAACGAGAACCTTATTAATAATTTCTCCTCCATCTTTCATCTACTGAAGAACTAGTTTGGTTTATTTGATGTGCAGGTTCAGAGGCTTAAAACAGATCTGAACAGAAAAACTGCTTTTTCACTTTGTGGGGAAGATGAGGAAAGAAGAAATTTAATACTTGAAAGGGGAAGAGAGAGAAAGAGAGAGAAAGAGGAAGAAAATCTAGTCATGCCAAACTATTTTGTTAATGAAGAAAAAACAAGAATACAGAGTAAATCTGCAAGAAACTCCATATTTTGAGTCAGAGCATTACACAACACTTTTTTCAGGTTGCACACGCTTTACCAGTTTCTTCCTAACCTATTTCTGTATTGGCCTATATAAAAACATTTGTACAAATATCATATGAATTGATTTGGAAAAAAACCCCAAGCTTCATATTTTACTTGAAAATAGTAAATATTTGCTCAAAAATGCAAGTACTTATGAATCTGTTCCTTGAAAATTAGTTTTTCATTGTGGTATGAAACAGGAAAAGACTTGTCACTCAAGTACTGCTGCATTCATAATTACATTTGCTAAAGTTGTGCCTACAAAGGCATGATAAGAAAGCACACTTTTAATGGTGTATGATGGCTAAACGACTTCCCACAGAGAACCAGTTCTTTCTAATTTCTTAAGATAGCCCAGAATTTGTAAAGCATCATAAGACTGCACTACAAATCTTGGAGGGCAGCCACAGCAGCTGCCTTTATGCATGTAACTTGGGTTCCTGCATCAGAAGGGCAATCGTCTCCAACGCTGAAGAGAGCGCTTGCACAGACACAGACTATTCAAGGATAATTCAGAGCAGGAGCTTGGCTTTGGTGATCTGCATCCTCCTCTGCAGGAGGGTCCTTCTCTCTCTTTAATGGCTCAACAGTGATCCTGCAGAGAAACGCATCCTGGATCGGGTGAAACGTGATGCCTAAAGCTATGTGCTGACTGCAACACCTGTTCTAAAAGAGCACGCAAACTACCCTCAAACCTGTTCTTTTTTCTTCAGTTTGAATTTCTTCCTTTTCTTGTATATATGGAAGCTTTTCATACAGTTACAATATATATTATCAGAATAATTTCTTCCATTAAAAAAGTTAAAAGTTAAAAACCACCCAACCGAATTTCAACAATGACAGCTCTTTTTCTTATAATAAAGAAATACTTTCTCCTATAAGGAGTAATAATTAGAAGATATACTCAGGGCAGTAGAGGAATAGGGACTGAGCTGACACTACCCTTGCTCCACTGCCCTCTTGCCACACTGGGTGCTTCTTTCTCTTCCTTTCATCTTCCAGCTTCTGAACCTCTGGGGTGGCCAAGTATCAGTAAAGGAACTAGGAGAGGGACAAACCTCCCTGGAAAGGAGGGAAAGGGCAGGGATGATAGGGCAAACAGTGTCAGTGCCCCGTGGGAAAGGGATGGAGTGAAGGTGGTTATTAATTGCTGCAGCAGGTGGCCTTGCTGTGGGGCCTCTGCAGTCTGTCCCCTGAGGGATTTCAGAGCATCTCCCACATTGATGAAAACAGGCACAGCAGTAGCAAGGCAGAGCTAGGCCCCTTTTTCTTTCTGGCTGCTGTAGTCATGAGGCTGCTATATCTCCTGAAGCAAGATGACCAGTTTACTGGCCAACTTGAAGATCATACCCTTCTGTAAGTCACTTAACCTGCTTAATGCAGGTCATTGCTTCACTACAACTACCTGAATCATAAGGTGCAAAACCTGTATGTGGTAAGCTTAACATCTTTTCTCTGAAATGCTGCTGGCTTCAAACCTTCCTTTCCTAACATAGCTGGATCCAGAACAGGCAAAGGTAAGGTAGTTCAATTTCAAACATGCAGGAGATACGCCTTGTCCAGCTAAGCAAACTTAAAGGTTGTTTACTCTCTACTATTTGACTATAACATCTGCCATTAAAGGGAATCGATATTACTGTTAAACAGCTCAGTCTCTGTATTTCCATGCAGGAGAGAGAATCCATTCCCTTGTCCACTGGTGTTAAGTTTTGGACAGGATATAAACTGAACACGGACCTGAGGTTTCCCTACTAATAAGCAGCAACTTACCCAGCCCCAGACACACCCAATCTTAAGGAAACGTGCTGAATGCAGCGTATTTTGCATGGGACTGGGCCAGACATCTGCAGAGAGGACACAGTCATATTAGACTGTTCAGACTGAGGATCCCAAATACCATCATTTATACCACCATTTATCGGTGACTTGCACTGAACTATTTCCCTTTTCCTAGCTTACAACCATGCTGCCATTAGCTGGTGGCCAGCAACACAGCTACACAACTTGTTTCAACAACAAGGAATTGTAATAAACCTCCTAACAGCGTTTAGAAATCTCCGATTTTCAGATCCATTTACCCCTTCTTTCTTCAGACAGTTGCAAAGGCTGCAAAGTGCTTGAGGGAAGAAAATGAATGACAAGCAGCACAGAACTCTGAAGATACTTACAGGATACAACTACACTCAAGGAACCAAAAAATTTAGAGAAAGTATCTTCCCATTATCCCGCAGAATAGATATTTCTTTGTAATTTGAGCACAGCACCAACAATAAAAGCAATTCAACTTGTTTAAAAACAGGGCTGTGTGTTTCTAGTTAAAACTTAATTCTTGTTTTCTCACAGAAATACTGCATTATTATGCAGTGATCTATATGGTGTTTTACAAACAATATCAATTTTTTTAATTTTACAAAAATATGCTTCTATTATATCTGTGCTCATGACAACAGATGCTATACAGTAGAGCATGTGGTCACAATAAACACACAGCTGAGGCGGGATTTTAGTTGTATAAACATTTAAATAGCTGTTCAGATTCATCTTTAAAATCATGTTCAGGAGCTTTAACAGCCTGATTCAAGGGGGAAAAAAAATCCATATGTATTTTTCATTTGTTTCTGTAATGATCGTAGGATCGCTTTAATACTATTATTTAACATTACAGTGATGACTGTGGGACTTACATTTAAACTATGACTAGAATAGTATCACATTTTTGTGTTAGCATATGTCACTTCTGCACATATATAATCATATCAATCGTTTTTAGGAAGCAATAGAAAAGATCTTTTACTTAGCAGTTGTTCTACCCATGCAGATGAATCCTGCAAAGCATGGGAGAATTTCAAATTGAAGTAGTTTGAACTGAAATAAACTGAGGGCAATGTTTTCAGATGGGCAACCTAAACACATGCACAAAGATCTGAAAAAAATAGTCTGAATTTCCATGGTACTCAACTTAGCCCCCACTGGGAGCTCCGATGCGGGAGCATCTCCATAAATTCAGCCATTTCCCTCCAGGCCTTTCAGTGTATTTTTGGAGTGCAAACCTGCCTTAATGAAGTTTGAGTATTTTGGATTAAGATTAGTCATTACTTTGGGATTACATTTCATATCTGTCAAATTTGATCTTTCCTATTTTTTTGGAGAAAGAAAAAACATACCAGCACCAGAGTACAGTAAATGGAAAATATTGTGCACTCTGCACTCAAATATGTGTTACTCACATAACTGTTGGTTGCAAACGTTCAACCCTAATGGTCTGGAACAAACTTTAAGCATTCAACTGAAGTGCAGATATCCGCTGTGCTGTTTCCCAACTCCTATTATGTGCTTTCCAGGCTGCTGGCTACATTTCCAACCCACATTTCTCTCACTTATCACATTTTTTAAATGAATGAATGAAATGTTTATATCACAGTCAAATTGGGCTACTTGGGTTTTTTTTCAAATAAATGATGATAGAGAATGGAATATCTTTAATGCAATTCATAAAAATAAGTTATATGCCAATAACAACATTTCTGAGAGCTGGAGCAGTTAAAGTATATGAAAAAAAAGTAGCTAGTGCTTCTCTCATAGAGAGACAGATAAACTCTCAGCCTCAAGCCTGTAACCTGCCCCCATGCTAGTAAAATATTGCTACTGCCTATAGCCTGACTGACTGTAGCACAGTTTGGTGTCACAATAAACATGCCTACTTAAAGCAAAGTTTAGAATCAAGGATTTAAATTAACAATACCATCCTTATTGTTCCTGTGTTTGCTGAAGGCTTGCAACCCCACAGAGCTGTGGTATGGTTGGCAACCACTTTGTTTCAGAGAGGAAAACCCAGAAGTGCCATTATCAATTAGGGGATGCTTTCGCAAATAACTGATGCTCAGATAAAAGCACCTTACCAACTGCATATTAGAAATTTTACAAACATCCAAAAACTTTGAGTATACACAATTTAGGATGAAAAAAAGTACTCTGTTTAATGAGGAATTTGGCAATGCTCCTAAGCTTTCTAGTCTAGCCACCCACCCTTATGAGGACATAAGATAATGGAATGTTTCAGATCACCAGGTTTAAAATGGACCACAAAATTTTTTTGCACATAAACCAAGGTCAGAAATCCCACAAACTTTAAATATGAGTCAAGGTTCATATCCCTAAACAAACCTGAGCTCACTTCTGAGAGTGTGGCTTAACTGGGTGTCCATAGGCAGAGTGGTACCTGATTCTGCGATGAACAACAGAGGAGCTGCAGTAACTGGCACAAAGCAAATCATGTCAGAGGTCTCTTAATGCTTGGCCTTTGCTTTTGGATAGGGAAGTCAGAGAAGTTATAAAGACTGGAAAATGCAGTTCCACTAGAGCATGTTGTTTTAGCAGAAGTTTTTTAGCCCTATTTAAGTAGCTGTGGTTTGTATCAAGAGACATCTCATGTTTTTAAAATGTTAGATGATGTCTAAACTAGATAGCTAGATTCTAAATATAATTCAAAGATTAAAAAGAAATTGATTTCCTCTGATTTAGGAAGGCTTACAAATATCACATGACATTATGAAAATAACTTCTGAATTGCATGAATTGGCAACTACTCTTTTCCTCAGATTTAGGTCTAGTCTACTCTGCAAAGATGATTTGACTCTAACAAAGAGCTTTGCAATATAAACTGAAGTATAAAAACCAGGGATGATGGGGAGATTCCTGTCAAAAGTATAATAAATCCTAGAATTAAGTGATCATCGTATGTGATTTGCAGTGTGCTTTGCAAGGATGTTGTTAAATTATTTGTGTAAATATAAACTTTAGCAATGATTGAGAAGGCCATATCTGAAAGAATTAAGTATACTGCATGTCATCTTCTCCATAGCTAGTTAAAAATCTATATTTTTGGTAGCATATAAATGCTCCCTGCATGGCACTCAGATCTTAAGATTCATGTTGGTTTTCCAAGTTAAAGGCTATTAAATATCTATTAAACTCTCAAACCCTTCATAAAGAGAAGTGCTGAATGTACAGACGCCTAAGTCATGTTTGCATTATTTTTCATCAATCAGACTATGCTATAATATGAATATATTGTAAACTGAAATGAATTTCCTAGTGTTAGCAATTCTTCACAAGTGTTCCTGGCTTTAAAAATTCACTGCAATGTTTTCCAATTTTAGTAAGTTTTCCTATTCCAAGCTGTCTTTGATATATATATGTATATATATACACACATATATATATATTACTGCTCAGCGCCATATATTATGGCATTCACACAACTTTTTTAATCTCCTGTCATTACAAAGCATCCTTTCATTGTGTCAGCTACTATCTATCATTTGGTTAGTATTTATTACTACTTATTTAAAATGCAAAATTATATTTACTTTTAAGTAGTGGTAATATTTACATTTTATAGCACTACTGAGCTTAACTATGAACAGTGAATGGGTGGAGATCACCACCCTCCCAAGCAGAAGTTTCATTTATAAATGTCTCAAGCAATTCAGCTCTAGGCTGATTTGGAAAACGTAAGTAGGGAAGTGGGAAGTTGAGAGAGAGAGAGAGCGCTCATCCTACTTGTCAGAAAAAAAACCTACAGTGAAACTAATGATAACATTAGTAGACCGAATTGCTAGGAAGCTGACCCATGTATCTCCAAGATTTTACGGTACTTACGGATGGACCACGTGGTCAGTTCTATGAAGTCTCCTAATGAAAAAGTTGTACACATTTGCAAGAAAAGACCAACATACATTTCTTCCTCTTTCTCTTCTTTCTGTAGAATCTCCCTCTCATTCAATATATATTCCTTGCCATTAAAAATGCCCTTTGAAAAAGATTACTATGGTCAGATTTTTTTTACATTAAATATGCTTTTTCTCCTTTGATCCATAGTGATTTGTCCATTCTTTAGCTTTTTTATGATGATTACAATGCTGAGAGAATATGAATACAGATCTGCATGGTCTTGTCAACTAAATAAACAAATTCCAAGGTTTTGATTTTTTGGGGAACACTGGTATAGAAACAGAGAATAATAATGAAAGACTATTCTCAATGTAAGGTGGCATTCTGTGTATAAGGAGCTATGATACTCCTGAATTCAACAAGCGCACTAAGAAGGTCTGAAACAAAAAAGGAATATTGAAAATCTTTGTCTATTTAAAACCAAAAAATTCCCCCAAGCAAACAAAAAACCCCCTTGAAAACTGTCCATAGGGTTGTTAAAATAATGACCATCAGGCATAGACCTGCCTGGTAACTTATAGACGTCTTGCCCTATTATTTCATATACCTATTTTCTTAAATGAAAATAGTAATTTACAGTGTTTCCTGAACTGGTCGTTCAAAGTATACATTATCAAATAGTAGAGTTAAATTACCCATGCAGTGACTTTAAATTGCACCTGCATGACAAACATTATAATCACTGTTGCCTTTGGAGTGAAGAGGAAGTTAGTCAGCATACAATTGGAGATGTGTGGGTAACGCACAATATAGGATTTTAAACTAAGTATAAAGACCTTTAATAAACAAATATAGCAGTTTAAATTGTGTAATTTGATACTTTTTACAAGGAAAGAATGGGGAAAAAAAATCTTTGGGGATCTTCTAGAGCTTTAGGGTTTTGGTTACTGTAAGTTTTCACCAATACTGCTGTTGCCACAAATATGAAGATTTTTTAACACTCATAAGTATTCTGCAAGTCTGGAAGATCTGATGTTCAGAAGAGAGGTGCGAGGTGACTCTGTAGACTAATACTTTGATTCTTGAGACTTCAACAATTAACTACTGAGGTACGCAAAATATGGAGTTTCCTTGACTTCCGTGCCCATCTAAGCAAGCTCTAAGAGATCAAGATCTGTCGAACACTGCCAAGATCAGCAGTGAGCAGTCTGACTGTAGCAACACCCGTGACTCAGCATGGGCACAGGTCAAAACCATTTATGTGCATGGTATCACATCTATACTTGGCATGGCTGCTGAAAAAGCAAGCATGTAAAAACATACACTCCAAACAAAGTATGGCGAAATATAGAGAACATTTGGCTTTCTTCAGGGTCTTATAGAATGGATACAGTAAAATGAATACAACCCAAAATGTCTTCTAGAAGTCTGACTATAATTTACTGCCCAAACTACTCCAGAAAATCTACCTATCCATCTATCCTGATGTATATAGATAGATGTCCAACTGAGAAGAAATTGGCCCTTGACGCTTTGCTTGTTTTATGCGGCAAGCTGATTTGTTTAGAAGTAAACTAACTACATCTGAAAAGGCAAATGATTATTTATTTCATGGGAAATTGAACTGCATATTTATTTACACATTTTAAACACAATCAAGTACAGCAGTTTGGCAAGCTTCTACTGAGAAAGAAATGCAGAAATATTTTAGCAAATGGTGTTATGTCTCAACATTAAGTGGTTTTTAAAAACCATTACCATTTTAATGTCTGCAGATTGCACTATTCCTGCACTAAATTCTTGTGTCCTGAACAGTCTGAATCTCATTTGTATTGTTGTTTACCTGTTACTGCCAAATAAGCACAGTTAGTTGACAAGTCTGAAATTTGCCATTATATATCCCCATGAAGGGTTCAGTGTCATCCTGAACTATAATTCCACTGCCATTTACCTCTTTTTATTGCCAGTGAACAGCACTCAATGCCCAGTCTATAAGAAAGCAAGAGAAAGCATTTGGTTTATCAATGATTTGCCCTGTTAAATAGTTGTCTGCTTACTAACACTCCAATGGGCCAAATAAATAATGCATGGGACAGAGTTTAATCAAATAAGTAGTTCCTATCAATTTAACAGGCAGTTTACATGTGATATACAACAAAGTAAAGGGAACACTTACATTCATCTTGCATAATTAAAATACATGCATAAGTGTTTCCCAGGGTTGGGATGACTGTAGCTACATAATTCCTTGCTTCCCTAGTGAAAATATGGCTTTCTCATATTTAACTTCTCTCTTATTTTGTGTCTTAAGACTGCGCACAAAGAATTAACTGGGAACAAAACAGTTTCTTTGGGGTTTTGGTATTGACCTTGTGGGCCCATGAGTGCTGCAATTAAAAGAGAAGGGGGCTTTGCTCCCTAGGTCACTGGAAGTATGGCCAGATTTTTGATCTGCATCCAAGTCCAGTATGTCACGACACATGAACAGGAGAGGTTAAAAGGGCAGATTTTTGAGCATTTGACTGTGCAACTGCTGCCTGATTTGTATACCTATAGTTTCTACAGTGGAATATGCACATTTGGCAGCTATGTACTCAAATGGCTGCTTGCAACTTTGAAATTTTAAAATATATATTTAATGTATAAATAGTCAGATGAGTAAGTTGCTGTGCCTACAGAAGATATATACCCACACTTACAGCAGCCTGACTCAATGCTGAAATTAATGGTATTTTCCTAAATGAAGCTAAATGAAAACATCTGAATTTTCATGCAAAAATGAGATTTGCAATTAGAGAAAAGCTTTTTTTTTTGTTCTATAAACAGATGAGTGTATATACTAACACAATTGGGTAACTTTCTCTGGTCAAATATCATAACAGCCATCATCCTTTCTAATTTATAACAACGATTTTGCCTTTCTAAGGATGTTTACCACAGACATTTTTAGTGCTTTTTAAGTATCAGCAATTAAACTTTTTAATGCTGAGACTACCAGAAAGCAAAAACTGGTAACGTAACCAGTGAGAATTGCTGAAGAACTTTGGTTGACATGCTTACTTGCATTAAAAATTGGCTAACACGTTTGGGCAATACCTCATAAAACTGCAAGCAGTATTAAGATGCTTATTTAACCAAAGACCTCAAATTTAATGTCTAATCAAAAACACATCTCCGAGCAGCACAATGCCTTTAAAACCCATACCAAGTACATTTGGCATTAGTGTAGCTCTGACTCAACAGGAAGAGTGCCAGTCAACACTGATAAAGAAAAAAAATATTTATCTTTGGCAATTAACTATTTCCGACACTGAAGCTGCCATAGAACATTCAACAGTCTATTGAGTGAGTTTTCAGAAGTAATGCTTTTTTTTTAAAAAAAAGGGGGTTTTTTTTGCTATAAAAGAGAATCACTTACTGGAAAATATGAAAGCATTTCAGATTTTTAAAAAATCCCATTTTTTCTGCCTTGTTGACAGCGCAGAAAATGTGGGTTGACTTGTTTTTGATTGCTGTTTAAGTAACAGATTAATTTAATAATCGTTGGGATATTGAATAACAACAAATTATGGGGTGGGACAGCCAAACCCTGACCCTAATGACATTCTTATGTTAATTCTTATTTTCTTTTAGGCTCCTGCTTTCTTAATAAAACCTATATTTTTGAAAATTGTTTTTAAACTTTGCAAATTATCCCAAAGTAGCATTTATTTTTTTGCTAGTAAGAGATAAGTTTACATACAGAAAATGCATTTTATATGATTGTATACGTTTAGTGCCTGACTCAGAGTCCACAGAAGTGCATAGGTGCCCTTCCATTGACTGAGTAAGTTTTCAGAGATGGCCAAGGTGAGCCAGCTATTTACGAAGTAACAAGCATGTAGTCCTTTCTGCTGTGTGATTTATTTGTGACAATACTTGGATTTAAATCCAAGAACCCATCATTAAAAATTATGATTGGAAATGTTTATAAGAATAAGGCTTAGTTTTCCTAACTACAGTTGGTAACTGTGAAGTTTGGAGTATTTCCATAAGATCAGTAACCGCGCACCCAGAGTGGGATAAGACTGAGCCTCTGACTCTCACTATGTGACCCTGTTGACTATGACTGTGACTTTGTTAGTAAAAACACAGTATTTGTGCTCCAAAATGTTTTATCTAAGTAACATTATATGGTTTCAATTAACACCAGTCATCATTTTTATTTCTACTAAGAGACTGCTTTTAGTCTCCTTCTTCAGACAAGGGCTCTACAGTAGTCCCAACGAGTAACTTGTGACACAAACTTTCTTTGCACAGCTTTTGTTTGCAAATCTTTTCATAACATACTAACTTTTCCTGTGTATTTCAAACAGGATTGCAATATTAAAGTGGGTGTATATTCAGCTAAATATTTACAAATATATTTTTCTATTTCTAATCAAGATTTGCAAGCATATATCACAAACAGATTAATCTATAATGTGATCCAAGGAGGTAACAGAAAATAATCCCACTGACTCAAAGGGATGTGAATGGAGAGCCCAGTATGCAACAGATGCCACGCAGATTAACCATTGAACACAGCGTCAGTTCAAGACTCACTTCATGTAAGGTTGAACCCTGATTTTGACTGATTGAGCCCATCAGTCTTAAATTACAAGTATTAAGCAATACACTTGCTTGTAAAAATATTTATTGGTACTGAGGCTATGAAACAGAAAACTGGGTCAGAAGATGTAGGTCTAAAAAGGACTTTGGGTCAAATTCCTTAGCTGTTCTGCGGGAAAGTGTCCTGGGTTATAACAAAAATATTTGGAATCGAATGCAGTCTGCAATCTTAGATGCAATTTGTAGATTGTTAATGACAGTGGGTAAATGGTATAACGAAGAACTTTCCCATGAGAATCTAATAGTTCTTCTGGATTATTTCTTTAGGTTTTGCCATCGCTTGTGGAGAAAAATAATGGGTGCCTTGAGATCAGTTTGTAACTTACAGGGTTTTCTTTTATTTTTTTGTTCCACTGTGGAACACAAAATGTTTTTCTATGAAAAAGATCTTAGCGCATTATTTTTGAAATACTATAATTTTCACTAAACTCAGTTTCCAACTCAGTGCTGTCCAAGTATTGCAGAATTGTGTTATTTTTGAAAGTTATTTCCTTTGACCTGAAGTTACCTAAGATGACAGACTGAAATCTGCATTCCTTTGAGAAAACCCGGTCCTGTTAAATTAATCTTTTCATGGAATCCTGTCTGTTTGCAATATTTAAACATAAGCAATGTATGATAACTTGTTGCACAAATTCTCCGTAATCTTCTGCTAAATGATCACAAAATGAGGCTGCTTGAATTCTACAAAGCTGGCACAAAGCGCTCATAGCAGTGTAACATACATTGTATTTGATATGTCAAGTGGAAAAGTGATGGCTTGATTTTGTTGAGTTTGTACTTTACAGGCAGTGGGACCTATTGTTACACTTAAAGGGTTCCCTAGGATCAATTTACAAAGCACTTTCGTAATTCTATCCCACAAAGCCATATAAAACCAATTATTCATACTAGATATTAATAATTTAAAAGTTGGCCAGCAGCAAATTAAAAGGGAATATT
Source organism: Egretta garzetta (assembly GCF_000687185.1). Classification (NCBI taxonomy): domain Eukaryota; kingdom Metazoa; phylum Chordata; class Aves; order Pelecaniformes; family Ardeidae; genus Egretta; species Egretta garzetta. Next base: position 4,192,703 of record NW_009259719.1, read on the forward strand.
AGCATTTAAAATATATCTCCAGTGTACTTACTCCTATTTCCTGTTTCAAAACAATGAAGATATTGAGGAGAAATTTAGGAGCAAGTCCAGAAGCACACCTATTGACTTCAAAGAGAAGACTTTTTCACCTTTATTTGCTAATTGCATATTGATTTAGTCTGGAAAGGGATAGTTGTAACAATTTATGTTTGACTTATAAATTCTTCTTGGCATTTATATTGATAGACAAATTATTGCTGTATAATACTAATCTCCTTTGCGATGATTACCTCTCGGCATAAAGGAAATCCAGTTAAAGGACTTACTGAAGTACAGAAATTTGCATAAACAACACCTATGCAATTCTTCAATTGTGATGTACCATAGTCAAAGTAAAAACGTCACTGCACACAGGCACTAAATGCAGAGAAAAGGCATTTTCAGTATGAAGGAGGAAAGCTAGACTGAACTCTTTCTCTTTCAACCCTACAAGGGACAACTGTACAGTAGCAATGTTAGAACTGACAAGGTTGCAGCACTGACACGTGAGATTTGTAACTATTAACTAAGCTTCCCAGCATTGAAAGTTTGGAGGATAGATTTTAATCATCTCCCACCCTTTCAGCTTAACAGTTCTAAGAAGGAAATGCTGTTTGTCATTCAAGTAAACCAACCAGATCTCACTGTACCACAAGGGAACTTCTAACCTGTCCAGCAGGGTTTCACTCCTGTATAGGAGAGCCAACAGCACTAACCTTTTTGTATCCAAATCTTTAAAGAATATGCCCTTAAAATGCTGCCTGTGTCCAGGAGAAGTCTTAAAACATTCACTATCCTTTGAAATTAGCATAAGCCTCTACTGGTTTTACATTTTTTGGTAGAAAATAATAGGCACTGCTTTAATTTAAGAGTATCAAACTTTTAAATGACCTCCGTAATAAGAGAAATGACACCCTGACAGAGGTCATTATGTAAGATAAAACATAACAGACTTGTACATTCTTCAACATAACCTTGAATAATTCAGTTTTACTGCTTTGTCACAAACAGTTGTATAAAAAAAAAAAAGAAAGGGCTTACTTGAAACAGTCATCGCAAGCAATATTCCCCATGGTCTCCTTTATAGTGCGTTCGGAAACAAAAGCTGGATATTCAGTATCACAGGGCTCTAGGGTTTGTTTCAACCTCTGCGCTATAGGCACAGGAAAAAAATATCTTGATGTTAACATGGGAAGAACAGCACACAAAATTCTGAACATGAGATGCTGTGTTACAGAGCTCACAGGGAACGGAAATATTACTCAGCTTCTGCCACCCTGTGAGATTTCCTAGGCAGTGCATAACATTATTTTTTCAATTAAAAAAAAAGTTTATCCATGGATTGCAATTTTGTAAGACATAACTGTTGAAGTAGTTATTCATGGTTTAGCCATTGCCAACCTACTTTACATTTATGCACAAGCTTTTATTCTTTCTCTGTAGATTCAAGATGGACTTACTGCCGTTTTATTTCAGTGATGCCGTGCACCACTAACTGCTATGTATGGGAGTTTACATTAATTTGATATCTAAATTGTGTTACATTTTACTGGAGCCAAAACACTCTTTTAAATTACAGCTTGGAAATCTTTGCAGAGTTTCATCAGTTAGAATAACTCTGTGGGTGGGGGGCAGAAGTGTTACTTTGCCCAGAAGCAATGCTTGTTATCTGCTTCCCAAAATAGTAATAATTAAGACTCCATAACACTTTTAATCTGAAGCCCTGGCAGTGCAAGGGAAAAGAAAGTGTCGCTATTTACATCTTAAAGATTGGGAAATTGAGGTACCAGGAAATAGTGAGATTGGTTCAAGGTCAAACCACAGGACAGCAGCAAAGCTGGGAACAGAGGGCAGCTCTTCTGGCTTTCACACTGATGTATCTGTTGGACAATCTCTCTCCCTCATTCCCTTTCTTTATCCTCCCCACCCCTTCATTCTTCCTTAACACAGAGATACCCTTGCACATCAGCACAAATGTTAAGCCTATCTTAAACTAATTGCTAAGTGAGAAAACAAGACGAGGTATGACAAAAATAGACTACACTAAACAGGCTCTTGGACTCGACAGGTCTTCCATTCAAGATAATCTGTTTCAGAGCCAGTGATGTATCTGCTGCACAGTGCCAGGGGAATGACCAAAACTGCATTTGTAACCATGCACTAGGACATGCATTTCTGAACTGTTTATTATTTTTGTATATAATTTAAAAAAATATTCCCCCAAATGCCCAGCTCTCAAGCGAGGTACTAAAGTTGGTTAGAAAAGTTTTGTTATTTCTGATATTTTCACTACAGTCATGACATATTTAACAGTTTAGAATTTTTTTTTTTTTTAATTGCCTGACTAGCTCTACTGCAACTTCTCTCTTTCTCTTCTGTTCTCCTTATCTGTGGCCAAGAATGACTGAAATTTATCACCTGTATTTTGGGTCTACCCTCACTTGTATCAACACGTCTTGCGTAACAACGAGACTGCCAAAGATCCATGGGTCTCAGATTTCCGGCACCTTGTTAGAGTCCAGAAGATGATGGGGTTTCCCAAGGTTTAGGGTGTCAGTTTATCCTCTCTCATTTACAGATGTGATTGAGATTACAAGATCTTGTGCAGAATTATTTTTCATACTAGAGTTTGGTAAATTGGCAGGTGCATGGGGACCCTCTAGGATCTTTGTAGTATGTGATGCTCTATTAATATCACAATTTAAGCAGGAAGCAATTTCCCCATTAGAGGAACTGATTTTTTTTCTGAGCTTTGTTAAGAACTGTTAAGTAAAAAATGTGCAATTTCATTAGTTTCAATTTCATGAAGTGCAGTCATAATTATTACAACTCTTAGTGGTAATGTAGCACCTGCAAGAACATACTAAGTACATGTTTTTCCCTCCTGCTGTGCTTCTCTCTTGTGAAATCTCTCTTGCTTTTGCTTTACTAACACATGTTGGTTTCCAAACAACTATCACTTGCTACCTAACCGACTTTGAACTGGGAAAGCAGTACCATAAAAATGATGACATTCCAATGAGCACAATAAGGGGGTACGTTCAATACTCTTAGTCATCAAAGAAATGGAGCAAATGAATTGTGTAGTTAAAACTTAACTTTCAACTAAAACATGAATGAAAATCCCTCAATCACGATTGTCTGTCAAAGTGCTGTAATGATAGTTTTGTCTTTAAGAAAGGAATGGTTGCAAGTTATTAATGCCTGTCTTCTGTAGTTAGTACGTGCTTAAAATACAACACAGACATTCATTTTCATGAGATGAAGAGGAATTCTGTCTTTAAAGGATATTTTCTCTAACATACAATGCAACTGCCATTGGATGTTTCATGTCAAGATATATTAAGGCATATTTGTACAGTACATTTGAAAAAACATCCAAAAAAGTTACCTGTTCCCTACAATCTGCAAACACAAAGGACTAAGCCGGGCGTCCCTGCCATTCCTCTTCAGATATAACAGTTTTGCGTTTTCTGGGTCTAGCACAGCAAACCCTACTGTCCTTCACAGCCATCAGTGTAAAAGACATTTTTCATCATGGTTAGGGAAAGCACTCAAAAGTTAGTCTTGGTTTTTAGAAGACCTGTCTAGGCACTGCTGATTATGAAGCAGCCCCAAAAGCAAATAGCGTCTGGCTGGTTCTCATGAAGCTCTATTAGTGTACGTGCATCCAGTCTACATCAGGCTCGTTGTTCATGTAACAGAAGAACTGGCTTCAGTGTTGCAATACAGTATGCAGTTTACATCAGTACAGGAAAGGCTATACTAAGTTCATTCACCTAAATTTCCAGAAGGCTCTTACCAAATCTTCACCTCCAACAGATACCATTCTCAGCCTCTCCTTCTCCCTCTGCTGCATTTACAACATGTTAGGCAGTAGCCTGACATGAGCTTGGCCATTTACTGCCATACCTTCTGGTTGCTCCAGGATAGATCTTTCTGCTAGAATGGCTCCAGCATCTTATTACTACAGGGAATACTGGAATATTCCAGGGCATCAGTATCTTCCATTTTCCCGATACCTTAACTTCAGACAGGATATTATTTTGGAATAAAGGCAGCCTTGTATCCAGGCAATGCAAATATAAACTGAAGACTAAAATAGCAATTTTATCCCCTGCTTTGCTAAGGAATATGCAAATCTGCAAATATGAGGCTGAAGAATGCAGTTTAAATATTATATCAGTAAACGGCATGCAGCAAAATTTGCCTATGAAATAGCCAACTGAAGCGCACTACTCTTGTAGTGCCCTTTACTTTTGAGCAACACAACTGAAATGCCATTAAAAGTCTGCTAAAATATAAGCAAGAGCTGACATCGAAACCTTCCAATTCTTATGGGAACTGTTCAAACTTCACAACTGTTTCAAATGAAGCCTCCACAATTTTAAAAGTTATTTTGAGTAAACTTAATTTTAATTCATCTAGATTTTATTACCTTAAAATGTTTCTTTTGAATGGAATGATAAGACGAAATACAGTTTTAACCAGTCTTGTTTAAAAAGAAAAGCATAGAAATTACAACCCAAAGCCTTAAAAATTGTTTTCATATGAAATTATATTGAGGTGACCATGTTCCTGTGGACTTGTGTTGAAATAACATTTTCCAGCACAATAACCCCCTACATATTACAGCAGCTCTAGAAAGAGCATAGTACAAAGCAGAAAAAGGCTAGTGTAATTAATTTGTTCACAAAGACTGTTTTGGAATGAAAGGAAATATTAAAAAAACCCATATTTAATCGTTATCTACTATTGTAACTTTTCCAATATAGTAGTGTACTGTATTCCCAGAGTACACACAAGCACTTTGTGGTTATTCATCGAAGATCTTAATTATCATGTGTTTTGGGAAACATTAACAAAGAAGAAGATGCTGACATGGGAGGCAAACTGTTGTTATCAGATGTCTATTTAATCTAAAACATTTTACATATATCAGAATTTCAAAAATCCAATTTAATCTAGGCATTTCTGTCATTATGGCCAGGAAAATAAATTACGCTTACCTTTTGCTGTTAGATCAGAGTGCCACCAACTGCATAGATTAAATTCCACAAGGAACCTAAAGAAATCATTAGAGTTTTCGTATTATACCAAAGAATGTTTTCAAACCCCTAAACCGGCAGTAGTTCAATACCATCAATCCTATTTTAAATAAAAGCTAACACAGAACTGAAATTCCTGTTCCTGACATAACTCTGGGATTACAACTACTGCTATTCTCATATTTTCACTGGGTTGAATCTTACCACCAAGAATTTATTCTGAAATTAACCCCATCAATAAGCTTTACCTATTTTTGATTTAAATTACTGATCTTATTTGAAGGGTCCATTAAAATTCTCGGTGCATGGCAGCATACCGTGTTTTTACTGTTGAATGTCATTGAACATTATTTCTTCATTATGCAAGGTATTTTGACTCTCTAGTAAAATGCCATAGGATTATAACTGTCCTGGCTACAGTACAGGAGCACACATAAAATACTTTCTTATATTAATTCTGGAACTAAAATAATAAAACTAATTTATTTCTAGGAGCAGAAAAGATTGATTAACCAGTGTCTAATGAACTCTAACTAGACATGTAGTGAATGCATTTTCCTACTAAACTATACTTCAATTTTCTTTGAAGAATGGACTGAAATGTGTCAGTCTATCAGTTATTGAAAGTGTAAAGAATGTGAAATCAACATCCAGTTTATCACATAGACATGAAACTACAATACTTATTAACACAGAAAGCTTCTAGAAAATTTTGAAGCTGTTATAGTCTCATTTTAATGTGATTTCTTTCCCTGATATTTATTTTGAAAGCTGCATTTAAGATCAACCTCTGCCCACTGGCAATAGCCATTCAGTTAATTCTCCTTAACTCTTATTCCAAACTTTGATGAAAGCTCATATAATTTACAATTTATAAAAAATATTACAAGAAAAAGAGAGTTCTATTTCAATAATGATAGAATCCACTTAAATCTGCAACTCTGCTCTCTGATAAGAATGATAAGAAAACATATATGTTAATAACACACAATACATTTTAAGGCTTCCCCTTCTCGATATGATATTTCTCTCTGATTTCTTAGGCAACCTCTCTTAAGGGTAATGCTCATTATGCATTAACTTGAAATGTTACAAGAATTGGGCCAGGTAAAAAAAAATCAGCAACATCCGGAGTACACCTTATCTGGCATATACTGTAAAAGGTCCAGCTTACAGAAATTCATGAAGCGACAATACAGTGAAGCACTGTAACAGTTTGCTGTATTGACTACAGCCCATCCAAGCAGCATTACGAACAGCCAGACATTTATGTAAAATTTAACAGTAACCACAATAATAAATTTGGTTTATATACTGCGATCTGCTAGACTTATGAAGCAAAGATGTACGGATATAAGTGAAGGCCATGGATAATGTAAAAAGTGCAACTGTGCATTCAGATAGCCAAAATTTTCTCAGTTTATAACAATGCAAAAGCTTTGGAAAGCAAAAAATTAACAAAAATTGCTATATTTAAAATCATATAATAGAAACAGCACAACGTATGTAAAAGGCAAAAAGTACAAATATTCATTAAGTATTCAAAAGCAAAAATATTCATTAATTCATACAAATATTAAGTTCTTGATAAAATTTACTTACAAGACAAGCTCAGTCATAATCCATTTTACTGCAGCAAAGAAGGCATTATAAGGCTGAAGAGAAGCAACTCATTTAATAAAAAGGCAAAACATGCAGTATTTGTATCTTAACTGAATTCTCCATATAAAGACAATGTTATGGATATTCAAATAATACACAAAAGTACAATAACTTTTTCTTATGAAGAAGCAATATTATTATATCGCATATTAAAATATATAGTAATGAGATTTCCTTTTAATGTGGTTGGTCATATACAGATTATCAGTTGGAAAATGCAAGTTTTGCAAATGATTCTTAAATATTTAACCTCTAGGGGTTCCTATTTCCCAGGCTATTGCTGGAAGAACAGCTCTGGAAGATAATATGAGTTTTCTTAGGCTGCAGTTCACAGACTTGCCTCGCTATAATGTAAATCCCTATTCATTACCTCAGTCTAATCAGGCTAGGAAAAGCTTCTGAAGTTTGAATTTACTCAAATGAAGTTGTTTGTGTTATACTGAAGACCCAGTTGTAAGCATTTTTAAGATTCTTCTCTCCTCCCTCTATTTTTCTGGATTATAATAAATACGGCAAATACTTTGAAAATCCGGTGTTTATAGTACTTCTACATTTTGAATATTTTATTTTTGAAAATAATATTAATGGGATTATTATTTATGGAAGAAGATCAGGCAGAAAAGTCAGTTTCCAGAAATTTGGAAAGGAATGCATCCCTGTCTCACTCATTTGCCTTAAGGTCTCCCAGTTGCATAAAATGTTGCAGACTTTTTGGATTCCATATCACACATATAAGAAGTCGCGTTGACTTTAAGAGAATTACTCAGATATCTAAAATCATGCTTAACCATCCTGACTCAGCACCTTACTGAAGCAGCGCCATTTTGCACAGCAGGAACTGGCTATTTAAAGTTTTCAGAGGCCACAGGGCTGATAACTCAGAGACAGTGAACTACTGCGAGTCAGGGGCATGAAAGGCAGAAATAGCAAACCAGCAAAATGCATAATGTTCGAGACAGTAAAGATTGTCACCCATTAAGGACTGTCTTATAGGAAAAGATTAAAAGCTACAAGTCTTTCCTACAGATGAAAAGAAAACAAAATTTCAGACTTGTAGGACATCTTATTTATTTTCATTCCAAATCAGAAAACATGAAATTTCACAACCAAGTAATTAACTGTTGCATACTTTTGTTTTAATAATGCTGTTATTTAGTGTAAAAGAATATATTTATTATTACTATGAACAATACATATTTAATGTAAAATATACTATATGTTACAAAACCATTTTAACATGAGAACTAAGAGAAAATTTTAAAACTCAATAGATCTGAAAAAATAATATTACTAGAAAATGAGAAAAATAGTTTGTTTCAAAATCTTAGTGGAAAAGCGTTTCATTACAGTGATATAAATGCATCTTCATGAAATGTGATTTTTCACTCAAAGACTGTTCCTTCAAAAACTGCAGCAAAAATTGTAGGAGTTTCATTTTCTCTCTCTGTATATAAACCATCATTGAGCTCCAAGGGAACTGAGCTGGGTGACTCTGTGGCACTGACACTTTGCAACAAAGTAGTTCTGTGGAGAGTTACCTAGGACTTGCATAAATAAAAACAAGAAAATATGCTAAATTATGAAGTATCTGGATATCCTTGAAGAAGCAATCCTAGACTGGTAAAGAAATGGACCAGATGATCTATAAATCTAGTCTATCCCTAATTTATCATTTTTGTCCCACAGCCAAAAAGGTATGGTAGAAACAGGGGTCCAGCCCTAACTCATGGTTTCCATGATTTTGGCAGAATGTTGTCACAGATCCTTTAGCGGTCAGACAGTCTCTGATGCCTATGCTCCATTTCTATGCTCTTTAAAATATTAACTTTTTAGAGTCTCTGTCTTGTCCCTATGTCTATTCCTGTATTTGTAAAACCTACTTCTCAAAAGGAAGCATAAACATTTCTGAACAAACATTTTGCTTATGTAGAAACTGTACTGACTACTGCCTCGTAACCTCATCTCTATGAACAAAATCTCTACATTCCTGGCATAAAACCAGGAAAAAAATACTTTTGAGGAATCTAGCCCTACCTGAGTTTAATGCAAGTACTCTTTATACTTCCTCTGTAGTCATGGTTATTAGAGGTGATTGAATCAACAGGAAAATAATAATCAAATCTCTGCCCATCTTTCATGTTGAACATCACAAAAACTCCCTTGAAGTTTAAAAAAAGGGTTTGGCTATCTTCAAAAAAATAAAGAAAGAAAGAACACGCTCGCTGTGTCACACTGTATCCCACAACAGTTGCAGTTTTTTCTCCACAAACGCAGCTTGGACAAAAATTGGCATAGTGAAAATCTCTTGGATTCAAGCCCACTTGCAAGAGAGAAATACTTCAGCTCTACATGCTGGGTGCCTATGCAAACGGAGCTGAAGCCCCAAGCCTTGGGATGGAAGGTTGTTGCTAAGAGTTGTAATATACTTTAAAATTTTTCATGCAAATGTGATTCACAGCATCCTGCTCTATTTCACTGATAATTTAAGTCTCATTGCACAGCCTGGTACTTATTATTATGTCAAGATAGTCTTTTTTTCAGGCTTTAGTGGATAACAGACTGATAAATGCAGCAAATCCAAACTTCCACGTATTTGAAATATAGTCATGTAAATATGTAAATGAAAACATCCCAAAATGCATATGATTATTAAACCATAGAAGCTATATATAGATATTTGGAAGTTGCCAGAACTTTTGATATTTACTCAGCGGTTTAACTATGTGTAGGCTTATTTTTTCTAGCTAGATCCCTGTGCATTTAAAAATAATATCAGATAACTTTTCCTGACCAGTAAAATTGTTAGAGTGTTTTGCTGCTGTCTTTACATAAGAATTTTTCGTGCTAATAAGGGCATATATTTGTTAAAATGTTTTCTTTTTAATATGCAAACCCCAAACTTTATCTAACACCTAATCAGTTCTGATAGATTATTACAGTAATCAGTAAAAAATATACATGATTATAAAATACCCTTGAGGTTATTACCTAGATATATGATTTAGCAACACAGAAGCGTTTCCCTTGCGAGACCCAGCTTGACTTTAATCAGTCCTTGCAGTGGGGCAGGGTTTGTATTCAGGTCTGATTGCAAGACAAGGGTTTAAATGCATTGAAATTCTACTTTAAATACTAAGGAAAAAAATGTGATAAATCACTGACTTGTATGCCTTACCAATGAACCAATCCTTTCGTATAAAAAAAAAAAAACAAACCCAAACCCTCAATTTTTAATTTGGATTACATTTCTGCATGCGTGTATGTGTTTACATACAAGAAAAGGCATATGTGATTCCAGTTCCCCAAACAAAGCACAATCTATTGCCAAATCTACAAAGTCCTATGAAGGAGGATTCATACAGTGCAAAGAACATTCTGACAGAACCTCCGAAATGGTGGCCCAGCATTAAAAATTATTGTGTAAGTATTTGAACTTGAAAATGCTTAACACTTTGCATTTGTTTATAATGACCCATTCCTTGTATGCACTAGGATAAACACAAGAGCTGTAAGCATTCCAAATCAAAATAATGGGCTTACAATGGCCATGAGATATTTGCAACAATTTTCTTTGATGATTGCATGGAAAGGTGCTCAGAAAATTTACTATACTTACGTCCAGTAAGCTATGGGCACTGTCGCTACTCTCTTTGTTTGTTCTACACATGGCCTGGTAGTCATAAAGTGTAATTCTACAGAGAAGAACAGAAAACTGCTTGACTAAAAGAAGAAAACACAGTGGAATAAAAATGATGATATGGAACAATCTGCCTACAAAGTAGACAGGAAAATAAAAATTGTAACAGAAGCAGGGAAAAGAGGGAAAGGGATCACTAAAATACAGGTTACACAAAGGAGAATAAAGGTAAGAAACACTGTGAAAACTGTGTAAGGATTTTATCAGACTACAGAACAAAGCAAAAGTGTAACTGGGAGAAACCAGGGAAGATACACGTACAGTGTAACACACAATGATATAAACAATGCGAGGAGGAGGCGGAGAATACACATTCAACACGATGCTTAAACTATTGGTTCTGGACTGAGATCAGCACATTTAGCCCCAGAAAGTGAAAGAATCTATGCATTTGAGGGGCTTCTCACAACAGACCACTCCAGAACTCCAGTAAAGGCAAAAAGACACTTCCACAGTTCTCAGTGTGCAACTAATTTGTAAAAACATGGTGTTGCTTCCAAAGAACAGAGAGATGAAATTTCAGTGTATGCACAGGACAGGTAATTGAAGCAGGACGGGTTTACTTTTTCATGAGGGCAAAATATTCCATGTCAAGTACCTGCTGTAATCAAAATATGCTAGAAGCCTCCTCAGATGCATAGTAAACAGGGAAATTTCTTTCTGCTTGTGATTTTACTCATCATTGATACACTTCAGAGATCTAAATGTAAAATCCAGAACTCGGAGATACTATATGGAATTGTGATCATTTCTCTAAATCTGTCTGTCCATAGAACAATTCATTAACTATATCCATCCACGTAAAAAGCATTTAACATCTATAGCAGATGTAAAGAATCTTTAGCTGCTAAGTTGCAACAATAATATATAAATAAAATATATATATATAAAATATATAAAAGTTACTATGGTATTATTTGTGCATATCCATTTGACTTTTGCATCATCAGAGGGACATAGGAACACAATTGGACATAGATGGTTTATAGATGTATGAGATGGGACTTCAATGTTTTGCAACGTGTGCCTTGCTTCTAAGTGAAGAGGAAAGGAGAGCACACAAATTCAGCTATGCAAAGGATGTCCCAGAAGCTGCCAAAAACAGGTCATGAAATGCATTCAGCATCACCATGAGGCATTCTGCACTGCATGCCATGAAACATTGCAACCTGTACCAATAAGATGTCGTAATCCATTGTGGTAGAAACTGTACTTAATTTTTCTGATCTAATTTTGTGACAGCAACCATCACTAAAAGTTTCTTTATGATGCCTATATTTTCTTTTTGGCTTACAGGCAAAATATCTAATACATTGGATCTCGCAGCTTCAGCTAAACATTTAGTACATGGTCATACTGCTTACATTAGTAATTTTATCTTATATTCTGAATAGAAATGGCTAGGAAGCCATTGTTTTGTGGACTGGCAGAGAGAGGCACATGGTAGACAAACGCATAACTAGAGACCTAAACATGGGTGTAAGTTGAACACTGACCATATTTGGCAGAATCACGCCCACAGCCAGATCCGCGCACACAGATCTGCCAAGACAAACAGAGCAGTACATGGTGTAAGCTGTGCTGCCTTTGTGGCATGCAGAAATACACCACTTTCCCTAGCTTTTTTTTTTTTTTTTTTCCTCCTTTATTTTTACCCCCCTTTAACCATGGTCAGAATCCAGCCCCTGCAAGGTAATCTCTACAGCTTGGCCTTTCCAGTCTTGCTTGGCTTGATTATTTTATTCCTCTAGATCCAAGGACCATGTTGCATGTCCACTTGGACCTCCTAGTGATGGTGGCAAGCGATAAGTGCAGACAAGGGCAGCTTACAGATGTTAGTGCGCTCTCTGCAGAGTAGTGAAGGAATTCTATATGGATTAAATGGTCCCATCCTGCTTCATGCAATACCTATTGTTACAAGTGGAATAGTATTCAGTTTTGTCTTTATTCTTTGCAAATGGTTTTTGAATACACGTTTGGTGACCGTTTGGCATTTGAAAGTACAATCAATTTCTCAACTTTCAATTTCATACACCAGAACTGCTTGGTAAATCTGTAGACTTTGTTATTCTGCTAAGAAGTGTTAACCAAATACTACTATAGTGTGTCATGTGGAACATCTGTTACAATTTGAACTTATATTGGAAAAAGTCTTTCCCCCTCAAAATTTGTACTTGTATTACATTTCTTATGTAATTATTATATTGTAATAGATGTAATAGTTTCTTTAAATGCTCAAAGATAAAAATTTGTTAAAAGATTGAAATATGTACTCACACAAATAATCAGAAATATAATTAATATTGTACCCCAGCTTGCTAGATTATTTTTTTTGTCAATTGTCTTATTGTATCATAGAGAGTATACAACAATCTAAGATTGTACTATAAGCAAGAGGAACAAAAATGTTAAAATGTATGTAGTTAAAAATCCTTCTTTTAACGGGAAATAAATACTAAACTTTAGAGTGATGGCAGAGGGGAAGACTTGTAATAAACAACCTCAAAATCATTGTGGAACACTGCAAAATCATTGTTTGGAAATGCCTGAATATCATCTGTGGGTGATATTTAGTTTTAGTAAATATATTTGAAGGTGTTTCCAGTGTGAAGATTCCGGTTCAGGAACAAACTAGAAAACAGATAATGTATCCAGGTTAAAAAAAAAAGAAAAAAAAAAAAGAAAAAAGGAGCAAATCCTTAGCAAGGTACATGACAGATATAAATTTCTGGTATCAGTTCTGTTTTTTAACAACGCGTTCCCATCTCAGTAAATTTCAAAGTGGGCAGGTTCAACACCTATCTGGAAGTTTCTAAAGATGATTCAAATGACAACACAGGATGTGCAAAATATACCCGTGAAAGCATTATTGCCAAACGGTCTTAAAAGACCTGATTCTTCCACACTAAAAACAAATAGGAATTTTGCAGTACACTTCAAGTATCAGTGGATGAAGCCTATAACCACATTGAAAATCTGAACACTGCAACATATTGAATCAATTCTGAACTCTCTGTCACTATGAATGGTTTAAAAACTCAGAATTAATGGGTTCCAAGGCACTCACAAATTCAAATCCAGTTTTGTTTTGTTTCTATTCTTGTAGATGTAATAGGAAGGTGAAAGCCTTCCAGCCCTATTCCTTATAAAGGCCACTATAGCATTCGTAGTCAGAACAACGGCTTAAGATGCTGTGATGCTTCTGTGTTCAGGTGTCATTTCTGGGGTGTTATTTTATTGCTAATGTCTTTTTGAGATTTTCGAAAACAAGCTTTCTTCTCACTCAGAGACTTAACTCACTGCTGCAGAAAGAAAGCCTTCCAGATTACCCTCCTTGAAGTGATGGTACTTCAGTTTTAAACAAGTGTTTGCAGGTAGCCGTGTCCTGTTCAACTGACTATAGTTAGTGAACATAAGTGCCTGCTTCCCATGATCTAATTTTAAGTCCATCCAGATGCCCAACTTCATGCTATGTATTACAGCATCTCACAGAAGAGCTTTGCTGTTGCTGCGGATAACGTGCTTGAGACTTTTTGACATCGCCATGCTATTAACCGCCCATATTTCCACACGTGGTCACTGAAGTCTACAGAGCAATTTTTTTCAACAGCAGCCATAGGACAAACTTGGACTATGTGCAATCGTCTTTAACTAATGGAAAATAACTTACCAAAACCTAACTGTGCACCTCCATTGCACATACCTTCAGGGGCCAAATACATTTGAGTGAAAACCTTTTTACTGCCAATTTCCTGATACAGTAAATTCCAGTCTTGTACTTTGCAAGGTACTTACAATTGAGTATGAATCTGGTTCAAGAAAATTAAACTTCTAAGACCTACCAGCAGCACAGGCTATATTAACAAACACAGTCTGTTTCTTTCAGCTAGACTTTCAGCACACCTATGGATTTCTACTTGGTAAGTGTAAAAAAACAGCTATGACAATTATAACAGCTGAAAGATCTTCAATACATAAAATTTCAAATGTTTTGTCACCAGTTCAACATATAGGGGTTTTCATATAATGTGTAGGAATAATAAGTTTCTTACCATGGAAGTCCATAAAATGGACTACAATGTCAAGTCCATAAAGAAAACAAAAACGGAAGGAGCATAGGAAGCCAATAATACAGGAAACCCTAACTACTGACACTATGCTTTACTCAGTAATCCACGTATAAATCAATGGCGACTACAGCTCACTTCTGGTGGAAAGACATTCATTAACTCAGACACAAGATGCACAGCCTGCTTGGCATGCTCACAAAGAGGGGAAGGGGGGATAGAGTCAAATGGTATGGAGTGTAAACTAGTTTCTGAAGTCCAGAGAGGGTCCTTGTCAGGAGGTAGCAGGACACTGCAAGAAAGCCCATACAGTTGCTGAGTTTGCTCTCCCACCTTCATTGACCGACAGATTAGTAGTGTCCAGAAGCTGTCAGACATTAGTCTTTCACCACCAAGAAAATCAATGAAAAGCATAAAAATAGATTACAGCATTTTGACAAAACAAGCTTGTCATGACAAATCTTAGCCTTTATTGTTCAGCTACTCCCAATTGCCAAGGTGCTCCAAAGCAAAAAACTATAACTCAACCTGTATTTCCAGCATACAGAATGACAACTCATTTACATAGCACACAGGCCTGGGTTTCTCCTTAAGTGGGCAAATGATTCCCATATACCAATACACTGCATTAAATTAGTTGTAATATTTACAAAGATATAAACTCTAACTATGCCCAAACTCTGTTTTAAGACATCAATTTTGGATGTCATGTGGACAAAATATGAACAGAAAACATACCACACAGTAGTGTGGTAGTTTCAGAGTACAAGTACCAGATGCATGTCTGATAAATGTGCAAAAAAAAAAAAAAAATCGGAACAGGGATCTCGTTGGTAATGACAAGAGGGAAGCAACACATATTATTTGGTTCTTTTGTATCTACTTGTAAACCTGTACTAGACAGTCTGCTATATTGCTGCCTTTCTGACAGCTATTTCTTTGTTGAAAATGGAATGTCATTCTTCAGGGCAGTGCAATTACATATTATTAATTTAGAACCTGAAGATTAAGGGTGCGGGCTTCATCCATGCTCTGCAGTGCACGTGACAGCTAATACAGAAGATGATTATTGGAAATAGTCTGCTCATTTTCCTACCTTGAATGTCTTCTGCCTGCCCACACAAAAAATGCCTATTCATCTACCTGACTATTTTTTGTGGTATTTATGCCATAAAATAGGGTATATTTTGAGCTTACTTTTTCCCTTTACTAAATAAATAATCACTAAAGATAAGGACATTTTTTATAATATAAGAACTGCTACATTGCAGAGCTGCTCCCTCACGGTTGCATTTGTCCAATACCAAATCCACTAACTCCCGCTTGAATTGTTCCCTCAGCCTCTCAGTTATCTTCTCCAAAGTATACATCTACATTCAGAAAGACTGCCAAATTAATAGGTCAAATCAATGACTGTAAAAATCCACAAGAAAATAACCACAATTTTAAAATATGTGTCCGTTTAACACCACCAAAAATTCAACAATATCTTATTAAAATGAATGCTTAAATAAGAGAGAGTGGCCTAAACTAAACAGAAAAATGCACTTCATTACAATTAGTAACCTGTTGGTAAGCAACTAGTTACTGTTTTCATGATTTGGCTTTAAAAACATTCTGCTCTTTGCAAGTAGCTTAGTAAAGGGTTCTGAATTTTTTTATAATCTTATAACCTAGAGGCAAAACACTTGTTGGGTTTTGCTTATAAAGGAAATCAAGACAGAGATGAAAGTCTGCCTGTGTGTGCTTGCATTTGGAGAGCACAGGTGGAGGATCTGGACTGTACCGTGCCATAAGGGTGCAGACGGTATGCACTATTCAATGAGACGTGTGTGAGTGGAGCTAAAGGAACAGAACAAGAGAAACTGAGAAAAAAGAGAAGCTCCCAAGCAACAAGAACTTATTAGACTGAGCCTTAGGATCTGGGAAAGCTGGAATTCAGGGCTGCACCATTTCAGTCATACATCCTGACAACAGGACTAAATACCAAAGCATAGGATTCCTCTTCAGAGGCCAAGAGAATGCCTGGTGGAAGGAGAACTGTTAAGAGGAAATGATGCTCCTTCCATATTTGTCTTACAGAATTGCTTAGTCTTCCTCCTGCTGGAAAGGATGAAAGTGTTTTGAAGTCAAGAGATACTTAATTTTCTCTTACAGATTTATTAAGTTTAGTTCTTTGGGGATCTCATTGCTCTGATAGGCCTGAATTTTTCTGATGTTAATGAGGTTTTCTTAGATTTTCAGGCTTTGAGCAGTTGAATCTATTTTTTTCTGGTTTTATGTAAACAAAGTGCTGAGGAAACTATAAAGAAACTTTTTTCTAAGTTATATGAAGCAGATACTTTTCCATAAGCACATCCTAACTTATTTAATAATAAATTTAAATTATATTTAAATTATTTAACTGTGTGCAATATTCAGGGAATAAGATAAACATCGCTTTGCTAAATGAAATCATAGAACATGTCACGTTGCTGTGGAGGCACCAATATAATTTTTCTCCCTAAATATAAAACCCATAAACTAAGAAAATATACACACATACATATGTACACATTATTCAAAAGAAGTACTGAGTTTAAAGAAATTGAGGAGGGAAGGAGGTATTTAAGTTCACTTTAAAAAATAAACAGCAAACACAAAAATTGAATTTCATCCTGCTGCAGGTTGAAAAGAAATATAGTCAGCAGCAAACAACCCCCTTTTGTTTAATGCTTCCAGCTCAATCCTAAAAAGAACTTCTATATCCTTCCAAATTAGTGGGAGGTGAGAGAACGCACAAGGGGTTAATTCATTCCTTTTGTGGACTGAGAGCCTGAAAGCTGGCATGAATAAGGGAGGTGGTGGCATGTATCTGCACTGCCACTCCGATTGATCGATCCTTGGTGCCGAAGGAGAAAAGGACTCCCACCCCCATGGTTACTGGGGACGTTTGCAAACCCTTCTGCAGTGAAGCCAGGCACTGTATAACCTTCTACTTCTAAACTAAACCAAAAAGGAGCAAGACCAGATCAAACAGGGCAAAGCTGTATGATTCACCTGCTGGATGGTAAATGCCATATAAGAAACAAATTGCAAGAAAGGATGGCTCTGGGTATTACCAGAATAACAGGCTAAAGAACAGGCCTTGCTCTGATTTTGTCTCTGTGGTAAGAGCAGCAAGGACAAGTATGCAGTATCTATAGTGTTATGGGCACAGGGAAATGGTACTGGTAATAGATTTTGCCTCTGCATTATTCAGTGCTTTTTTCTTTACTGCTTATTCCATATAAAATAGGTTTGGGAAAAGCAAAACACAACTCCACCCAAACAAATCAGTAATCTTAAAAATATGGTAGATGTGTCTGACTAATTTGCATGAGAGCCAGCAAAGATTTCGTCTTCATATTGTTGGAACTAGTGGCCGCATCTAGCACAGCTCAAAGACAGTTTGGGTTTTTTTTTTTGTTGCTGCACAGAACTATCTGCTGTACAGCAGGAAAAGCAGGTGGCTCATTTAGTGAAGTTACACCGCTTTGATTCTCTCCTATTTTTAATTGATTGGCAACGGCCACTTTATTTTGTTTCAATAACTGGCTCATTGCATTTACATTTTCTTCAGCATGCAGCTCAGTTGCACTGAGCTAGTGGCTTCATTATCTGCAACTCCATCAGAGCTCAAGACCAGCAAAATCGTAAGGCAATGATCCACACCAAATTGGCGCCGACCACGGTTTAGGTGGAACACTCAAGCTATGCAGTCTTTGTTTTCTCAATGGTGGTACCTACTACCATCAACTGTTCAGTAGATATTCTGTTTGAAAACTTTGCCAGGCAGGACAAAACAAATTGGGACAAATGAAAGCATTATCCCTTGATTTTGACTGTATGTTTTTGTTTGCATTAAATAAGATGCTTCATCTCTTGTATAAACAGATCTTTTCATCGCAGAACCCAGGCTATAAATATGTATTACTTCACTTCCTTTTACAGCATGTGTTAAGAATGTAGTGCTAAACACAAAAAGGTTGCCACCCTCAGAAAACTAGGATTTGGGATGATTCAGTGAGTGCTAGATCTTTCCATTTCAGGTCAGTCCTTTAGTGGGAGGCTGGGAGGAACATTCCTCTATAACGTGCAGAGGCAGCACAGAAAGCTTTCTGCCTTTAAGAGAGCTGGTTTACCAAGGAAGCACACGAACCATCTGCTTTGAGAGCCTCTGTATAGGCCCTCACGTGTAATAACGAAATTCAGTGGTTCATGGGATCAGTGATGTGTCTTTTTTTTTTTTTTTTACACTAGGAATGCACAGGAAAACCAAAGGGAAAAGAGTAATATATATGGTCAGCACTTGTCTCATGCTGTAAGAGGACAAAGGGGTAAGAAAGTTCTTGGACTATGAAGACTCCAGTGTTGAGTTACAGGTTAAAGGGAAACGTTATTTCTTATTTCCCCAGGATGCATAATTTATTTCAAAGGACAACACATAAAATCACTATTCGTTTGTATCGTCATCATGATAGTGAGACCAGGTCAATAGTCACAACAATGTTCAAAGGTGAGTTAACATGTGAATGAAAATGAATTACTGGCAGA